>NC_062573.1:94355531-94655531 GCF_022837055.1 Prionailurus viverrinus | reverse complement strand
TGTATGAAGAGGGTGGGGAAGTGAACATGTGGCAAAGAGGACCAGGACGGACATTTCCCACTAAGGTGGGCACATAGTGGCCTGAGACATAAACAAGCTTCACTTAGCTGTGAGGTAGAAGGGAAGATTATCTAGGGGGGTTGCCAATAGTCCCGTCACTGAACGAAACTGGGAGGCCATTAGGGGTTTTTGACCGCAGTCCAGAGGAGAGATGGTGTGGCCTGGATGAGAGGCCTCGTGCACAGCCGCTGTGTCGTGCAGCTGACTCAATGGCTGATGTGTTGGAGGAAAAGAACGGGGGCTCCTAGTGCTGACCTAAGTGACGTTGACTGGTGCTCATTACCAAAACAGGGAGATGGGGAGTGGAGATTACGAAAGAATTTTGTATTTCACACAAAAGTGGAGATGGTGAGTGGATATTGCAAGGAATGTTCACACGGCAGGTCACACAGCTGGAGACACAAACCTGGAAGCCACGTTAATACTTCACGTCTGTCCCTCCTGTTGTCTCTGTCCTGCCCCAGTCGGCGCTGTGCCATGTGCTGGCTGTGTAGACCACACCAGCTCACTCCCTCAACCTCCCACTCTCGGTGGTACTTGGCTGATGGGGGCGAGGTCAAGGCTTGTATTCCCCCAGCTCCCTCCTGCTGGCTGACCCGGGGTTGGCCATAAGCCTCACCTGCAGGTCCCAGCTCCTGCCATCCCCTTCCGGTGGCCACTGCCCCTCGTTGCTGCAGGCCTGGGAACAATACCGACACCGGTTATTCTCGAGGTTTTGTTAGACCCTGCACAAGTCACAGTAGCCAGTCCTCTAGAGGGGGCCATCCTGCCAGACCACTGCCTGAATCAGAAGTCATCTCTGAGGGAATAAGCATACGCAGAGAGAAAAGAGCCCTGGGGGAGGGGAGGGAACTCAGAATCAAGTAGATGAAAAGGAGCCTGAGAAGAAGCAGTCAGAGAATTCAGGGCGAGAAGGTTCGGGAGAGTAGAGTTTCCAGGGCCTTGGGACGAGCATGTGTCAAGAGAGGGCTTATAGCCATCTGGCAAATTCTGCTGAGCAATCCAGAGAGGTGAAGGACAACATCCAATAGTCAGCAAGACAGAGGCACCTGTTACCTTGATAAAAGCAGTTTCCATAGAAGAGTTAGAAACACCTGAGTGGACTGGATTAAACAGGATGGATGACTCGTGAGGAGCTGCCTACAGCAGGGCACACACCTTGTGCAGCAAGCTGTTCTACGAAGGGGAGCAGAGACGACATGAAACACTACAGCTAAAGGAGGTGTGGCACTCAAGGAGTCAGTGTGTTTCTTTCAAGAAGGGGTTGCTATCGGACTTTATGTGCATAATTACTCAATAGAAAGAACAATTGGTGGTGCAGGGAGGGCGTGTTGCCTCCTCCCGGCCAGAGGGCCCAGGACCTGGGAGAGTTCCTTGGTTGTAGCAGAAGGGAAGACAGACCACGGGGCTGAAGGCACAGGAGGGGTGGTAGGTTAACGGGGTGGAGGATGAGGGCTGTCTTCTGATTGCTCTCCTTTCTCACTGAATTAAGAAACAAGATAATCCACGGACGGTGAGAAGGGGCGCTGCAGGTTGAAAGGAGGAGCGGGTTAAAAAGCTCTTCCAGGGGAACGAAAGAGAGAATTCACTGGGAAATGTAGTGGGGCAGACAGCTCTGAGGCTGAGTGGGGTGCAGAGGGGAGCGTCGTTAGGCTAGGAGGCTGGAGCCTGTTACCCGTTGATGACACTATTCTTCCCCCCCCCCCCCTCCCCGGGCCTTCCCTGCACCCGGTCTCAGTGCTTCCTAACCCCCAACGCCCTCCTTTCCTGGCGGGGCTCCCTGGTCCTTCGTCCTCCATCCTACTCACTGGCAAAAGGCCCCACCTTGAACCTCCAGGGGCACCCTCACGAGTCTAGCAGCTGCAGAGGGCCACACACTGGTTAGACCTGCATCAGCCGCAGTCCCCCAGGACGTCCTCAGGGGTCTCCAAGTCCGTCCTGCCCCATGCTTGGCAGCGGTGTTGACATCATGCTCCGCTGTCCTCGAAACTCGGCCCCCTGCCCACTCTTGGAGGGTAGGAGCCTTGCTCGCCTCCGTCCACCATACCTGGAAGCCCAGCACCTCCTCAGGTACCCCCTTGTGTTTCCCCAACTTCACTGAGATGTCACTGCCAGCGAACATGGTGTAAGTTTGAGGTGTTCAGTGTGATGATTTGACACACGTATATTTTGCAAAATGATTACTAGTCAGGTTGGCTAACACATCCGTCACTTCCCACAGTTACCTTTTCTTTTGTTGTAATAAGAAGGCCTGCGACAGCTGGAAGTTTATACCTTTTGACCAACATCTTCCTGTTGCCCACTTCCCAGCCCTTGGCGACCGTCATTCCACTCCCTGTTTCTTGGAGTTGAGCTCTTTGAGATTCCACAAGTCAGTGAGACCATACAAAGTTTGCCTTTCTGCATCTGGCTTACTTCCTTCAGCACCGTGCCCCCAAGGATCATCCATGCTGTCAGGGATGGCAGGGTTTCCTTCTTTTTTTATGACTCTGCTCACAATGACATTTCATTGTATGTGTGTCTCACATCTTATTATTTATCTGTACATAGAGACTTGGGGTGTTTCCATGTCCTGGCTGTGTGAATAAAGCTGCGGTGAACATAGGGTGCAGACATCTTTCCAAGATCCCAGTTCCATTTCCTTCAGGCTAATACCCAGAAGTGGGATTGCTGGATCATATTGTAATTCTATTTTGAATTTTTTGAGGAACCGCCACACTGTGCTCCACAGTGGCCGCCCCATTTTACATTCCCACCCATGGTGCACAGGGCTTCCCCCTTCTCCGCATCCTCACCGGCACCTGTCAGCTCTTGTCTTTTTGATGACGGCCATCCTAAGAGTCGTGACACCTCACTGTGCTTTCAGTCTGCATCTTTCTGAGGATGAGTGATGTCGAGCAGCTCTTCATGAAATGGTGGGCTATTTGTATGTCATCTTTGGGAAGTCCTTTGCCCATTTCAAAATTAGATTATTTGGGGTTTCTTGTTTGTTTGCTATTGTACATGTTTCCTACATATTTTGGATATTGGCCCCTTATCAGCTATGTGGCCTCCAAATATTTGCCCCACTTTGTGAGCTGACTTTTCATTTTATTGATGGTTTCTTTTGCTGCGCAAAGCTTTTTATTTCATTAAAGATTTTATTTTTTAAGTAACCTCTACACCCCATGTGGGCATGAACCCACAACCCCAAGATCAAGAGTTGCACACCACCGACTGAGCCAGCAGGGCGCTGCTCACACAGAAGCTTTTCAGTTTGATGTCCCACTTGTGGATTTGTGCTTTTGTTGCTTCTGCTTTTGGGGTCGTATCTAAAAAATTTTTGCCAAGACCAATGTCGAGGAGATCTTTACCCGTGTTTTCTTGGAGTAGTTTTATGATACCAGGTCTTACATTTAAATTTTTAATCCATTTCGAGTTCACTTCGGTGAGTGGTGTAAGATAGGAGTCCAATTTCATCTTCGTGCATGTGAATGTCCAGTTTTTCCAACACAACTTATTGAAAAGACTATCCTTTTTCCGTCGAGTATTCTTGGCTCCCTTGTCAAATATTAGTTGACCGTATACGTGTGGGTTTATTTCCGTGCTCTTGTTTCATTGGTCTATTGTCTGGGGTTTTTTTAAGTTTATTTATTTATTTTGAAAGAGACAGACAGAGCGCACGAGTGGGGGAGGGGCAGAGAGAGTGGGAGACCGAGAATCCCAAGCAAGCTCCATGCTCTGAGGTCTCAGCACAGAGCCCGACACAGGGCTGGAACCCACGGATCATGATATCGTGACCTGAGCCAAGGTCAAGGGTCGCACACTTAACCAACTGAGCCACCCAGGTGCCCCTCTATTGTCTGTTTTTATGCAAGTACCATACTATTTGGATTCGTATAGCCTTGTAATATAGTTTGAAATCAGGAAGTTTGATGCCTCCAAATTTCTTCTTTCTCAAGGTTGCTTTATCTATTTGGGCTCTTAGATGGCTTTGGATAGTATGGACATTTTGCAGTGTTAACTCTTTCGACCCATGGACACAGAGTATGGGGGGGGGGGGAGTGTCTTTGCATTCATTTGTGTCGTCTTCAATTTATCAATGTCTTGCAGTTTTTGAGGTACAGATCTTTGATCTCCTTGGTTAAACTTATCCCTAAGTATTTTATTGGTTTTGGTGCTGATGTAAGTGAGATGTGCCTCCCCTTCTAGATCCCACCTTTGGCACTGCATGTTGGGTTCTCATGTGGGGACTGGGGGAGAGAGAACTAAGCAAATTTTTTTTTGTTTTTGTATAAATTAATGCTTAATTTCTTAAATATTTTATTATTTTATTTTTGAGACAGCATGCAAGCAAGGGAGAGGGGCAGAGGGAGAGAGAAAATCTTAAGCAGGCTCCACACTCAACATACAGCCTGATGCGAGGCTTGATCCCACGACCATGGGATCATGACCTGAGCCAAAGTCAAGAGTTGGACACTCAGCTGACTGAGCCGCCAGGTGCCCCAATGTTTTTTTTTAATAATAAAGGTAAATGCTACATGGAGCCAAGGCTCCCACACCTCAGACTTACCTGCATCCCCTCAGTGTTCAAATACTGTGCCGCCTCCCCTTCTGAATTAGCAGCCCACATGCCCTGTTTGCCCACCCCCTGCTCTTGGCACCCTCCCTAATCATCCCCATATTGCTACTTACGTCTTAAAATCAAAGAATACATGCAAATTATAAAACGTGCATCAAGTTTAAAGAATAACCCACCAACCAGCTTAGGAAATAGACCCAGGATATCTTTGAAGCCCCCGTGCACCCCCACGCGGACTCCCACTTCCCACAGAAGCCACCACTGTCCTGATTTTTATGCTCGCCCTTCTCTTTCCTTCTTCTTTGCATCCCTGTACAACATTTGCACGGTCCTACACGCTGTTGAACTGTAATAAATAGGACTGCAACTGTATTCTCGCTCCATACTGTGTTGCCACAATGCACCCGTCATTTCGCACAGCGGTGACTCATTTGGCATCATGTGTATTAGTCTGTAGTATGACAATCTATTTGTTCACACTACTTCGAAGTAGACATTCTAGTTTACGTTTTCTGCTATTTCCAAAAAAATTCTCCAACGAACATCTAATATAGTTCTCTCGGTACGTGGGCAAGAGGTTCCAGGAGACCTAAATCGAGGAGCGGGATTGGTAGGCCACTGGACAAGATCTCCGCCTCATGGGGTACCACACAATTAGTGCCCAGAGCGCCACCCCCCAACACTCTGCTATTATCGGGACATTTTTCTCATCTGGTGGGCATTTCAAACATCTCCCAATGGCTTTTAATCTGCATTCCCTTGATTATTCATACAGTCGAGTGGCTTCTCATAGATTTATTACTCATGCATGTCTCCCCTTAATCAAATCACCCATTCAAGTTTTCGCCCACTCTCAGCAGGGTCCTTTTTCTCCTTATTGACTGGTGGAAGTTCTTGTGCATTTTTGTATGGGCTGCCAGGTGAAAGCGGTGCAGAACCTTCTCTCACTCATGATACACAGATGTCTAAATCTACCCAACTTTTCCTTCGTACTTTGTGATTTTTGAATCATACGAAATTCTTCCTTACTTTATTCTTGTGAAGATATTCTTTTGGAATGTTAAGAGTACATCCTCCTAGGGGGGCCTGGGTGGCTCAGTCGGTTGAGCGGCCGACTTCGGCTCAGGTCATGATCTCGCGGTCCGTGAGTTCGAGCCCCGCGTCGGGCTCTGTGCTGACCGCTCAGAGCCTGGAGCCTGTTTCAGATTCTGTGTCTCCTTCTCTCTCTGATCCTTCCCTGTTCATGCTGTCTCTCTCTGTCTCAAAAATAAACGTTAAAAAAAATTAAAAAAAAAAAAAAAGAGTACATCCTCCTATATTCTCTTCTAAAATTTGTATGTCTTGCTGTTTGCATTTTAAACCATATGCAGCTAAGGTTTCTGTGTGGCGTAAGGCGTCCTTTCCCTGCTGCAGAGCCAGCTCGTTCGTCTACCCCAGCAGTGTGTACACCCGGGTCTGTTTCTGGGCTCCCAGTTCTGCTCGGATGACCAATTTGTCTATGTGCTAGCACCACACTGTATCAGTTACTCAAGATCTACAATAAGGTATATATTCCTACCTGGTTTTCTCCTTTAGGAGAATTTTTGCTATTCTTTCATTTGTCTATATAATTTTTAGAATCAACTTTCAGGTTGCACTCACACACAATGGGCTTTTGACAGGAATTGCATAAAATCCCAAAGATCAGTTTGGGGCAAATATACATCCTTGTGATATTGAGACTTTCTTTTCTTTTTATAATTTTTTTAATGTTTATTTATTTTGACAGAGAGACAGCGTGCGAGTGGGGGAGGGGCAGAGAGAGAGGGAGACTCGGAATCTGGAGCAGGCTCCACGCTCCGAGCTGCCAACACAGAGCCCAACTCGGGGCTCGAACTCAAGAACCATGAGATCATGACCTGAGGTGGAGTCGGACACTTAACTGAGCCACCCAGACGCCTGAGGCTATCAATGCATTAGCAAAACCTGTTTCTTCATCTATTTGAGTGGTCTTTAATTTATTTCAATAAAGTTTTATCACTTTCTCCATAAATTAGGTCCAGCACAATTATATGAGCTCTATTCTGAGATCCTTTAACTTTTCCATGCTATAATAGAGGATTCCATTTTTAAAGTCCAATTTCCTATTGCTCATTTTAAAAAATGCAGTCCCCTGTGTATATTGCTTTTGTATAAGCAACATTGCTAAATTTTCTGATTAATTCTAACAATTCATTGTTAGATTTCTTTACATTTTCTATGTAGATAATATTGAAATACTAAGCTTCATTTCTCCTTCTCCAATTCTTGTATCTTGTGTTTCTTTTTCTTATCTTCTGTGCCAGCTGGCACAATGATGTCCAGAAACGTGACAGTGGGCACCCTGTCTCGTTCCTCATCTTAAAATACTTTCAACCTTTCACCATGAAGTATGATGTTTGCTATGTCCTTTAGAAAAAGTAGGTACCCTTTGTCAGATTAAGAAATCCTCCTCAAGTCTTAATTTCTAGGAGTTTTTACCATGAATACATGATGAGTCCCATCAAATGCCTTTTCTGCATTAGCATGATCACCTGATTTTTCTCCTGGATGTTAAGGCAGCAGCTTACAGTAATTGATTTCCTGAAGTGAAACCACCCTCCTGTTCCTAGCATAGTTCACACTTGGTCATGACTGTGTTGTCATTATGCACTACTGAGCTTCGGTTAACTAGTAATTTGTTTAGAGTTTTTGAAGCTGGTCTCTAAATGACATCATCCTGGAGTATTCACCTCTTGAACCCACTTCTACCAGGCTTTGGTGTCAAGGTCATGCTGTCCTTTAACTAAGTCGGGGAGCATTACTATAAAAATTTTGTACTTTGAAAGCTCAGTGGAATTCACTGGCTGGGCCTGATGTTTCTTTTGTAAGTCTAATTACTAGTTCACTATCCTTAAGGGTCGTAAGACTGTTCAGATTTTCCATCTCCTCTTGGGTCAGTTTGACCCAGTTCTATTTTTCTAGTCGCATACTGGCCCAAAGTTGTTAATATTATCTTTTTCATCTACATTGTATCTATGGCAGCGCTTGCTTTCAAGTCCCTACTTATGTATTTTCTTCTCTCCCTCTCTCAATCTTGCCAGAGGTTTGCCATTTTAATTAATCTTGTCAAAGAATTGATTTTTGGCTTTACTGATTGTCTCAAAATCTGTTTTCAATTTCATTACTATCTACTCTTTATATTTCCTTTCCTCTCCTTTGTTTTGGGTCTATTCGGTTCTTCAGATGGATGGTTAGCTAACTGACTTTCAGCCTTTCTTAAAAGAAACACACACCAAACATTATTATTATTATTGTGGCTGCCATGAAAATGGGAGCCCTCAAACTATAAGAAACACAAGTCACAAGGGGCTCAGCCGTTAAAAAGCTCCAGATTGATCATACTGTTTGTGTCATGGCCACACTTCTTTGAGTTGAGGACTCTGGGGTGGCTTGACTGAGCCTGCTTCAGACGCTCAGTGAGGGAAGACGCTCCCACTCAGCCTTCTATCACTCTTCTTCACGGGAAGTCAGAGCTGCGCAAGTCTGACGCTCCTCCAGCCTTTCCCCACTGCCTCCCAATTCATTTCTAGTAATAATAACATCTACTCACTGTCACCTAATACAATCTAATAAAGTCCTGTGCACGTAATCTCATCTACATCTTGAATGAACCTCGAAAACATCATGCTAACTGAAAGAGGCCAGACATAAGGAGCCACCTATTATAGGGCTCTATGTTATGAAATGTTTCCAGAATAAGGAAATTTGCAGAGAAAGTACAATTAGTGGCTGCCAGCTGGGGGAGGGGCCGAGGGGGAGGGAGTGATAATAGGTGTGGGGTTTCTTTTTGGAATGATGAACATCTTCCGAAATTACATATTGGTGATGATTGCATAACATTGTGAATTTATTAAAAGCCATTGAATTGTATACTTTAAAATGGTTAAAATGGTGAACTTTCTGTTAGTGAATTTTACCTCAATAAAAACTTTTAAGAAATGTAAATGACTTAAACAATAAAGATATTTGGGCCCCTTCCATCTCTTTCCATCAGTGTGGCCCACCTTCCTACTTGTTGGACCAGTGCTGTCTGTGACCTAGGAGTGCTGTGGCCCTGTCCTGTCCCCTCTTTGCAGCCACAGTGGCCTGTTCAAACTGTGACCTTAACGGCCTCACTACCCTGCCGAGCCCTCTTGTGGTGCCGCTCCCTCGCCAGCCTCTCCAGCCTCATTGCTCATTCAGGGCCAGCACCACCGGCCCACAGGTGCTCACAGGTGCCATACGCTGTCCCTGTGCCCGGACAACTCAGTACACACTTCAGCTGTCAGCCAGAAGCCACGTCCTCATCATAACATCTGCTTCTCCAGCACAGCGTCCAGACTTTCTTAGTTGTGCATTTGTTTGTGACTCTTGACATGTTTCCCTCACTACGATGGAAGCCCATGAGGAAGAGAACAAGGTCTGTGCTCCTCACTGCTGTCAGCTGTGACACAATGCTGGGTGACAGGTAGCCAGAACCGCTTGCGAAAGACCCTTCCTACTCCCCTGTGCCCAGTGCACCACCCTGCCCTGCCCACTCCCACTCCAGAAGTGTCCCTGGTCCCTCCCTTCTCTCTGCCCTGACCCAACACGGATGGCTACTCCCCGTCCCTTCTCCTCAGCAGCCAGAGCAGTTTTTCCAAGGCACAGTTCCAACCATGTCACTCTCCCTGTGACTTTCAAAAATCCAAGCTCCCTGACAAGCCTGGATTTGCAGCTGGCCCTCCTTCTCTCCAGCCCTCACTGCTCGACTGGTGACTCCTGGGCTCCCACTGGCCTGCGCTGGACGCTCCCACTGCCTTTCCTCTCACCCACCCTGACCCTTTCAATTAGTTTCTCCATCACTGGGCTGATCCATCTGGACACCACAGGCATTTGGAAGCACGCGATTCTTTCCCATGCATTGTAGGGTGTTTGACAGCATCCCTGCTAGATGCCAGAAAATGTCACAGTATTTCTCATCTGTGACAACCAGGTCCGTCTCCAGATCTTGCAAATGTCCCCTTGGAGAGCAAAGGCACCCCAGCTGAGAACCACTGCTCTATCCTGGTAGTTACCACATCTGTATAGATTTCTCTCCTGACTTTCTTACCTAGGAATCTATTTGTTTCTGGACATCTTCCCCAGAGAAATGGTTTTTTTTTATAAAGACAGATGAAAGTTGACAAATTTGTAATAAGCGGGGCCGCCTGATGGCTCAGTCGATTCAGCGTTGGACTTCGGCTCAGGGTCATGATCTCATGGTTGGTGGGTTCAAGCCCCGTGGTCCGGCTCTGTGCTGACGGCTCAGAGCCTGCAGCCTGCTTCAGAGTCTGTGTCTCCCTCTCTCTCTCTGCCCCTTCCCTGCTCACATTCTGTCTCTCTCTCTCAAAAATAAGTAAACGTTAAAAACATTTTTTTAATAAAAAAAAGTAACAAAGCTTATCTAGAAGAGCAAACAAATAAAATCATGAGAAAGAGAACACAAAAGAACAATAAATGAACAGTCCTAACAATATAAAAATATACTATAAAATAACACCAAGCAGACTGTGCAGTTTCTATACCCTTTAAAAGAAATTCTAGGGGCCCCTGGGTGGCTCAGTCGGTTGAGCATCTGACTTTGGCTCAGGTCATGATCTCACCATTTGTGAGTTCGAGCCCCACATCGGGCTCCGTGCTGACAGCTCAGAGCCTACAGCCTGCTTCCGATTCTGTGTCTCCCTCTCTCTCTGTCCCTCTCCTGCTTATGCTCTGTCTCTTAAAAATAAATAAAGGTTAAAAAAATTTTTTTTTAATAAATAAAAGAAAAGAAGTTCTAGAAATGGTGCAAATGTGAAGTAACCTCCCTGGGAGAGCAGCAAGGGTGTCATAACCTCGAACTGCAGAGGGGTTGAGTGTGACACCAAGTCCAGAAGCCTCTGCACAGCTGCTCAGTGGGCTCACCCGTGGACGACACCACACAGCCAGGGGCTGAAAACTACCAACTTACAGGAAAAAACTGCCTGACGGCATTACAGAAGAATTTGAAAGTCTTGTAAAGCAGAAGCAAAAAAAGCACTCAAAAGCTAATACATAGATTTAAATAACCCATCACAAAGTAAATCAGCACATTTGGGAAATACTATTGATGTAGAAGACAAGGGATGAATCTTCTTGCTATCCAAAGAGCTCTTTCAGATCAATAAAAAGATTTAACAATTTCACTGAAAATTGGCAAAGGACGTGAAAAGTTGCTTCACAGAGAAAGGCAAACATCATGAAAGAACTCGGACTTAGACAAGGTGGTCCCAGGTGGGCAGAGGCTTGGAAGTTTAATGGCACCGAGCGGGGTCATTTGGGAACAAGAGACCATGTGGGAGGTGTGGGCTCTGGAGTCAGACTGGGTTAGTCGTGGCTCTGCCACGTTTAGCTGTGTGGCCACGGGCATGGTCTTTGACATCTCTGTTCCCTCTTCTGTTAAGGAGAGGGCAGTCCCCAGCATATAGTTATCTTGAGATTTAGACGATCGTGTTTGTGAAGCACTTACAAGTGTCCGGACACAGGAAGCACTGTGTCAAACCAACAGTAAGAGCTCCAGAAATGTTACGTATTGTTCTTTTTATCAGTATATATATTTTTAGATGTTTATTTACTTTTCAGAGGAGGGGGTGCAGAAAGAGGGTCACCGAGGATCTGAAGTGGGCTCCGTGCTGACAGCAGAGAGCCTGATGCAGGGCTTGAACTCACGAACTGTGGGATCGTGACCCGAGCCAAAGTCAGACACTCAATCGACTGAGCCACCCAGGCACCTCAATAAGTTTTTATACAAATGTTTGGAAGAATATTCACGAAAGTGTTCATCGTGAGGAAGACGTTGGGAGTAAGTGGACTTTTAACTTTTTTTCCTGTATTGTATTTACAATGGATTTTTTCTATTTGAAAACATAAGGAAATAGGATGCTTGTCTGAAAGGAATTAAACCAATGGGACAGCACAGCACAATGAAAAGGGGTGTGTGTGTGTGTGTGTGTGTGTGTGTGTGCGTGCACACAATCTAATAAATGAGATTTATGGTTTGTGGGAAAGGAAAGGTTAGTCAATAAATGCTTTTGAGATCACTGGCTTTCAGTTTGGAGGAAGATAAAATTCTAGTATTCTTTCACTTCTGGCCATGACAGACTAACTGGAAAAGGCACACCTCAGAGATGATAAGGGTTGGGTTCCAGACCACAGTAAATATCACAATAGAGTCAAACGAATTTTTTGGTTTCACAGTACATATGAAGGTTATGTTTACACTATACTGTGGCTTAAGTACAACAGCATTATATCTTAAAAAAAAAAAATCCATGCACATACCTTAACTAAGAAGTATTTAATAGCTAGAAAATACTAACCATCGACTCAGCTTTCAGCGAGCCAGAATCTTCTTGCTGGTGGAGGTCTTGCCTCCATGTTGGTGGCTGCTGACTGATCAGGGTGGTGATTGTTGAAAGCAGGGGTGGCTGTGGAAATTTCCTAAAATAAGATAATGAAGCTTTCCCCATCAATTCTTCCTTTCACAGATGATTTCTCTGTAGCATTCTGTGATGGCCATTTTTTTAAAGTTTATTTTACTGATTTTGAGAGAAGAGAGAGGAAGTGTGTGAGCAGGGGAGGGGAAAGCAGAGAAGGAGACAGAAAATCCCAAGTAGTCTCTGTACCATCAGAACAGAGCCTGACGTGGGGCTCGAACTCACAAACCGTGAGATCACAACCTGAGCCGAAACCAAGAGTTGGATTTTTTTTTTTTTAATTTTTTTTTTTTTTAATTTTTTTTTTAAATGTTTTTATTTATTTTTGAGACAGAGAGAGAGCATGAACGGGGGAGGGGCAGAGAGAGAGGGAGACACAGAATCGGAAACAGGCTCCAGGCTCTGAGCCGTCAGCCCAGAGCCCGATGCGGGGCTCGAACTCACGGACCGCGAGATCGTGACCTGGCTGAAGTCGGACGCTTAACCGACTGCGCCACCCAGGCGCCCCTGGATTTTTTTTTTTAACGCTTATTTATTATTGAGAGACAGAAAGAGACAGAACATGAGCATGGGAGGGGCAGAGAGAGGAGGAGACACAGAATCTGAAGCAGGCTCCAGGCCCCAAGCTATCAGCACAGAGCCGGACACGGGGCTCGAATTCACAAACTGCGAGATCACGATCTAAGCCAAAGTCGGACGCCCAACCGACTGAGCCACCCAGGCGCCCCCCAAGAGTTGGATTCTTAACCGACTGAGCCCCTGGGCTCTTTGTGACAGCATTTTACCCACAGGAGAACTTTGAAAACCGGAGTCTGTCCTCCCAGCCCTGAAGCTGCTTTACAACTAGGCTGTGTCATTCCAACACTTTTCACAGCGTGTTCACCAGGAGTAGATTCTACCTCAAGAAACCACTTTCTTTGCTCCTCAATAAGAAGCAACTCCTCATCCATTAAAGTTTTATCCTGAGATGCCAGCATCTTTAGGCTCTTCAAATCCTAGTTTTCTTGCTGTTCCCACCACACCTGTACCTACGTCCTCTCCCGAAGGCTGAACCCCTCAAAGTCAGTTTCTTCCAAATTCTTGTTAATACTGACATTTTGGCCTCTTCCCATGAACTAGGAGTGTTCTTAATGGCATCTAAAATGATGAATCCTTTCCAGACGGTTTCAATTTACTTTGCTCAGATCTGTCAGAAGAATCAATATGGCAGCTGCAGCCTTACACAATATATTTCTTAAATAATAAGACTTGGGGGATGCCTGGGCGGCTCAGCCGATTGAGCACCCGACTCTTGATTTCGGCTCAGGTCATCATCTCATGGTTTGTGAGCCCCGCATCGGGCTCTGTGCTGGCAGTGCAGGGTCTGCTTGGGATTCTCTCTCTCCCTCTCTTCTCTCTGCCCCTTTCCCCCTTAAAATAAATAAACATTAAAAAAAACAATAAGACTTGGAAGTAGAAATGGATGTTATGTTAGCAGGCATGAAAACAACATTGATCTCATTGTCCATCTCCATCAGAGCTCTTAGGTGACCAGTAAGCTGTCACTGGGCAGTAATATTTTGAAGGGAATCCTTTATCCAGAGCAGTAAGTCTCAACAGTGAGCTTAAAATATACAGCAAACCACGCATGTGCTGTCATCCAGGCTTTGTTTGTCCTGTTTACAGAGCACAGGTACAGTTGATGGAGCACAATTCTCAAGGGCCCAGGATTTTCAGAATGTTCATGAACACTGGTCTCAATTTCAAGTCACCAGGTACTTGAGCCTCTAACGAGAGTCAGCCTTTGAAGGCAGGCGCTGACTTCTCTCTCACTGTTAAAGTCCTGGATGGCATCTCCTCCCAACAGAAGGCTGTTTTGTCTACCTTGCAAATGTTTCGTGCAGCCGCCCTCACTGATGGTCTTGGCTCCGTCTTGTGGAGAACCTGCTGCAGCTTCCACATCAGCACCCGCTGCCCCCACTGTGCGGTCGTCTTCTGGAGACAGCGTCTCCCTGAAATCTCATCAACCAACTTCTGCTCTCTTCAGACTTCTTTTCCACAGCTTCCTCACCTCAGCCTTCACAGAACTGAAGAGTCAGGGACTCTCTCTGGGTGAGGCTTCGGCTGAAAGGAACGTCGTGGCTGGTTGATCTTCGTGTTCAGAGCTGAAAGGAACGTCGTGGCTGGTTGATCTTCGTGTTCAGACGACGAACACATTCTTCCACATCAGCAGTGAGGAGGTTACCTTTCTTATCATCCATGTGCTCACTGGAGGAGCGCTTTTAATGTTCTTCAGGAACTCTCCCTTTGCATTCCCAGCTTGGCTGATGTTTGGTGCAAGAGGCCCCTCTTTCGGCCTGTCGACGTGCCTTCCTCACTGAGCTGAATCATTCTTGCTTCTGATTTCAAGTGAGAGATGTGCAGCTCTTCCTTTCCCTTGGACACAAAGATGCCGTGGTGGGGTTATTAACTGGCCCGATTTCAGTACTGTTGTGTCTCAGGGAATGGGGCGGTCTGGGGGGTGGGGGGAAGAGACGGGGGAGCAGCTGTTCAACAGAGCGGCCGGAACACACACAACACGTATCGATCAAGTTCACACCATCTTACGTGGCACGGTTCACGTGCCCCAAAACAATTAGTCATAACACCAAAGGTCACTGATCACAGATCACCATAACAAATATAATAATAATGACAAATTGTGAAATACTGCAAGAATTACCAAATGGGACACAGAGACAAGAAGTGAGCAGATGCTGTTGGAAAAACGGTGCCAGCAGACTTGCTCGATGCAGGGATGCCTCAAAACTTCAATCTGTAAGAAACACAGTATCTGCAAAGCACAATAAAGCAAAGCACAACAAAACAAGCACGCCATTACAAGGGAAAAAAACCCCCAAAAAACGAAACCGGTGAAAAAATGAGTACACAAGCTACAAATCAAAAGAATAATAACTGGCTAATTAAAGCAAAAGTAGTAACAATATCTTGGTGTATAGACAGTAAAATGTATGACAATATCATGAATTATTCTGTGAGGCTCTCAGTTATGTGTAAGATACAGGCTACGGGGAGAGAGCAGCGCCATCCTGGTGTTGTCACACAGGAGATTGCCCTTGTAGGGACACTGGAGCATCAAGCCAGCTATTTTCATGGTTCAGAGAAAAAAAAAAAGCTCTTTGCCCTGTCCTGCATCTTTCTTGCAAGTCTGAGATTCTATCTGGCTTCCTTGGCTTAACACATAGTTTTAAATGGTGAGATAACGAAGTACATGCTGTATTGTTCCAATTATAAAAAATTCTAGAACAGAAACTATTCATCTATACTGACCCAGGCAGATCGGCATCTCCCGGGGCAGGGTGGGGTTGACTGCAAAGAGGCACCAGCAATGTTTTGGGGGATAATGAGACGTTCTTTACATCTTGATTGTGATGGTGATAGTTATAAGAGTACATACACTTGTCAAAATTCATGGAACCCTTGAGTACATTTTATGATATGTGAAGTATATCTCAGTAAAGTTGATTTTAAAAGTTAAAAAAAAATCCACCCAGCTTTTTTTTTTTTTGATAGGAATTTATATGATGTTTCAGAAAAAAACAATTTGGAGTATGTAGACCACAGGTGATTCTGATACTTAAAATGAAGCTACAGGAATAAAGACAGAAAGACAGGCAAATAACCACAGGAATGAGAGTTCATGAATAGAGTCCACACGCATGTGCCAACTAATGTTCTACCAAGGAGCCAATGCAACTCAATGGGAGAATCTTTAAATCTTTCTAAAAATCAGCAAGTGCCCACACTGGGGAAGATGAGGCTTGATCTCTACCTCCCTCTATGCTCAAGCATCAGTTTGAGATGGATCACACACCAAAGCATAAAGTCTAAAATCGTAAGGATTTAGAAGCAAATGGGAATTGATCTTCTCAACCTTGGAATGGGCAATGATATGATGCCTGCGGACAGAGAAAATGCCCCCAGAATAGAGACTGGACTTGCCCCAATCTGTAAACTTCTGCTCTGAAGAAAATGAACACAAAATAACAGACTGAGGGAAAACACTTAAATACTTCTGTCTGACAAAGAAAGGACTTGTACCTAGAATACACAAAGGACTCCTACGCTTAACAATGGAAAGATGGTCCAATTAAGAAACACACAGAAGACCGAACACTTTGCACGGACAATACGCATCTGAAAAGGTGCTCATCATCAGTGGGGATGCAAATGAATGCCACATGCCACCACCCCCCCCCCCCCGAATAGGCGCACTTGGTACTAGCGGGGGACACCAGCAGAGCGCTCTCACACGCGACGGTGAGTGGAATAGCACAGCCACAATGGAACATGCGCTGACCGCCTCTCGCAGCAAGTCCGTGTCCAGGGATTTTCCCTGCACAACAAAAACATTCACACAACAGACTGTAAGAGAATGTTCACAGGTGCTTTCCTGATAATAGCTCCAAACTGGAAATACAAATGTACATATGATGGGGAAGAGGTAAACAAACCTGGCATATCCTTACCACGGAATTCTCTTCAGCAATAAACTGACGCTTTACAAAGTGCGAGCAAAAAAAAAAAAAAAAAAATGCTGAGCAAGAGAAGCTAGAAAAGAGAGTCATATGCTGCATGGATCCATTTACATGAAGTTCTGCAATGGAAAAAAACCAATCCAATCTATGGTGAAAGAAACCTGAACAGGAAATGCCTCTCGGAAGTGGGAACCAGCTGGGAAGAACACAGAAACTTGCCAGGTGACGGGAAAGGTCTATTCTCTGGGGAGGGAAGGGTTACGCGGGGAAAGCGGTCTGTCAAAACCTGCTGTGCTGTACAAACAAGACCCAGGCACTTCACCATGTGAAAACCATCCCTCAATTCTTAGAATCTTCAATTCATACCAGACACCAAATAAATCCCACCTAGATTCCAGAGCTAAACTTAAACTTACGTTCAGCATGGGTACAAAGCTACGATGTATAGAGTTCCCACAAATCAGTAAGAGAAATAGGAACACCACAATGAAATTTTCACCAAGGTAGTACACACAAGAGGAAAAACCGGTCTGCAACAACCAAGTAAGTGCAAAATGTAATGCTTTGAGGCATCACGTTGCTCTGGATAATTAGAAAAGGTAGGAAGTAGGACAATGGTGCGTGCAAGGTGTGTGAAAACATGCCCCCTTGGTGGAGGTAAAGGCTGGGGTTTTGCTGATCACTTCCCAAGTGGACACCAGGGACGCCCTCTGACCCCTTCTCTAAGAGAACACCAGCGGAGTGAAGGGTGGCACACAAGTGCTACAGTCCCTGGTGGAGACCGGAAACATCCATGCGTACGTCAGCAAGGACTTAACCGCGGTGTGGTCCCCAGAGGAGTCACAGACAGGACACAGCCGAGGGGAGGGCATGGCGTGCTCCCTGAAGCAGGCAGGGAGGCTGAGAAAAGGCGTTTCTGGCGGGTTTCTCGGTTTCTCTCTAGTTCTCATGTGCCGTTTTGATTTTGGCAATGGCAAGTATGACTTCTCCAGAGAGAACTACCCACCCCACCCCACCCCACCCCCCCAAGCCACATGCCCACACCCGCGCTTACAGATTGTGCCCTGCTGGCGCAGAGACCCCACAAGCTTCTCTGGGCCCAACCCTGAGCCCGGCCCACAACTGGTTTAGGGACAGCCACAGCGGATGCTGATGGGAGTCTCTAGGACCAGGCAGGAAACAGCAGCCCAGGACACAAACTTCAGGCTCCCCAAAGCCAAGCCCTGTGCAGGCTCATGTTATTTAATGTTTATTTTTGAGAGAGACAGAGCGTGAACAGGAGAGGGGCCGAGAGAAAGGGAGACACAGAATCCGAAGCAGGCTCCAGGCTCTGAGCTGTCCGCACAGAGCCCGACGCGGGGCTCGAATCCACAAACCGCGAGATCACTAACTGAGCCAAAGTCAGATGCTTAACCGACTGAGCCACCCAGGCTCCCTGTACGCTCCTTTTAGATGGTCAGGACTTGCTGTCGTGGTGTCTGGTGGGTGGGAGGGTGGTGGGGTCTACTCACCCCACAGGCTTCCCTAACACAGCAGCAGTTTTCGACAAGACTGAATCCTGACTCAACAGATACCTCTGCACACCCAGCATCTAACCCGGTGCACAGGACAATCACCAGAGTGCAAACGACCTTAGCTGACTGCAAGGTAAGGAGCTTAGAACCCAAGGGGGTGAGGACTGTGCTGGGGCAAGGGCCACAAAAGGTTGGTGGGGTCCACGAGGCCTGAAGTCCAAGCTCCAGGTGGACCCCCTGCCCCTCCCCTCCCCTCCACGGCCTCTGGGATGAGGCCTCCTATGGGCCCACTGTCCCGAACCCTCCCGGGCCACTGCCCCAGCCCAGCCCCCGCTCAAGGCACCACCCAGAGGAGAAAGACAAGCCTGGGGAGCCAACCCAAGCCCTCCTGGAAGAAGGGGCGTCGTCTTTCTATAGGATCAGCCCCATCTCTGTCCCACTTGGGTCACGGGTGCTCACGCACACCCAGGCCTGTAGTCACCTTCCTGGTGGTGACACGGCTGGACCAAGGGCCCCAAGGGAAGGCATCCTACCTGGGCTATTCACAATGTGCAGGAGAGCTGTTACTGTTCCAGATAAATGTCTGAAAGTGTCTAACTGGATGACTTCCATGTATTAAAAAACCCAAACACTCAAGCTATTTCTTGTTGAGTTTACAGGTGCCGGGGGGAAGGCCAGCCCTGCACAGGACACAGGGCTCCTGCTGAGGGGCAGAGGCCATGGCTGGCTGGCAGGAAGAAACTGCTCCAGTCTCATCGCGCTCAAATGCAGATCTGATTAGGGATTCTGGGCACTTACCTGGTGCTTACGCCCATCAACCTCCAGAAAGATACCTGGGCCTCAGTGCCTGGTGGTCGTACAAAGGCACGCGCACACACACAGGCATGCACACACACTCTGCACTTGTCTGCCTGGGGCGGATGCAGGTAGCGTCCTCTTCAGAGACAGGCTGTGCTGACAAGGAAGGTGTGTGCCGCCTGCTCGGACCCGGGCCGCGTGTGAGCCCGCGAGCACCCCAGAGGGAGCACGGGTGTTTGGCAGAAACCAGCTGAAACATGGCATCATAATAAAAACCTCCTTTAAAGTACTTCTTTTTTTTTTATTGATTTCATTGAAAACAGAACAAGAAATGGTCTGAGCCAAAAGACTGCTCTTAAAACTGTCAAAAACATTTTAACAGAAAAAAATAAACATGACTGCATCATGAATGTTTTAGAAGAGCCGCACAAAAACCCCACTGCTACTGCACTAATTACAGTATTTAAAAAAGTATATGCCAAAAAAAAGTATATGACCTGGCAGGCCGTCACACAAAAGGTGATGGCAAATTTATTCCACGACAAGACTAACGTTTTAAAAAAAGTTTTTTCCTGCATTTTATTCTAAAATCACTTTGTTCTCTTTATACAGTTGATAGTTTATTTTCACATGGTGAGTAGAAACCACACCAGAATCAGCACCGTTGTCTGTGTTTTGTGTTTTTATTTGTCCTAATGTTCAATAACGGTAGAAAATAAATCAGTTTATTCATCATAGCATGTGGTTTAAAAATCAACAGAAGGCGCCAGCATTGCTGCGCTGGCGGGGCCGGTGCGGGGTCCTCCTCGGGCCATGGCCCTCCTGCACCCGCCAGACCGCTTCCTCAGAAAGAAATGCATTAGAGGTCTGATATATAGGACTAGATATAGGACTTCTTTAAAAAGCAAACAAACGTTTTCTCCAAAGTCAGTGACGGCTTGGCCCTGACCTCTCCTAGGTCGAGGTGGGGACGGCATCTGCGCGGTGCCCAGAACTGGCACCAGCCACGCAGGCCTCGTGCAGGCAGGTCTAACGGAGCAGCTCGAGGGTGATGGTGTCTTCGGCAGGTGCCACGCAGGGAGCCTGGGCTGACCGGGCTTTGCCAACAAGCCCCACGGTGGAACAGGAACCAGGGGAGTTGAGGGGGAACGGGAAACGTGGAAACGACAAAACCATCATCAGAAACTCACAAGGTCACGCCAGCGCGGATTCCCAGAGTGTTCCAAAGCGCCCGCCCCCAGCCCGGAGGCAGCCACGCTGGGGCCTCGCAGCCACGGCCCAGGTCCCTCCAGCCCCAGGTCGGAGCCCTCGGGTGTTGTGTGCGTTTCGCCTTCCTCTCCAACCTCAGTGTGAACGGCACCGACGCTCAGCGCCCCAGGCCGGCTGCTGCTCATAGGGGGTCAGCGGTGGAGGAGCTGGTGTCGGGCAGGCCGTTCTCCTGGCCGTCCTGGGCGGCGCTGGCCTGCCGCTGCGCCGCGGCCGTGCTGGAGTGCCGGCACTTGGGGGAGCCACATCGGCAGCTGAACAGCTTGCCTTTGATGTCCCAGAAGCGCTCCCCGTAGTCAAACCTGGGGAGACAGCAGAGCTAAGGGTGCATCCAGGCCCCACACCGCCTGGGGGCAGGCCAGCCTGAGCAAGCGGCCTGGAGACACAGGAGGCTACCGGGGGTAAGTCTGCACTGAGTGGCACGCAGATGCACCCCGGAAGGTCCCCAGACCCGGCCAGCCCCTGGGGACCACGGCACCTACCCCAGCTGCTCCCCAGCCTCAATCAGGCGGGTGCTGAAGAAGGCAATCCTGGGAAAGCGCAGGTCCTGGTGTGACATAAACACGCGCACGGGCACCAGGTTGGGCTCGCAGTGATGGTTGATGAAGCGGCTGACGTTCCCGTAGAACCGCGCGTCAATGCAGTACACCTCACCATCCTAGTGGGCGGGAAGGAGAGCGGGGAGCTCGCGCAGGAGTCTGCAGACCGTGGGCAGAGATGCGCCCCCAGAGCAGGGACGCAGGAGGCCTCCATGCCTTGGGGAGGCGGCCTGCTCCATATGCCTCCTGGCCAGTCGGGCTGCACAGGGCACACGTGGATCATCTGATGCTCTGACGCCACCAGTACCAGGAGGAAGGAGGCGGGCGATGGGAACCACAGGGGGCGACAGAGCCCATCGCAAGCAGGTGCCGGGAGACTCGGAGCGTGCAGGGCAGGTCGGACAGACGGAAGGAAGCAGCACTCGGGCCAAGGGCCGTCAGGTGGCTCCCGAGGGGTGGCTACAGCCACGGAACAGGAACACTGCCATGTCCTGCTAGCCCGGTGGTACAGACAGAAGTCCCACGACCCTGACCCAGCACTCCTCCCACGACAACACGCAGCAGAAGGGATACTGAGCCGACAGTGAGAAAGGGTGCTTGGCTGGGGGCCTGACCTCACCACAGGAGCCCTTTAAGAAGCAGTTTTCTCTGCAAAAACCCAGAGTGCCAGAGGTGGCTAGGGCCTGAAGTCAGAGGGGCCATGTGGCAAGGAATGTGGGTGGCCGGGCACAGCCAGTGAGGAAGTGGGCGTCGACCCCAGAATGCAAGGAGCTGAATGCCACAGCCACAAAACAGACTGCAGGCACCTCTCCCCAGACACCCCCATCAGCCCCTGGGGCCCCAAGCAGAGAGCCCGGTCACACAATGTCCACAAGGGGAAGCCAGTGAGCATGGACCTTCTCATGTGGCTGAGTCCCTGGGCACTTGTGATGCAGCGACCACAGGAACCAAGTGTAAAGTGTGGGAGGGAAAACCAGACAGGCAACAAGGAGAAGGGGACCTTCCAGGTGTGCATCCTGCATATGGCAGAGCATTAACCAGAAGCCAGAGGACCCTCAGTGGTCAAGGGAAGACAAAACGGTGGCAGAGACGGGTGGTCTCTATCAAGTTTTCTGCCAAACCAAAGGCATACATGCCCCTGACTCAGCAATCCCACCTCCCGGCAGGTCCCAAAGACATGCCGAAGTCCAGAACGATGGCCATGGCACGGATTCTGGCCTCTGCCTCTGGGTGTGACGGACTAGGTCTGCAGGCGAGCCCACCCTGCGCAGCAGGGGAAGCTGGGAGCAGAAGCTGTGAGGATCGGGAGCGAGGAGCCGGAGCCCACGACGGCAGAGCGGCGGGTGCACAGGACAGGACGGATGCCAGGGATGTCGCCACCTCAACAGGGGAAGAGCCCGCACTCGAGCCCAGCCGGCCAATTTTAACAGAGCACACAACACACGTCGCAGGAACGCTGGAGCCACCAACAAGTCAGCACGAACAAAGACAAAGAACCGAGGAAGTGGACGCGTTCTGAAGAGAAAGGACAGTCAACGGAGTCCAGCCCTGAAGTGAAGCAGATGCCGCACGGACACGTGAGGATGTCAGAAGCTCCCTTAGAGCCATCCTCGCCACAGGTAAAACAGTATGTTTCTCACCGAGTGAAAATCTCAGAGAAATAGAAATAATAAGAGAGAATGCAATGGAAATTCTCAGTTGCAGTTGCCTGGCTGCTGAGCAGAGCTTTGGGGACCTGGGTGAGGACAACACACGCCCCACACAGTGCCACGTGTGCAGGACAGGAGACGCAACAGCCAAGGCTGAAATCAACCTGAACGTCCCCAAAAGAAGGAGAAGCATCCACACGTGCTCAGAACACGGTGAGCTCTACGCCACAGCAGCACCTCAGAAAAATGGTGGGGGGACCACCTTTCCTGTCAGAAACGTGAGGAAGTGAGACACACACACGGATACTCTTGAGGGCAGGAAAGAAGCACGCAGAACACGCAAGACTTCCGAACATGACCTCGTGTAATCTTTACTTTTTAAGCCATGTAAATATTTTACATAACTAAAAAATAAATTTTAAAATTCTGGCACTTAATGTGGCACTTGGGTGGCTCAGTTGGTTAAGCGTCGGACTTCGGCTCAGGTCATGATCTCATGGTTCATGGGTTTAAGCCCCACATCAGGCTCTGGGCTGACAGCTCGGAGCCCAGAGCCTGCTTCGGATTCTGTGTCTCCCTCTCTCTCTGCTCCTCCCCTGCTTACACTCTGACACACTCTTTTTCTCTCTCTCTCTCTCAAAAGTAAATAAACATAAAAATGAAATGAAATGAGATGAAAGGAGATGAAAGGAGATGAAATGAAATGAAATGAAATGAAAATAAAAATAAAAATAAAAATAAAAAGAAGATAAAATCTGGAATTGAAAATGAACCGAGACACACAAACATACCTACAACAGCAACCTGGGAGCCCACCCGCACGGAGAGACCATCGCGCCAAGTGCTGCGGGCCGGTGCTCGTGTCCTCAGTGGGACATGTTCTAAGACCTCACACACACGCTGCTGCCACATGAGGGATGCTCCTCTGAAACGAACACGCGAGGAGCCGGGATCTTTACCGTGGGGGACGCAAGTATAAGACCAAAGGAGTGGGGAAAACCCAGTGATGTTACATCTGAATGGGAATAGTGACGTGAACACGTCTTTCATAACTTCTATTCTAGAGCTCTGTCCTCTAAAAAATTAGACCAGAGCCATCGGCACCCTGGTGGCAATGAGCGCCTTGGTGTCCTGACTTGGTACCTAAAAATCATCTCCACTGCAAGGACCAGGGGCAGCTTAGGGAAGTCTGAGGCCAAATGAGGGAAGCCAGACATAATGGAGCCCAAGGAGGCGAGGCTGGTGTGAACAGGCTCCACGGCCACGGAAAGGGACAGCTCGAGCTTTGGAAAGAATGACGATGACTGGTCAAAACTGAGTACAAAAAATCTGGGAGCCAGTCACATGTGGAGACCCTGACCAAAGCCTTCAGGACATGCAACAGCCCCTTTCCCATGCTGGGGACAAGCTGCAGGTTCCACACCCACCCCGCCTCAGTCACAGAGCACAAAGTTGGGTCCTCTGCCCACTGGTCTCTGGACCCCATAGCTTCCAATATGCTACCTGCACTTTCCTGGAAACAGGGGCAGGAGAGGTGAGTGTTCAGAAGGTTCTAGAACAGCAAGGAGAGGGAGACCTTGGGGTCTAGGCACAGACCCAGAGCCCAGGGACAGTCCATGCCAGGGAGAAGGCAGGCTACATGGCAACAGGTGGTCAGACCCTGGAAACATTCTGAAAGCAGAGCCAGAAAGTCTGCTGACGCCTTAGACCGTGGGTGGGGAGGGCCCAAGCAGTGGGCATATAGGTCCCTCGGGCACAGGAGCAGCCACACTAATGGGGACATGAGGTCTGAGCTGGAGCAGCCCCTGGAGGCTATGGTGTACTCGCAGCCCTTCACACACCAAAAGGAATGAGCCACAGAAGCAGGATGAAGGGAGCATCTTGAGGGGCCCAATCTGGTGGGGTGAGGCTGATGAAAGACTGGAAGGTCGGGAGTCACGAGGGCAGCCGCTGGCAGGAGAGACGGGGCTGCCAGAGTGGTGCCCCCAGGAGGGGCTGGGGTCTGGCTCCACCCCCAGACACCAGGGACGAGGACACTGGATGCTGCTCAGATGCCAACGCCCCTAAGTGGTTCAACAGACCAGACATCATCCCAGTCAGATCCCAGCAGCCTCTCCGCACAGACACCCGGATTCTCAAGCTTACATGGAAATGCAGAGAACCCCAGAGAACTAAAAGGACCTTTAAAAAGGAGCTACCTGGTGTCAATATTTACTCTGAACTGACAGTAGTCAAGAGACAGTGGTATAGCTTTGAGGGTCAGCAGATAAATCAAAGGAACAAAACACAGTTCAGGCACAGACCTACCAGCAGAAGCCTTTCCGGCTGACTGGCTGGCTGGTCTGGAATAACTGTATATTCACACGGACAAGCAGAAATCTCCAGCCTTATCTGAAACTACATACTCAAGACGGATCATGGATCTAGAAGTTAAAAATATAAAAATTTTAGAAAAAGGAGAAAATCTTCACAACCTTGTGATAGACAAAGATTACTAACAGCACAAAAAGCACTAAACCATAAAAAAACTATTCTGTTCTACGAAAGACATCGTTAAGAAAATGAAGATGCACAGGGGCACCTAGGTAGATCAGTCGGTTAGGGTCCGACTCTTGATTTCAGCTCAGGTCATGATCCCAGGGTCCATGAGATGGAGACGAGATCAAGCCCGGTGTCTTGGGTTCTCTCTATCCTTCCGCCACCTGCGCATGTATTTTCACTCTCTCAAAATAAAGAAATAATTTTTTTTTTTTTTACAGAAAAAGAAAATGAAGAAGCACAGGCTAGGAGATAATACAGGTGTCTGACACAGGTCACGAATCAGGAACTGTAAAGAGCCCTTCCAACCCAGTAAGAAAACAAGTAGCCCAATTAAGCGATGGGCAACAAATTTTAAAAACTCGCGCACAAAAGAAGACATAAGGAGGCCAACTGGCATGTGAAAAGATGCTCCTGTCAATAATCATCAAGAAAATGCCAAATTAAAATGACAGTGTTTGGAACTCTCCTTTGCTGCTGGTGGAAATGTACAGTGGTCCAACCACTTTGGGAAAGTGCTTGCTCCTTCTCTGTAAGTTATTAAATGTATACTTTTACCAGATGGCAATAATCCCACTCCCAGGAATTACCCAGGAAAACACAACTCACACCCACAAAAAAACAAGTCTATGAAGATTCACAGCAGGTTTACTCCTAACAGCATAATCTGGAAATATCCAGGTCCATCCACAGTGGTAGCACAACCCAGCATGGGTATTGGTGGGTCACAGGATCTGCCACCACCTGGGTGGCCCACGAAAAGCCAGACAGAGAGGAATACACGCTCTGACTCCACTTCCAGGAAATTCTAACGCAGGAAAAACCCACCAGCAGAGACAGACAGTGGCTCCGTGGCCAACCAGGCCGGGGGCATATCGGGGCACAGGTGCCTTTGGGGTAATGTTCCAGATCTTGCCTGTGGGGGTGATTAGACTGTACACACATGTGTAAAAAACAAAATCACATGCTTAAAGTTCACTGCGTGTAAATTAATTACAATAAAGTTGACCCCAAAGTAAAATGATCAAAAACCTATTAGATAAAACAATACAACAAACGATCTACAGGATCCCACCACAGAACACCATCAAACATTACTGGGGGTAACTGAAGACGACAAACAAGCGGAGTGATACACCCTAGAAAAGAAGGTGGCAAGACCCTCAGTGACCCCTAACTGTGTCACGGGTTAAACCACCCTAATGAAATCCCTACAGGGGTTCTGCAGAACTTGTCAAGCTGATTCTAAAACTTATATAGAAACTGAAGGAAACCCAGAAGATCAAGACACTCCCAAAGACCCCAGCGTCAGAGGACGTAAACTAGGATGATTAATGTGGCACAGCCCAGCCAAGACAGTCGTGGACACAGGGAACCCCCAGGCACACAAGGACACTGCGTTATGACAAAAGCTGCACTACTGAGCAGTGGAGAAAAGGGTGATCTTCTCAACAAATGGTCCTGAGTCAGGCAGATACAGATATGGGGGGGGAAGAAAAAAAGCTTAACCCTACAGTAAAGTGACTATATACCTACATGTAGAGGCCAAGTGTAACTTCTGGGGAATAGCACAGATGTGTATCTTTTGATCACCCTTTAAAACACCTCGGCTTTACTGGGACGTTACAAAACCCCACAATACGTAGGAAGAAGCTGATAAATTGGACTGCACTAAAAATAACTTCCAGAGTGCTTGGGTGGCTCAGTCAGTCAAGTGTCCGACTTTGGTTTTGGCTCAGGTCATGATCTCATGGTTCATGGGATCAAGCCCTGTGTCAGACCCTTCGCTGACAGCACAGAGACTGCTTGGGATTTTCTTTCTCTCTCTCTCTCTCTCTCTCTCTCTCTCTCTCTAAAAAAAAAAAAAAAAAAAAAAGAACTTCCATTCGTTAAAAGGCATCATTAGGAACTAAACAAGCCACAGACAGAAAAGATCCACGAGACACAAATGTCAAAAGCGCATCTGACCCAGAACACGTAAAGAACTGCTACAAACCATAAAAGGCAAACAGCTCAACAGATGAGGAAAGGCAGAAGACCGAGGAAGAAGCACAAAGAGGATCTGGGGGCGGGGCATGGCTCACTGCACCGTGCACGCATGATGGGGTCACTGGGGCGCCCCAGAAGTCTTGGGGTAGGGGTGTGGGGCAGTGCCCATGCACTGCAACCTCCCAGGATGTAGGTTTCTCTTCATGAAACACAGATCTCACGTGCCTGGCTCTCTGAGAGCCACCTGCAGCGCGGGGCTGGGGTGGGCACGGCAGGAAGGTCCGGGCCTGGCTCAGTCCTCATCCACAGGGCAGCTACTCGGGACTCTGGCTAGAGAGCCCCATGTCCCCACTTCTACCCTGACTGCTTCTGCAAGTTCTTAAACAGCAAAGTCACAAACCGAAAACAACACAGGTACCAGGGTAGGGCAAGGACAGCTTGAGGTTGCCTCCAAAAGTCCCCGGAAGCCTGGATCCTGGAGTGAAGACCAGGGTCCAGCTACTGTCCCCACAACCAGGAGAGCAGCTGGGACACACATGCAACCCCTGATGCCTCACACAAGTCTTGCTCCCACTTTGCCTGTCACCGTGAGCCCCCTGCCCTCTGACGGCCACGGGCTCTAATCCCATGAGCAGCGGGGCTTCAGAGGGCTGGTGCATCCGGGCTCAGCACCTCCAGGAGAGGCAGGCTACTCTCTGCACGAGCCCAGAGGCCTCCCGGGCGCAGAGCGGGGCCGGTGTGAGCGAGCCTCCTTACCACTCCCATGCTGCACGCTTGCAATCTGCTCTACACCCCAACCCCTCCAAACACATTACCTTATTGTCGAGATCAAAGAGGTAAGAGTCTTCTTCCCGAACGTCCGCTTCCGAGTCAGAGATGAGCTCTCCCACATACCTGCAGGAAGCAAGATGTGCGTGAGAACACCAGACAGCACTGCCTTGCCCCTGATGGCAGGACGGGTTGCACAGCAGCCATGGTGGGGCCCTCTGAACTGTCGCCAAGCATTTTGGAAAATTTTGCCAGGGACGGAGCTAGGATTTAACTCCAGGACCCAGAAAAGGGTGACACAGAAACCCCTTCTCCGACCAGGGATCCACAGTGACCCTACCCTGGAAACCACTGAATGGTACCATCTTGAATGAGCCATGACCTGGTAAGAGCCTAAGTGCAAGCAAAAAGCCAAGGAGGTAGGTGAGGGGTGGAGACAACATGAACTTGGTTTTCAGGGATACCCGCAAGTCCCAGGCACAGCTCTGCTGTCCACAAAACGGCAGAGGCAGCCGGCAGCCCTGGGGCGACCCAGGCACTCACTTACTCGCAGACGAAGGTGCCCAGGGGGATGTCCTGCAGGGACCGCACGCCCCAGCCCATGTTCTGTGTCCGGTAGAGCTGCAGCCTCGCCCTGGAAAACAGGGTCAGCCACTCACTGCCAAGTTCCCCAAAGCTCAGCTCACATGCAGATTACACTGCCAGCCACAGCAGCACACAGAGTGGAAGATACTGCCTTCTTAACTGGAGAGCACCTCAGAGCTTCACGTTCAAAGAAGCAGCGACTCTCGCACTGATGTCCACGGTGCGCACTCAGTCAGTGCAAGATGGCCTCAGAACTGGGCCCGAATGCCAGCGCATGGAGCACAGCCCCTGGCCCTCCCATTCCTTCATCTGAACACAGGGATAGGTCTAGCCAAGCCTCTAGGCTGTGATGACGGGCAAAGGGGCTAACGCCCGGCATGCCCCTCAGGGTAGATGGGGAGCTCTCCCAGGCCCAGGGCCATGAGGACCCACCTGCCCCCTGGTGTGTCCAGGGGTCCTGGGGACGAAGGGCATATCTGTCCTCCCCCAGAGGATGTCCTGTCAACAGGGGACAGGGACGTGTGGGCTGGTCAGAAGCACTCTCTGGCTGCTGATACTGTGACACTAGACTGATGTCATACGTAAATCCCCTTCACAGCTGAGAGGGCGGAAAGAGGTCTTCTAATTATCAAGCTCGTGTACAGAGGAAAGGCTCACGGCCAGGGGACGCTCAGGTAACGGGTCCGAGCCTGGCCAGTGCAAAGGGTGCTGGCCAGACCTCCCTGGACCAAGTACCCCTAGTGTCTTAAAAACAAGGCACCCACGTGGTCTGAAATGTTTTATACCGGAACACCATCACACTGTCGCTGTTAGAGACACGCAGACAGCACGGGATGTTTCAGAAATGGTTTGAGTATTAAAATAAAACAATAGTGGCCCCAACAGTTGCTGTGTGCATGTTAACTGGGAGACAGAGGCAGTGCTCACACCAAGCCTGGCTCCCAGCCCCAGCTCAGTGGGCCTCACCCACAACTGAGCTGCTTGGAAGCAGGACTCTCATGTTATTTACATCAGCCTGTAAAAGGCCAGAGGACACGGGACTCAAAGGAGACAGCATCTCTTCATCTCTACTGTGAACACGCAGATGCACTTGAACACACTGTGCCCCTGTCTGTATGGAATACACATAAATACAATGAACTTCGTGAGAAACCAGAATCACTTTCAAACTTGGAAAACAGACCTGACATCACTCTACTGAAGGGCTTAAAATCCTGCACCCAGGGAGGGGCTCCCAGGGCTCACGCTCACCTGAGACCGTTCTGCACGACGCGGTTCCGGCAGCTCCTCCAGCAGGAACAGGCATGGTTGCACTCAAAGATCAAGGGCGGCTCCGCCATGTTGAACTCCGGCAGGAGCCGGCCGTCCTGGGGACAGACGTGCAGTCAGGACCGAGCACGGCTCGCCACTCATGCTAAATAAACTGACACCAACACAGTTTTACAAACTAAAAACCTTATCATGAAAAGGATGGTTTCTGGTCAAACTTCGTAGCTGGGTAAGAGCATAAAGTTACATGTTTGTGCTTTGGATGGGAAGCATCAAAGCGGGAGTCCACACCTGCCGTGGTCGGCCTCCCTCCTTCTCCCTGGAACTCACTCAGCCTCAGCAAGGCCACCAGCCCATAGGCCTCTCCGCCTCCTTCAAGGGGTCGGTGCCCCCTGGACCACTGCCCACTCTCGGCCTTGCAGCCCACAGGACCACAGCCATGACGGGGACCTGGCCACGGCCAAGCCATCAGGTGGCACACCAGGGCCATTCTGAACACTGAGAACTTTCCTCAGAATGCTTGCTCTTGCTCACCTTCGGCACAGCCATGCCTCGCTAAGAACACACACCCCAGCCCCAGGCCTGTGCCCCTTTCCTTACAAGGTGACTTTGGAGACAACCATCTGCCATGGTCTCCCCTCCAAGCCTGTGTCTCATCCCCACCCCAGGACACCCTGGCTTCCACCCTCACCGATGACCTCTGAACTCTCAACTCCAAGAGCATTTAAGTTTCTTATGTTGGATGCTGGCCTTCAGAGCCCTCTCTGCCCCAGCCCGGCTGGGCACCGTCCTGGGTCGGAGGGGACTCACCGCACAGCGCGCCCCAGCCGCAGGCTCACCTTGTCGTACCAGCAGCGCATGCTGAGCTGGCCACACATACAGTTGCTGGAAGAGCAGTCGTCAATGCACACGCAGTACTGTGGGGAGACCGTGCGTCACACGGGAGAGCTGTTCTCTGCTCACAGCCTCACGAGTCTCAAAGCCACCCCTCTACCTGACACGTGCTTTCTGAAAGCCACGCCCGTGCGGAAGAAAGGTGACTGGCCCTAACGTCTCCATTCTCAGGGACACCGGGGGGTATGCAGCCCTGAGGAAGAGGGCACGTGGGCAGAAGAGACACTTCTAAGTGCCTCTAAGACACTGCCAGCCTGCACAAGGGGCTCTGGGAGAAGAGCCTTCAGGAAGGAGAAGAGGAGGGGGTGGTCAGACACGTGGGGCCATGAGACAGGGACACGTGAAGGAAATCCTGCCAGGCTTGCACTCGAGGCCAGACGCTGCCCAACAGGGAAAGGCAGAGTGCCGAGCCACGGTCCAGCCCTGAGGGCACACATCTCACTTCAGCAGGAGCCAGGCCCCTCAAGGCACAGGACGGGCTCCTCGCTCTAGCGTGGCCCACAAACTACCAATCACCAGGGGATGCTCGGCACTGCCCTGGGGGCTAGGGACCCAACACAGGATACAGGGTCCGTTTTCAGGAAGGATCTTTATCTGCCTTTCAGCTCTTTGGTGGAAGACAACTGCTGTGAGGGCCGGGTCTTCTTGGGGAAACATCCGTGGACCCCGGGCCCCAAAGGCCCGCCGCCCCCCCCTCCCCCCCCCCCCCCCCCCCCGCCCGCCAGCACCGCTGACCTGCAAATGGGTGATGTTTCTGTCAATGTTCATGGGGGACGTCACGCAGTTCTGAGAAACGTATTTATAGTTGCTGGGGCACGGCTCATTGTCCACAGCGTTGACACACGGGATGGGGATTCGCTCATAGCCTCGAGCAATGTCTCTGCCGCCGGAAAGGGGGGACGTTACCTTTCGCGGTGACAAGTGACGCCCCAACAGGGCAGCCGCTGAGGGCTGGGCCAGGCACTTTGCTCTCGGGCCCGGGGACGCCTCAGCTTGAAGAGAAGCTTTTGTTTCAAACTCTTAAACCCCCACGTGTCACCATTTGGCCCAGAACGGCCTCCTCACCTGCTCACCGTCTTCTCCGTCGGGACAGGCCTGTCGGGGGCTGCGTCCCGCAACGCCCGGCTCATCTGCAGAGCGTCCCACACCTGGGAGTTGAGGCTGGCACACTGCAGGGGCGTCTCTCCCTCTTTGTTTTTCAAGGTGACATCTGAATCCCGAGAAAGAAAGAGGCTAAAAGGAAAAATGTAAGCCAACAAAACATTCAGATCTTAATTTAAAGGCACGAGGATGAGATTTATGAAGCGACTCTAGTCAGTAAGAATAGAGAGTACACCACTCATCTCGAAATTAAGCTTTGCTGACCAGGGCTTCTAGAAAGGTCAGCCCGACTCACCAGGAATGCACTCCATTACTCCTTCTCCCACATTTACAATCAAAAGTCACCTCAGTTTTCTCGTCGGGAAGAGCGTGTAAGGAACTAAGGACGGTATCTGAGGTTTCCTGGCTTTCCCATTTAAAAGCACGCTCAAGGATGAACGGGTAAAGCACACCCAGGTGGCTGAGGACACGGTCAGGGGCCGGGAGGCGCTCCGAGGGCCTGATGCGAGTCAGAGCCGCACGGTGAGCGGCAGCGCGGTGCTCCGGCCCCCACCACAGGGCAACCCCTCATCTCTGAGCTCCCACTGGGAGCACAGCGGCTCCCTAGGACCCCAACTGCAGCCACGTGTGAGTGACACGGGGAACAGCTCTGGCGAGTGGCGAGCAGCAGCACCGGCACCTCCACCCCTCCTGAGCAGGGCCGGCCCGTCGCCCCAGACCGGAGGTGCCGGACAACTTGACCTAATAAGCATTTGGGGATTTTTCACAACGATCCTCCCTGAAACGGAAGGAACCATGCTGACTTCAGTCGCAGACTGGGAGGAGACTCACGCCTCTGCCCGCTTGGGGAAGGAGCTCCATTCGGAGGGCCTCGCCCACCCTGGGAGCCCTGCAGGGGCCACGGCAGCAGAGCCACTCACAGGACGCAGGCGTAGCGGTCCTCCCTGGCGGCGATGTGCAGGGGTGAGTCTCCGTGCACGTTCACGGCATGCAGGTCACACCTGGCGGCCAGCAGGATCTCAGCTATGTCCACGCAGCCAGAGAACGCAGCCCAGTGTAGACAGATGTTCTCCTCCTGCACGGACAGACAGCGCAGCGCGCCAAGAGGAGGGCAGAGCACCCGTCTGAGTGCCGAGGGCACTTCCTTTTTTGTTTCATTTTTGTTATAAAAGTAATGCACAGTACTGAATATTTTGGAAATTGAATAAAAAAATCATCTGCAATAAGACCAACCTAAACACAACACATTATTAACATCACATTTGGGAGTCCTGTGCTTTATCTCATTTTTAAAATTATATTCACTTTGGAATAGAAGTACAATCACAAGAGAGGACGATACCTGTGTAAGATTTGAAAAAGACAAAAGTAGACAAATTTGACCGCATTAAAATTTTACTTCCCGAAAACCTCTACAAAATAAAAATCTTAAATCAAATATGAGAAAAAACCATTTGTGCTGTACACAAGATATAAACGATTTTCAATGATCGCAGCAAGTTTACTAGGGGCACCACACCATAGTTCTGAAAACAAACGTGAGAGGGAGAAAACCGGAGAGCCCGTGCGGAACGTGGTACAGGGAGGGTGCGGCACCGCCGGGAGGGAGAGCGGCCTACCACAGGACAGCCCACGACGGCTAGCCGGCCACACTGGGGACAAGCAAGGCGGCCGCCCCGTGCTCACTGCGGGTGGCGAGGCGCGCCCGCGGCCCTGACCGCCCTGCAGCCCGCTGAGCTCACGCGTCACAACTCATGGAGCCTCTCCTCTAGCGAACCTCTTCCTCGGGAACACAAGGAAGTGAAAGTCTGAGTCTTTTTCTTTCTCTGACTTGGACTCAGGGCTTAACCCTCAGAGGTGGCAGAAACATTTATTGCCCTGGAAGCGCTCTCTGCTCCCCCGGCAAAGTGTGCACCGCTCAAGGGTCCCCACCCCTGGGGGACCCTGAGATTCTCACAGGAGCCACCACCAAAGTCAAGCCTGGCTGTTCACTCTGACACCGCCACGGGGGGCTCGGTGGCACCCAGGCAGAGCTCAGCACAGTGCCTGCCCCACTCGGCCCCGTGTCCGCCCTCACGGGGCCGATGTGCTGGCTACGTGACTCTGCACGCCCCATTCCTGGCCCTCTCCTGCCCAGGGGACCCCCTGTAACGCTCCTGGGCTCGCAGACAATCCCCACACTCTGAGTGCATCCAATGCTTTCAGCTCAATGAACTGTAGGAAACATAAAAGTAAAACAGAAACTGTGTGGTCCTCTCAGTTGGCAAATCGCTGCTGGCCCCAGGCACAGGCTTTTCTACAGACTCCTCCGTGGTACTCTGTGAGAAGCCGGGATTTGCCTGGGGCTTCCTTTCCTGGACGTTGTTCTGAGTCGCCTTCCTCCCCTCTGATCTTTCCATCTTCCACACATCTGCAAGCTCCAGAGCAAAATGTGATTTCCTTAGGGACCTCTTTTCTCATTCCTTCATCAGAAGGATCTATGATTTTATAACGAGAATTCCATGCTGAGACTGTCCCTGCCACCAAGGCTCCTCCTAGCATGGGACTATGCAGCCCCAGACTCACAGAGGTCTGCCTGCTGTGTCACAACAGGCCTGACCCACGTATCTGAAGCGATAGACGGCACTCTGTTTCTGGCAAAGACAGAGCCAGAGGGACCAGCTGGACTCACCCGCCTGCCTGAGAGAGCCAAACAGTCAAAATGTGTGAAATACTGGTTTTCAGATGATGAAGGACTGTATCCCTGAGAAGGGGACAAAAAAGGTGGCCGGGGTTTGCACAGCAGGCTGTGCGGCTGGGAAAGAGGCCTCTGGAGATCTGGACATCCCCACCTTTGACCTCCAGAAGGACACACCACAAAGCCCAGGCATAGAGGGCTCAGTGCCAGTACCCACACAGGAGAGATGAGCAGCCCTGGGCTGAGATCTGCTTGAAGCCACCTAATAAACCTAGAAAGTAAAACCCAAAACAATCAGACTGTTTCCAAGTAACTACACTGCACACACAACAAGACTCAAGACATTTCCAGGAATAAAGAAATTCGTAGCAAGGTAAACTTCATCATGTCTGGCATCCAACCTAAGGTTACAAACAAAACTTTCAGAGCTGACAACTACAGTGTCTGACAGAAACATACTGGAGGAGATTAACAGCATCATAGGGTGTAAAAAGAAAAAAAAAAAAGATCACTGAGCTTGAAAACACAGCAAAATTGCAATAAAACCAGCGAAATGGCTTTAAAATCAGCCTAACTGCAATCCTGAGTGAAAAAATTACTTAGGAAAATGAAAAGACCATCGGTGAGCTGTGGAACAATGTCAAACCAGCTGATTAATCACAGAACGGGGACCCTTATGAAGTGGGGGTGGGCAGAAAAATTACTGGAAGAAATATGGACTGAAAAATTTCTAAATCTGACAAAACTCTAACCTTACTAATCCAAGCTCACTATACCCTTACTGACCTTCCATGCACAAACAGAAGTAACACAAGACACATCCTAATCCAACTGCCAAAATCTAGTGACAAAGAGAAAATTTGAAAAGCAGCCAAAAGAAAACAGATGTGCCGAACACCAAGAAGTAAGGACAAGGCACCCCGAGAGTCCCCTGTGGTAGACCCCTTGGCGAGGATGCAGGCAGTGTGAGGAAAGCATGGAGAGGAGCTGTGAACCACAGTTCCACACCCAGCGAAACATCCCCCGAGTGAGGGCAGGAAAAGGGCTCTGCGGGCACTGGTGTCGGGCAGACCGGTGCCCAGGACAGTGAGTGAAGTGAGATGCACAGAAGAAAAATGACCCTGGATCGAAGGACCTAAGCAAACAAGCGGATCTCTGAGACTTTCTTCAGTGTTTCCCAAATATCTCTGACAGTCTCAACAAAGTACGTACTGTGGCATCAGTACAATGTCTGAGAGCAACAGCATGAGGTTGGGAGAAAGGGGTACACTCTGGAAGATTCCTGTGCTATGCGTAATGTCTCGACGGGCCTCGTGGCACTTTCTCAGCATTGGGAAAGCACGGCAATGGTGTGAGGACAGGCAGGTGTGGACCCCCGCACATGTGGACAAAAGGACAAAAGTCAATTCTGTGGAGAAAGGAGGACTTTCAGCTACACATCCACACACACACGCACATACACACACAAATACAGAACTTTGATTCACACCTCCTACCATCTATGAAAATGACCACCTGAAACTAAAAACTATTATAAGAAAACATGGGAGAAAGGGATCTGAGGTTAGGCAATGAACTCTTAAAGAGAACACCAAAAACATGACCTATAAATAGAAAATAATTGGGGCGTCTGGGTGGCTCAGTCGGTTGAGCGTCCGACTTTGGCTCAGGTCAAGATCTCACAGTTCGTGAGTTCGAGCCCCGCGTCGGGCTCTGTGCGGACAGCTCAGAGCCTGGAGCCTGCTTCGGATTCTGTGTCTCCCTCTCTCTCTGCCCCTCCCCTGCTCATGCTCTGTCTCTGTCTCCCTCGCTCTCAATAAATAAATAAAAATTAAAAAAAAAAAAAGAAAATAATTGATAAGCCGGACTTTATCAAAATTAAAAACCATCTGCTTACTTGTTAGGGTTTATAAACCATCTGATACAGAGGACCTGTACACAAAATGTACTAAACCCTTCAAAACTGAAGGATACAACAATAAACATCCCACTAAAACATGGGCAACAGATGTGAGCAGACCCCTCCCAGAAGAGGACACAGACTGACCATGCTGAGGCCCGGGGAGGGGGAAGGAGCAGCTCTCAGACACTGGGAAGGGCGTGGCCGCTCCAGAAGCTGGGCGGTGTCCTCACAGACGTGAGCACACACACATCACGGGACCCAGGTGTCACCTGAGGGAAATGACAGCACGTGGCCATGCAAATGTGTGGCCTGCCTGTGTGCGTGTTCACAGCGGCTCCACGTGTGAGAGCCAGACCCAGAAGACCCAAATGTCCATGACCAGGTAAGGGACGAGTGAGCTGATCTGTCCACACGACGGAACACTGACCGCCAGACCAACGCTGCCTGAGCAGCGTCCACACCGCAGGGATCTACCCACGGAACACCAAGCTCACAGAGAACCCCCACAGGACAGAAAGCGGTGCGGGCGGCTGGCTACAAAGCAGCAGGAGGAAACTGGGAAGGAGTGTCATGCACTGGTGTGGCTGTGGTGGACTCTGGGCTCACAAGCATCTATTTCAGGTGTACGTGTCACTGCACACCTGCCACGGTACAGTCTGCCGCTAGCACGACGATGAAACTGTCAAGGTGAAACGTGGTTCTGTCGTCATATGGCCCGCAGACACGCAATTCGTCAATCCTTCTGACTCCCGAGGACCGCCATCAGCACCAGCACTGACACCCGCTGGACTCTGTGAGGCCGTGTGCTGCCCACACACCCGCACCCCGACCCCAGACAGCTGCACGAGGGGCACCATGCCCAAGGACACACGGCTGCAACTGGCCTAACCACGTCACAAAGCATCAGCATGGCAGGTCGCGACTGCTCTCTGCTGCGGCCACAAGGGACCTCCCCACACCCCTTCCCTTTATCCTCACCTTCCAGTCCCCGGTCCCTTTCAGGCGGTGTCATCGTACTCACACCAGCTCTGAGGACACGAACAGAGACACCCCGTAGCCGAGCCACGCGCTGCAGGTCCAGATCCCGGCCTGTGTGCCACGTTTCTGGGCAGGGTGAGACCCGCTCACAGATGCAGGAAAGGGTCCCGATGCTGAGCAGCCACAATGAGAGACCAGGTGGTGCTCGCTGCTCCCACCCCTTCTTCAAGCGGGGGTCTAAAGAGCCCTGTCCCGCTCAGGGTTCAGAACCGGAAAAGGCCACCTGCCTCCCTACCTTGGACGCTCAGGCTCCACGCTGACTTGCATGCTACTGAACGGTGTGCTTGGAACAATCAACTCTTACTGCCAACCTGCTTTCTTATTTCGTTATCAGTTCAATGAGTCTGTGGCTAGACTTTCTATTTATGGCTTTTGGTGACACTCTGTAACAGTGGACATAGCTCTGCAGGGCACACTGTGTCTGTCTGTCCTGGGAACCCTGTCCCTCTGCCTTGCTCCAGAGCAGGTCCCCAGTGACCTTCCCAGAAATGCCCTCTTAAATTAACTGGAGTTGGGGCGCCTGGATGGCTCCGTCGGCTAAGCGTCCAACCTCGGCTCAGGTCATGATCTCGTGGTTCGTGGGTTTGAGCCCCACGTCAGGCTCTGTGCTGATAGCTCGGAGGCTGGAGCTGCTTCAGATTCTGTGTCTCCTCTTTGTCTCTGCTCCTCCCCCACTTGTGCGTGTGTGCCCCCTCTCTCTCTCTCTAATATAATAACTGAATAAACTTAAAAATACATAGATTAATTAATTAATTAAGTAAGTAAGTAATTAACCGGAGTTGCCTGCTGACACACAGGCTGCCAGGAGGTTACTCCCACAGGGACTGGTGAGTCTTCGGACCTTGGCCCCAAGCCCCCATTTTCTGAGACCAAACCTGTCCCACAAAACCAGCCTTCAATACCAGCACCTTAGCTCTCGTGGTCTGAGTGCATGGTGGCAACCACAGAAGGAGCCGGCGCTCACACATCTACCTGCACAGGGATGGTGTGCACCCTGGGCTCCTCAATCCAGGTGCGCCTCTAAATAGGCAGGTACCACCCACGGGCAGGTCTCAGGAACCTCCGCCCCTCAATCTATACCCAGCAACTGGCCAACACACAAAACAACCTGAGGAAACCACAGTGGGTCCAGGGGCCACCGAAAACATGGAAAAAGAGGGCAGAGCCTTGGTCAGGTTTCCAAGAAAAAGAACCTTCAGCTGTCAGCTCTGCACGCCCTGGTCTCTCCATCCTCCTCCAGGACCTGCTTAGGACCAGCGAAACCCAGAGACTCACGTTGTCCCGGATGTTGATGTCAGACCCCTTGGACAGCAGCAGCTTCACGAGCTCCACGTGCTTATACTCAGTGGCCCAAATCATGGGTGTCCAGCCGCCATCATCCTAATTTCAACAAACAAACAAAACAAAACACAAAGCCCTACAATTCACCACGGCTCCCAGAGACAAGTAACACGAAGAGCAGTCTCACTGAGGACCTATAAGGCGGCCCCAAGAGGCGGGAGCCAGACCAAGTTCCCATTTTCTTGGTGAGGAAACTAAGGCTCCAGGTATAGCCCCAGACATCTCAGTGGGTGCAAGACGGAGCCAGAACCATCCAGTGTGACCCTCACAAACCTCTGCTCTGAGGGGGACAGATGGTTCTGCGGGACCTCGCCCCTCTCCAGCCTGGAGGACAGACACTGCCAGGACAATACCCCGCACACCTGAGTGCACCTGCCTGGATCCCTGGACCAGAAACACTGTTGACCAGACCGACTCTCAGAGACCAGAAGTCTGGTTGGTGAGAAGTGCTGGCCCTAGTGACACAGACCCCGAGGAGGAAGCAAGAGCAGGCTGCCAAGAACTGCGGACGGAAAGCAATCCAAGCCCAGAGACTGACGGGAGGCTGTGCGCAGTTCTGGCTTCTTCCTGAAAGGCAGACGGCAGAGAGTCTTCGCAGACTGACCCCATCTGTAGGGTCCACCGTGGTTCTGACCAGTCGGCTTTCTACCACTCCACCCACCCAGGCCTGTCTCTCCTTACTCAGTTGGTCGTGGGTAGTTTTGTTTAAACCAGGAAAAGCAAGTCCTCAGGAAATGCGTATCACGCTGCCAACTCATGGTCTGGTGGCAGAAAGCTCAACCCTCCCCAGCACCTCTCAAACGACTCCCTGCACACCCCCAGCTGCCACATCTCTCTGGCAGATATGCAGCTTCCATGACTGTAGCGAGGCCCTCCCTGCAGGCTGGCTGTGGGCACCGCCTGGGCACTGGGGACACTGCAGGGACAAGCTGGCCTCGTGGAGCCAGCCCAGCCCAGGAGAGGAAATGTTCAAAACCCAACCAAATGGGAGGTAGAAAATGAAACAGGGTAGGGGTCTAGCCCGTGGACCTTGTGAGAGCAGAGGTGGGCTGTGAGGCACATGGCAGGGAACCACATCTCTAGGCCACTGGGGAGGGTCTCTGTCAGGGTGGCTTGCAGAGAGCTGGGCTGGAGGCAATGACACTCCTAAAAGATGGGGCAGAGCCTGTGATGCCAAGACAGCCTTCCCAGAGCCCAGAGTCATGTGGGAGGAGAGGGGTCTGGGCCCCAGCAAGTGGGAGGGAAGCTCCCTCATTTGCTCTCCCGAGTCACTCACTCACTTGACACACATGGGACCTCCTCAGGCCAAGGACTACTCGTCACGCAAAGACCCTGCCCTGGAACCCTGAGAGCCACTAGGTGGGAAGATGGGCACCACGGGAGGGAGGGCACCCGGCATACAGGAGGTCAGGGACCCCACTCAGATGGTGACATGTTCACCCAGGCCAGGAGGCTACGGTGGCCCAAGAGGTCACTGCGGGATGAGCTCTCAGAGTAACCGGTGGGCGGCCTGGGAGGCGGCAGCCAGGGTGAGTGAGGCCAGGCCTTCCGAGGCCTTGCAAGGGGGGCCACAGAAAACAGGCAGGGAGCCAGGACTGCTACAAAGGAGACTGGGGTCTCTGGCCAACCAGCCAGGTAGAGTGTCGGTAAGTGGAGGACGTGGCTTTACCTGACAGTTGACGTCCATTTGTCCATTTGAAAGCAGATACTGAACCACATCATAGTGGCCTTTCTTGGCAGCGAGGTGCAAACAGGTGGAGCCCTCTGCATCCTGCAACACAAATGCCATTTAGATCCAGAGAAATCACATGACTTACAGCGTGCCAGGCCCTGAGCGCATGGCCACAGTGAACCTTCATTCCCCACAGAGGGGAGGTGCCGTCTAGAACGATAAGGAGCCCGGGCAGAGGAGGGTGGAGTTGTTTTCAGAGGCTGTACCACTGGGGTCCAGACCCCGAGCTTCTGACGCCGATGGGACGGGGCCTCAGGTGGCAAAGGGCCTTCCACTTGTAGACAGCCTGCAGGCACACATGTGAACCGCTGTCCCTCCCTTTCCTTCACGGTCTGACAGGCCGTGGCACACCCCAGGCTTCTCCATGTGGCCAGGTGCGGCGACCTGTCCCTCTGTTCCAACAGGGCCCCTGGGACTGTTTCAAGCCACTGCACTCCTCACACGACCAGAGGGCCACAGTACCCATCAGGACCTCTACAAGAAATGGTTGCCACCGCACGTTTAAAGCAGTGCTAACGAGGCAGTAATCACTGTCTGTACGCCACAGGATTAAAAATAATAAATGGCAGGGAAGAGCAGGGGCCCAGAACAGGGGCAAAGCCTGCCCTGCAGCCCCACACACGTCCTGGTGGCTGACTGAGCGCGTTCTGTTTCCTGAGGCTGCTTGGGCACATCTCCCTGTTAGCTTTCAGCTCTGCTTCCTCAGGCATGCTAAATATATCCCATTAATTGAACTACCTCAAAACAAAACAAAAGCCACCCACCACTGGAGAGGAGAGGTCAGACTCATGGAGAGGAGAGGTTGGACTCAGGAAGCTCCAGGAGAGACCCGGGGGTTCCGGGAGGGCTGGGGGACCATTCATGCCCCGTTTATACAGCCAGGCTCAGTGCCAACCTGAGGTAGCATCTTTCACAGATGGATCCCTCCTGTGCACGCACCTCAAGGACCCACGCGGACATACTCCCACCGTCTTCTCCTCACGGGCCCCTCTGCTTCTCTCCCGCCCCCGGCTCCCATCTTTATATTGACCATGTTTCCTTATTCCCTCTTTCTCTCCGTTTCTAACCCTAAGAGCAGTAATCCTAGATTTTCACATACATATAATACATACGTCTTATCCAGACTGAAGTTAATCAATCAGTAAACCCACTTTTCCTCAAGAAAACCCACACAGTCCAATCCCGTTATTACTGGTGTTTAAAATTTTAATTGTATGATAAACACAAAAACATACGGTTGTTGGCTTTAAAGGCTTGCCTTGTTCTCAAGTGTTCTGTTTGACTTTGTGCTATTTAAAGATGCGCTGAGATTGCAAAACTGTCCCCTGTTCACACATCATGGGGGCGGGGGCACACGCCCAGCAACAGGGACGCAGGGGGCGCTGTGGCTCCTCTGGGCGGTCCAACCTTTGAGCACCACCACATCCAAGGGCTACACAACAGGGTCTCAGGCTTGTTTTCAAAAGGCTGAGCGCCTTCCGCGTGTTTGCTGGTTACTCCGACTTCCTCTTCTGAGGACTGCCGCTCATTCCTTGCCTGTTTTTCTTTTGGATTCTTTTATTTGTAGGACTTCCTTAGAGTTTTGGATATGAATCCTTTGCAAGTGTGCTGCAAAATCTTCTGGGAGTGTGTAGCCTGCCTTTTGTGAACTTTGTGACATCCTGTTGATTGGAAATTCTTAATTCCAACGCACTTAACTTTACCGTGTTTGTACTCTTCTGCGTCTTAAGATACCTTTCCCTATGCTGCAATCACAAAGATAATCTTTCCTCTTACAGAAGTCTAAAAATTTTTCCTTTTGATTCTCACATTTACCATCTGCATGATATACATTCTCCATCCTTTTTATTTCCAGCTGTGTCTCCAATAACGCAAGCACCCTGCAGCAGCACACAGCTGGTCCTGGTGTGTTCAGTCTTCACACGTGGTGTCACCACGGACAGGGACAGGGCTCCTTGTACCATTGGTGTTTACTCCTCTTCTCCTGCCTGTAGTTATGCAAATACTGCTCAGGATCCCATCTTACCACCTCTACTCGATTTTCGTAAATTGTCCTTAAAGCTGTTATTTCTTTTAAATTATTTTCTTTGTGCTTTCTCTGGGGATGACGGTATTATTCTCTTTATCGGTCACCTTGGATTGATACCTACTGCCTCCCACAGCAGAAACGACAGCCTGACAACAGCAGGGCTCCATTCACGGCTCTTGCTTGGTGCTGTTGGTGGCATACATTTTACTTCTAAACTGGTATGAACTGCACCTTGTACAGATATTATTTCTGCTTTAAATAGTCTTTTATCTTCTAGAAATTAAGAAAAAATTTAACGTTTATTTTAGAGAGAGAGCGAGAGAGAGAGCACAAGAGAGAGCGAGAAGGAGCGCGCGCGTGTATGCAAGCGGGGAAGGAGCAGAGAGAGGGAGACACAGAATCTGGAGCAGGCTCCAGGCTCCGAGTTGTCAGCACAGAGTCCAATGTAGGGCTCGAACCCACGAACCGCGAGATCACGACCCGAGCTGAAACTGGACGCTTAGCCGACTGAGCCACCCAGGCGCCCCTATCTTCTCGGAAATTTAGAGAAAACGACAGTCTTTCCCAGGGGCGGTTCCTGGGCTGACTCCCGGGCTTTCCCAACCCTATTTGGGCAAATGTACCAATAAATCCTATCAGCTTTTGTTCAACTGGGAATGTTTTATTACACAATTCGTTTGCAGGGGGACTTTTACTGGATGCAGTCTTCTGGACTGACAATTTTTTGAGCTTTCTACCCCATCGTTTCAGATGAGAAGTTGGTGGCTCGCTGTGATGCTGCCCGCCTGCATGTAACGTGCTGTTCTTTAGCTGCTTGTAAGACTTTCTCCATTCTCAGTTGTCGACAGTTTTAACCACACTGTGCTTAGGTGAGGTAGTCTTTGAATTTACCCAGTCTGGGGTTTTTTCAGCTTCTTGGATCTGTAGATTGTTTTCTTACCAAATCTGGTAAGTTTATGACCATTTTTTTCCCAACATAATTTTTTTCTACCAGGTTCTCTCCTCTTTCTGGGACTCCAATTACACATCAGTTGGAAACTATCCTACAACCTCTTCTTCAGACTGAAAAATTTCAATGATCAGTCTTCAACCTCAGTGACCACTTTCTTACACTACACCCAATCTACGGCTAAGCTCGTCTACGAGTCACCCACTTCAGAAGCCTGCTCCCCTCAAGCCACAGATACTTCTCCAGTCCTCGTCTACAGGCTCTTGCTGCTTCTGTAAAGCCCTGAACACTAACCTCTTGCCTCTGCATTGGTGCTTAGCTTGGGCGCTGGCTCCTGTGAACCCATCAGAGGATGAGGTAAATGTGAGACTCACCCACCCATCATAACACAGAGGATTAATTATAGCTATCTACAGGGGCACCTGGGTGGCTCAGTTGGTTAAGTGTCTGAGTCTTGATTTCAGCTCAGCTCATCATCTCACAGTTCATGTGTTCAAGCCCCACGTCGGGCTCTGCACTAACAGTGCAGAACCTGCTTGGGATTCTCTCTCTCTCTCTCTGCCTGCGCCTCACCACTCCCTCTCTCTCAAAATACACAAACTTAAAAAAATTAAAAAAATAATAAAAATAAAAATAAATTTTAAAAAATAGCTATCTATATTTATACAATAGTAGTTTCCAGATTGCAAAAACCACCAAAAATAAAGCAAAAGACTTTATAAACATAAGCTGGAAAAAATATTCCTAAGATATGAATAGCTATACACCAAAGTGTTCACTTTAAGACAAGTGAATTAAAATAGTAAAAAAAATAAATTTCGTATATCAAACCATTTTCGTATATCAAACTGTTAGTTAATATTTTTTAAAAACATCTCTAATAGTCGGCATTGGTAAGAGCAGACAGGAGCGAGTGCTCACATACTCTCGGTGCCCTTCAGAAAAAAATATAAAAAGCCTTAAAAATGACTATATATTTTGATCTAACAATTCCACACCCAGAAATATGTCCTAAAGAAACCAAACATGTACCAAAACTTAGCTAAGAAAACATTTTACTGAAGCACTGTGTATAATGGAAATTCAAAACTAAATATTAGGCAATAAGTAAATCTGACTAAAAACGATACCATTACGTTACATCATGAAATACAATGACAATATAATATGAAATACAATGCAGCCACTTAAAATAATGTGATAAGATAATATTTAATGACAGAAAAATAGTGATAATTTGATGGAAAAAGGAAGCTGACAAATTACTATCAACAGTGTAAGTTTTTTGTTGGAAAATTGTGTGACACTGTGAAAGACCGTGAGATCGTTTTTATAGTTTTATATACATGTGTAGGTACACAACATAAAACTTGTCATTTTAGTCACCTTTAAGTGTACGAGTCAGTGGTAGCGTGCCACCGTGGGTGCGGACTCTGGAAGGAAGCGTGGGGTCCACTAAGAAGGGACGCCTGCCCCGCCCCGCCCCGCCCCGCCCCGCCCCATCCCACCCCTGGCCCTGCCCCCGGTATCCTTTAACTTACTTCCAGCGTCTAGATTTGATGACTCTGGGTCCTCACAGGAGTGGATCCTACAGGATGAGTGCTGTGATGGGCTGCTCTCACTCAGCACAACGCTGGTGCTGGGACTTCCTTCCCATTCGCAGCTGAGCGATGACCCACGATGCACACGGACCACTTTTCACTAACCTGTCCCCCCCGCAGGGGGATACCTTGGCCGTTTCCACCTTCTCGCTTTGTGAACAATGCTGCTGAGAACATGGGGGAGCAAACACTGATTCATGCACCTGCTTTCAGTTTCTTGATTGGAACAGCTGGATCACATGGTAATTCTATGTTTAAGTTTTTGAGGATCCACCACAGTTGTCCACTCAGCTGCACGATTTTACGTTCCTGCCAGCAGTGCACGAGGGCTCCAGCTTCTCCACAACCTTGCCAGCACTTATTTTCCGTGTTTAGATAACAGCTGCCCGAAGCGGGTGAGGTGACTCACTGTGGTTTTGATTTGCACTTCCCCGATGACTGGTGATGCTGAATACCTTGTTGTGTGCTAATTGGCCATTTATAGAGCTTCTTTGGAGGAACGCCTATTCAAACTCCTTGCCCATCTTTGAACTGGGTTGGACTTTTGCTATTGGGTGGTAGGAGTTCTTTATATATTCTGGATAGGAATCCCCTATCAAGATTTAGGACTATTTTTACCATCCCGTGAGTTGTCTCTTCACACTTTGGGATAGTACCCTTTGACAAACAAAAATTTTCAATTTTGATGAAGTTTATTTTAATTTTATTGTCTGTGCTTTTGGTGTCACATACAAGAAATCATTGCCATATCCAATGAATGTTGAGAAGATTTTCCTCTATCTTTTCTTCTAAGAGATTTATGGTTTAAGCTCTTACATTTAGATCTTTGATCCATTTTGAATTAATATCTGAAAACAGTCTAAAGTAAGGGCCCAACTGCATTCCTTTGCATGTGAAGACTCCCTTTTCCTGGTACCATTTGTTAAAAAGATGGCCCTTTCCTCCCACTGAGTGGTCTTGGCCCCCTCCTAAAGATCACTTTATCCATCTGAGGGTTCATTTCTGGGCCATTCTGTCTTCACACCAGCACCGCGCTGTGTTGATTACGGTAGCTCTGTAGTAGGTTTTGAAGTCAGGAAGTGTGGGGCCTCCAGCTTTGTTCTTTTGCAGGGTTGTTTTGGCTGTTCAGGGTCCCTTGAGATCCGTAGGAGTTTCAGGACGCGCTTTTCTATTTCTGTGAGAAACTCGTTGGGATTCTGACAGGGATTGCGCTGGATCTGTGGTTCACTCTGGGCGGTACTGGCATTGTGACAATATTCACTCGTCCAACCCATGAACACAGGACATGTTCCCATGTTCGTAAGTCAATTCTTTAATCTCTTTCAGCAATGTTTTGTGGTTTTCAGTCTATAAGTCTTTCGTGTCCTTGGTTAAGTTTATTCCTAGTATTTTACTCTTTTTGATGCTGTTATAAATGGAATTGTTTTCTTAATTTCCTTGTTGGATAACTCATCTCAAGTGTATAAAAATATAACTGATGTTTCTGTATTAACTTTGTATCTTATAACTTCTCTGAATGCATTTGTTAGTTCTAGATTTTGGATGGGATTTTAGGGTTTTCTACATATAAAATCATACCATTTACGAACAGAGATCATTTTACTTCTTCTTCCCAATTTGTATGCTCTTTTGGAGTGGGGTGTCTAACTGCTCTAAGTTAAAGTCAGAAGAGGAAAAGCGTACAAAATGAAGGAGGCAGAGACTGGGCACGGCAGACTCCTTACTAGTTGCTGTGACTATCGCCAGGCACAGCACACCCCGTGCTCACTAGTGTTCTCCCAAATAGACCCGTGACCACGCAAGGAGAGCAGACAACTGCTTCTGGACTACCAGGTGGACATCTGCCGGCTGCCAATTCCTGAAGCTGCTCCAACGAGGAACCGGCCCCGGCTCAGCTTTATGAGACATTTCGACACAAAACTGGAATGGGATTCAGACCAGGTAGCGTACCTTCGGGTCCACGAGGGCGCCGGCCTTGATGAGGTACTTCACTGCATCCAAATGGTTGTTTTCTGCCGCCTCCATCAATGGGGTCCTCTGGTCTTCTGAGCAGGTGTCAATGTTCGCGCCCGCCTGGTGACACAGGACAGTTCGGGTGTGGGGGAGCCGCCACGGTAGCCCCCACCTGGCTCACATTCAGACACTTCAGACACTTGCAAGTGCTAAGACCTCGTGAGCTACGTTAAAAAATCATTTCTAATGACCAACTATAACTGAGTCTTCAGAACCGAATTCAAAGACATGATTGTTCTATTATTGCCAAATCTTTAGTTCAAGAAGAGCATTTTCAGGGCCCCTGGGTGGCTCAGTCGGTTGTGTCTGACTTCAGCTCAGGACACGATCTCATGGTTCATGGGTTCGAGGCCCAAGTTGGGCTCTGTGCTGACAGCTCAGAGCCTGGAGCCTGCCTCGGATTCTGTGTCTCCCTCTCTCCCCTGCTCGTGCTCTGTCTCTCTCTCTCTCACACACAAATAAACATTTAAAAATTTTAAAAAAGAGCATTTTCATTTCCAACCAATTTGATAGAAAATGTTTAAAGCACGTTAGTGACAACACCTTTAGAAATTAAAAAGTGAAAACCTTCTAAAGTAGGCAAAGAAGGGATGTGGAAGGGACCGCTCAGTGGGGCTGGGCCAGGAGGCAGGCCGTCACCTGGCCTACAATGACCAAAGGACACTCTGGTTCAGTGACCTCTTTCTCTGGCTGTTTTAATGCTTCCCAAACAAAATAAGCAGAACCAAAACTGATCTCCAGTAGTATGTACTCTGAAGCAATTTCTAATTCTCCCAATAGAGCATGTACTTGGAAAACTAATGAGCTAGCAAGTACACATAGATAAACTTCAGTCTGTGTGAAACTTGAGTCCCCAACTTTAAAATAGGTCGTGTGCTAGAAGCAAATCAGCTATCTCACAACTGAAACCTTTCTTCCCCATGGGGGAAAAACCTCCACCTTCTTAAACTGACATACCAAAAGCTAGTATTTAGTTTATAAAATACTTATTAGGAGAAGGCTAAGAATAGTATTGTTTTTGCTGTTAGCAATTAAAAACAAAAATAACAAAATGAGTGGGGCGCCTGGGTGGCTCAGTTAAGTGCTCGACTTCAGCTCAGGTCGTGTCTCACAGTTTGTGAGTTTGGGGCCTGTGTTGAGCTCTGTGCTGACAGCTCAGAGCCTGGAACCTGCTTCAGATTCTGTGTCTCCCTCTCTCTCTGCCCCTCCCCCACTCCCGTTCTGTCTCTCTCTTTCAAAAATAAACATTAGAAAAAAATTTTTTAAAAATGAGTTAAGAAATTTTTAAATAGACCCAGAGTGTTGCACAGGGAAACCAGCGAGCTGAGGTGACTCGGGGAGCCTCGAAGGAGACTTCTGCCAAATTCCAGAGGGCAGGATGGGGCTGTTGGCCACAAGCAGAGTTGAAAGTCAGGGGTCAGAGGACCAGGCCCTCCCTGAGATTTCAGGGGCAGGTCTGAGGACTCACAACTAGTTCCCAGCATGATTGAGCGAAAGGAGGAGCAAAAAGTGACCAAGCCCACACACAAGCACAGAGACCCTCACTGGAACACACAATCCAGAACCAACACCACGCCAGTCAGCCCAGAAAAAAGTGATCATCACCAGGAAAAGGTAGGGAAGACCGCGAGACAAAGGGAGGAGACAGAGAAAAGAGAGTCAAACCAGGAGATCCCCACGTGACTGACGTGATTCCCCCAGAGAGAATGGTGAGAACAGGGAAGCAGGTCCCCAGGGAAAAGTTCCAGTCCATCCAGCAGGACGGACTTAGTAGAAGCTCCAGGCCAGACACACCAAGTCCAGGCAGGTCCCAACCCCCACCCCTCTTCCCCAAAAGGCCCCTGGGAGAGCGTGCAGAGTGTGCAAGATCCTGTGTGGGTGTGTGCAGTCCATGGCAGTCCCTGGGCTCAGGGGTCAGTGCAACAGGTGTGGCTCTGTCCTTCCCCTCCGGGCTCTGTGACTGTTAGAACACCCACCTTTCTGTGTTAGAAGACACCTCATAGGCTCATGGCAGTAACACTAACACATGAAGGACAGGGTGACAGGCACCCAGAGCTGGGGAGCAGATGGAGGTGGCCTGTCAGTGGGGACACACACACCTGGACCCAGGACAGGGCAGCTGCTATGAGTGCCCAGTGGCAGGGGTGCCCACACTACGGACGTCCCCAGTGCTGGCACTGGAGCTCTCCGTCTGCGCCCAGCACAGCCGCCCCGAACACACAGCCCCTGAGCTTGGGAGGTGCAGCTGAGGCCAGAGGGGCACACATTTCCTTTCGTTTAACTTTGTCATTTACATTCAAACAGCCACACGTGGCAAGGCACGCCACACTGCACAGAACCGGGACCCAAATGAAATAACTGCTGCTCCCAGTGAGACCCGAGGATGAAAATTAAACAGATGGGAAGGTATCAAAACCACTCTTCAAAGGCGCTCCTGGCTGGGAGAGGACACTTCTCAGACCCCGGCAGGACAGTAGCCCAGGAGAGACGGCGGTGGCTTTAGTGCTGCTCTGGGGCTGGAGAGAGGGCGCAGAGCCAGAGCCTGCCCGGTGGACACGGTGGGGTGGGAGACACCCCACAAAAGCAGAGTCTCCAGGGAACAACACTCTTGGACTTAGGGCAAACTAGAAAAGCCCGCCTCATATCTTTCCTGGGGAATCTCAAGAAAAGCTCAGGTTCTAAAGGAAGAAAAATACACAAAATCACAGGCTCCCAAGCTCAGAGGGTGAGCAGCCTGGGCCAGTGAATTAAACATCAGGCTAAGAATCCAGGCAGGTGGAGCCAAGCCCTACACATCAGGTCAGCCCAGAAGGCCACAGAAAACAACACTAAAAAGGGCTGGTTTTCCACAATAAGTAACATTTTATTTTGCAACAGTTTAAGACCCACAAGAAGCTGCAGACCAGCACAGAGCTCCTGCTCCCACTTGCTTTCCCAGGATGGCACCTCACACGAGGGCAGCAGAGGCAGGCCCGGGGACCAGAGCTCAGGCACACTTCCTCCCTCAGTGGTCACGGGCACAAGGCAGGCTTCTGCCCTTGGACTGAAAGGCAGACACAGAAGAATCCGCACTGTGGGACTCCATGAACACAAAGCTGAGAGGCAAACACGGGTAAGCCACATGGTTTGCGGGTGCTTGCAAGGTGGTCAAACCAGAGAAGTGCAGAGATGGGGGCTGTCACCATCAGAGCCTGGAGAGCCAGCCCCTCTGGCGGGGGGTAGGCTCTGTTGTGTCCTGACCTCGGGTGAGGTGGGAGCCATTTATGATTATTTATTAACAGGATGCTTATACCATAAGGACTTTTATTTTTTTTAATTTTCAAATGTTTATTTTTGAGACAGAGAGAGACAGATCGTGAGTAGGGGAGGGGCAGAGAAAGAAGGAGACACAGAATCCCAAGGAGGCTCCAGACTCCGAGCTGTCAGCACAGAGCCCGATGCGGGACTCAAAGTCACAAACTGTGAGATCGTGACCTGAGCGAAGTCAGGCAGTTAACTGACTATGCCACCCAGGCACCCCTACCTTAAGGACCTTTCTGTATGCATCACACATACACGCATTCACACACACACTCTTTAACATTAAAAAAAAAAAAAAAAAAAAAAAAGGGCCAGGGGCGCCTGGGAGGCTCAGTTGGTTGAGTATCAAACTCTTGATTTTGGCTTAGGTCATGATCTCAAGGTTTGTGAGTTCGAGCCCCAAATCGGGCTCTGCACTGACAGCACGGAGCCGGCTTGGGATTCTCTCTATCCATCTCTGCCCCTCCACGCTTGTGCGTGCTCTCTCTCTCTCTCAAAATAAACGAATAAACATTAAAAACGAGAAAAAGATTTCTTTTAAAAAAAAAAAAAAAAAAAAGGCCAAAGAGAAAACAAGTCCTTTAAAAGGAATGACAAGCTAATTTCTTAAAAAGCAAGCATGGAAACTAGAAGACAGTGGAATCATTCCTTAAACAAAGCAAGAGAAATGAACCAGCAACCTAGAATTCCAAATCCAGGGTAACGTCTCCCAAGAAGCCCTCCATACCAGTCTCCGAGAGTGAGGAGAAGCCTGGGTGGCCCCCTCACTCAACCTCATGCAGCAAACAGGCCCATTGGGGTGACCTGCCCCCACCTCCTGCTTCATCCCTGTCCTACAACAGTCCCACACTGTACTGGGCCTCCAGGCCACCCTCAGAGAAGCATAAGCCACACCCTCTGTGACTCCATAGGACAAGGATGAGAGGACATCCGGTTGGAGTACTGACTCCCAGCCCCCTCCCTCAGAGCACCAGCATCCGAAGTCACTGCCTCGATAGCCATGCCAGCTGCCCTTGACCTCTCTCCAACAGGCTTGCCCTCTGTCAGATTAGCTACTTACCACTGTCACTGCCAAGAACCAACCCTTGTGACCACTTTGGGAGGCCGCCTCGGCTGTCTCCAAGTCCTACCAGGCTTCTCTTGAACTTGCACCCGAGGCCTCCACAGGCCTCCCCGCCGGAGCTCAGCAGGCCAGCGCACCTTCCCTCCCTCGCTCCCCGGCACCTGCAGCTCCCTCTTCTCGCCTGTCTCAAGACCAAGGACACAACACTTGCACACCAGATCACAGAGCGACCTCTGGAGGCGACAGAGAGGAGTATGTAGCCTCCAACTGAGTGAAGAGAAAGGAAATGAGAAAACTAAAACAAATATCAACCCAAAAGACAGCAACAAAGGAAATTTAAAAAGAAATATTTGAGGGTGCCTGGGTGGCTCAGTCAGCTAAGCATCCAACTCCTGATTTCAGCTAAGGTCATGATCTCACGGTTTGTGAATTCGAGCTCCAAGTCAGGCTGTCAGCACAGAGGGATTCACTACTTGGGATTCTCTCTCTGCCCCTCCCTGGCTCACTCGCTCGCTCGCTCTCTCTCTCTCAATAAAGAAAAAATAAGTAAATGTTTAAAATTAAATGAATGAATGAATGAATGCCAGAAATTACAGTAAGTATTAGCTAGACCAAAAGTTCCTATTAAAATACCAAGACTCTCACCATTGTTATTCAACACAGTGTTGGAAGTCCTACCCTCAGCGATCAGGTAACACAAAGAAATAAAAAGCATCCAAATCAGCAAGGAGGAGGTCAAACTTTCACTCTTCACAGATGACACAATATTGTATATGGAAAACCCAAAAGATTCCACAAAAAAAAAAACCAAAAAAAAAAAAAAAACCAAACACTAAAACTGATCCATGAATTCAGCAAAGCCACAGGATATAAAATCAATGCACAGAATCAGCTGCATTTCTATACACCAATAAAGAAATAGCAAAAGGGAAATTAAGGAATCAATCCCATTTACAACTGCATCAAAGACTATAAAATACGTAGGAATAAACTCAACCAAAGAGGTGAAAAGTCTATACGCTAAATGCTATAGAAAGCTTATGGAAGAATAAAGACACAGAACAATGGAAAAATATTCCATGCTCCTAGATTAGAAGACCAAGTATTGTTAACGTGTCGACACTACCCAAAGCAATCTACGTATTCGGTGCAATCCCTATCAAAATAACACCAGCATTCTTCACAGAGCTAGAACAAATAATCCTAAAATTTGTACGGAACCAGAAAAGACCCCAAATTAGCCAAAGCAATCCTGAAAAAGAAAACCGAAGCTGGAGGCATCACAATCCTGGACTTCGAGACGTATCACAAAGCTGTAATCATCAAGACAGTATGGTACTGGCACAACAAAAGACACTCAGATCAATGGAACAGAACAGAGAACCCAGAAATGGACCCACAAATGTATGGCCAACTAATCTTGGACGAAGCAGGAATAAAGACAGTCTCCTCAGCAAGTGGTGCTCGGAAAACTGGACACCAAAACGCAGAAAAATGAACCTGAACCACTTTCTTACACCAGACACAAAAATAAACTCAAAATGGATGAAAGACCTAAACATAAGACAGGAAGCCATCAAAATCCTCGAGGAGAAAGCAGGCAAAAGCCTCTTCGACCTCAGCCACAGCAACTTCTTACTCAACACATCTCCAGAGACAAGGGAAACAAAAGCAAAAAGGGAACTATTGGGGCCTCATCAAAATAAAATGCTTTTGCACAGCAAAGAAAACAGTCAGCAAAACTAAAAGGCAACCAATGGAATGGGAGAAGATATTTGCAAATGACATATCAGATAAACGATTAGTATCCAAAATCTATAAAAAAACTTACCAAACTTAACACCTGAAAACCAAACAATCCAGTAAAAAAATGAGAAAAAGAACAGACATTTTTCCAAAGAAGACATCCAGGTGACTAACAGACACATGAAAAAGATGCTCAACATCGCTCATCATCAGGGAAATAAAAATCAAAACCACAACGAGGTACCACCTCACACCTGTCAGAATGGCTAACATTAACACCTCAGGCAACAACAGATGTTGGCGAGGACGCAGAGAAAGAGGAACCCTTTTGCACTGCGGGTGGGAATGCAAACTGGTGCAGCCATTCTGGAAAACAGTATGGAGGTTCCTCAAAAAACTAAAAATAGAACTACCCTAAGACCCAGCAATTGCACGACTAGGTATTTACCCAAGGGATACAGGTGTGCTGTTTCGAAGGGGCACATGCACCCTCATCTTTATATGTTTATAGCAGCACTATCAACAACAACCAAAGTATGGAAAGAGCCCACATGTCCATCAACAGATGAATGGAATAAGAAAATATGGTGTATATATATACAATGGAGGATTACTCAGTAACCAAAAAGAATGAAATCTTGCCACTTACAACTACACGGATGGAACTAGAGGGTATTATGCTAAGCGAAAATTAGAGAAAGAGAAATATTATATGACTTCACTCATATGTGGAAGATGAACATATGGGAAGGGAAGCAAAAATAATATAAAAGGGGGGGGCAAAACATAAGAGACTCTTAAATAAAATACAAAGAACAAACTGAGGGTTGCTGGAGGGGTTGTGGGTAGGGGGTGGGCTAAATGAGCAAGGGGCATTAAGGACACTTGTTGCAATGAGCACTGGGTGTTATACATAGGGGACAAACCACTGGATTCTACTCCTGAAATCATTATTGCACTATATGCTAACTAACTTGGATGTAAATTAAAAAAAATAGTAAATAATAATAAAATAAAATAAAATAAAATAAAATAAAATAAAATAAAATAAAATAAAATACCAAGATCATCACACTGAGTTTTTAACAAATCTACCAACACGCTACTTAAAAAGATACAAAAAAAACAGAGGCTCTTTGGCAAGCCACGAAGCTGGGAAGGGTCTGCAAGAACATTTTCAGGCATTAGGAATCTACCCGAACAGGTGTATCTACTGTAAGATACAAGTGCAAACACCAACGCAGTAGTGTCCTGCCCCGCCCGTGGCTGTCACTTCCATCAGCTCCGGCCAGAACCACCAGCGAACATCCCAGGTGCCCTGGCCGCCAGCACCTCCGGCTCCCACAGAGACATACATGCTCAGGAGACAACCTGTACGTGTGTTCCTCCTGAGACGGCAGCGTCTGTGGGGCACCCGACAGTGACAAGGCAGGGATCCCCCACCAGCATGTTATCACATTAGATATAAGCAAACAGGAATCGGGCATTTGAGGAAAACCTTTCAAAAATAAAGACCAAATGAACAGAGCAGCATAAAACTTCAAAATTCTCATAATATCTTCAAAGAAACAAGGGAAGAACAGAGGTACAAAAAAGGAACTCACAGGGTGCAAGAAAGATCTCAAGATGGGCCTGTACAGATTAAAACTCCCCAGAGGAGCTGGAGGGTGAGGTGGAGAACACTGCCAGCAAGTGGAAGCGAAAATGAAGGAATGGTGCATGGCAGGAAAGGAAGACCAGAGAATTAGTCCATAAGGCCTAACGTGTAAACAGGGGCTGCAAGGGGCACCACTGGGCATGCAGACGGGAAGACAGCACCCAGAAACCCCAGAACAAGGGACAGGAACGTATGACGTACTAAATGCCCCAAAGGAGTCAAAAGACTGCTGCATCACAGTGAAATTTCAGACCAGTGGGTTAAAGAAAATTTCCTGAAGCTTCCGGAGATAAAGGATCAGACTGAAAATGTGGTCTCCAGGAGACAGGGAACCAATACAGGGTCAGAAAGGGGGTGTCCCAGAGAAAGAAAGCATGGGAGCACGCAACGGGCTTCCCGGTGACATGGAGACAAGGTGCAGTCTGTTGACAGGGTTAGGAATGAATCAGCAGGAGGCCGAGAGACAACAGAAACACAAAACGATTACCGCTCTCGGACGTGACGTGGCCAGCTCTGAAAGTACTGGCGTGACCACCCAACACAAGATCTCCCCACTCATCTCAGCAACACAGGGACATGACCAAATGAGGAGGACTGGGGGAGGGAGGTGCGCGTGCCTGGGCCAAGCCTTCCCACACTCCAAAGTCAGTAATTAATATTAAAAACTGGCTGCAAAATGGAAACGAAAATAACAAATCAAGAAACAGCTGTACAGCAGCACATTATTTTCAAACCCAGTGGTAAACGCCAGAGAAACAGCTTCAAGACTGCCAGCAGGGCCAGGGCGTGCCGGGACTGGAGGGACAGAAACACTGGTTTTCTGTTTAGACCATTCAGTGCTGTTTGACTTCCCAGCTCTCACAACTATGAATCTTGTGCAATTTCACTTGACAAAGGCAAGACAGAGCGTGTGGAAGGCTCTGCGGAGAGCCGTGCGTCCGACCTGGATCAGCATGTGGCAGATGTCCACGTGGCCGGCCTCGGCGGCAGCGTGCAATGGGGACCGCTTGTTCTGGTGCTCCATCTTAAAGTTGGGATCAATTCCATCCACTGTGAACACACAGGTTTCACCGGTTATTTCGGGTGCAGCCCCTGGCTCCCAGCACTTCAGGATGCTCATAAAGGCTGGCAAAGATACATGTAGACAACCACCAACGGCCAGCATCGCACAATACCATCCCGTGTCTAGCCAAGGGCAAAGCCAGGCTCCAATTTCACCACGAGACTCAAAAGAGAGTATGCTAGTTTCACACAAAATTCAACAGGTGGGTCTGTGGTTGGGAGTCGCCTAATGTTATAAATCCCTGCCCTCGCTGCTCCTAACCCAGAGGGGCTCCCTTGTGTGTTTTCAAGCACTCTTGCGCTCGGCCTCCCCTGGGCCCGGGCACCTGCTGAGCGCAAGGGCGGCAGGCCCACTGGGCAGCCTCAGACACATGTGGCTTGGTGCACACAGTGCCAGCAGGCCTGACACGGACACTTGGCCAACAGACCAACCAAAGAGCAGCCAAGCAACCTCAGCACCCCATCAAGCCTAGAAAGAAAACGATTAAAACCCCCACTTGGGGGCGCCTGGGAGGCTCAGTCGGTTGAGTGCCTGACTTCGGCACAGGTCATGATCTCGCGGTTTGTGAGTTCGAGCCCCACTTCGGGCTCTGTGCTGACAGCTCGGAGCCTGGAGCCTGCTTCAGATTCTGTGTCTCCCCCTCTCTCTGCCCCTCCCCCACTCACACTCTGTGTCTCTCTCCTTCAAAAATAAATAAACATTAAAAAAAACTTTTTTAAAACCCACTTTGGTCAACATTAAATAACTTACATTTTTAGCACAAACTGTTAAGTTTCTTTTTTTGACTGTCAAGTAAAGGGATTTTTTAAATCCCTTTTGAACCCAGAGGAACCAACTCTTGAGCTGTGAGCTCAGAATCAAATTACTGCCCCTTCTTTGGCCGGAGACAGAACTGCGAAGGGTCTCGAAGCATCAACCGTAAGATATCAACCATAAGGTGCATCAAACGTTAAGAGGTATGTGCAGACATCACTGTCAGTGGTCTTGCTCTGCCCACAGCTGGCTTACACCAGCACAGGCCTGGCACTCGCCTTCCTGCCGTCAGCGCACAGCCGGCCCCAGCTCGCTCATCTTGCTTTTTCTGATTCTACATCTCCTCTTGATTTAATTATATGCCTAATTCTTTTTTTAGATGAGAAATTCACAGGAAATATTTCTACTACTATGAATAACAGGATACGAATGTCATGAACAAGAACTGAAATGAGGGGCGCCTGGGTGGCTCAGTCGGTTAAGCGTCCGACTTCAGCTCAGGTCATGATCTCACGGTTCATGAGTTCGAGCCCCGCGTGGGGCTCTGGGCTGACAGCTCAGAGCCTGGAGCCTGCTTGGGATGCTGTGTCTCCCTCTGTCTGCCCCTCCCCTGCTTGCACTCTGTCTCTCGCGTTGTCTCAAAAATAAGTAAACATTTAAAAAAAAAAAAAAAAACTGAAATGAGAGAAATGAGAGACAGATAAAGAGAAACAAAGTAAGAGCCTCCTCCCGAGAAGAGGTACCAGCAAACTGCCACCTGCTCCTGGGGCCACCAGGACAGGCACCAGCCCCAGCTCAGGTGCAGGCCACTTACCCAGCATGAGCAGCACTTTCTGCAGCTCCCCTTGCCTGGCGGAGAAATATAGCTGCTTCGGATGGAAGCGAAGCTTCTTGGGTCTGCGGGGAAAGTGTGGGACAGCTGTGACCCCCAGGCGACCCCACCCTGGCTCCTGGCCCACCTGCTGCCACACACACACATGCATAGGAAGCTGCAGGATGGGAAGACCTGGATGACATCCACCTGCTGATGCCCCAGGGTCAAGGGCACCAAACTCACCAGGCTCAGGCATCTCCCAGTAAAAACAACAAAAATGAGCAACTATCTTCTTCATCCACATCACACCTGGCCCAGCCTGCCCCCTTCAGCAGTACAAAGTCTGGGCCTGGTGAGTGGGGCAGGGGAACACGACAGTCACCAGAGCACCAGGGCCACAGACGAGGCTGGACACTAACAAAGCTGAAGTTACGGGGGACCTGGTGATGTGTCCCAACACCTGAGCTTTCCTCAAAGCAAGAGTAACGAGATGCATGCCCCTTCCAGCACAGGCACGCTTCCCCAGGGGAGGACACCTGCCTGGTTCCTAGGTCACAGACTCAGCGTGCTCCTACAGGGTTGTGCTATCTGGGAGTTGATCTGTAAGCCTGAATGACCACTTGATTCAACCCTTTATTTCACAGATGAGGAACCAGTCAAGTGGCATTTGCTCCAATGTCCCAAGGTCAATGCCAAGGGTTAACAACATCCAGGGGAAACATCTGTAAAAGCCTCACCACAACTGTCCTCACTTATGACTTTAAGGATGTCACCTTTTGCTCTTAGTATATTGAACAGCTTGCAATAATTTCCTGGAACATTATAAAAATATGTGAATTGTCCTGATGAACACCATCAATCAAAAAGCTGATGGATGTTACCAGGGCCTCCTTGGGAATGCCCCGTGACCCCCTGGGGACGCCCTGTGACCCTCAGATGGTACCCTACTGGATGCAGACACCTAGGAAGTGCAGCCACGGCAGTACTGGAAGCAGTGGGGGATTTAAAGACGTGCGCGCAAATGGCCCAGTGGCTGACACAGAGGGAAGAAAATCTGTAGGCAGGAGCGTCCAGATGTGCAGATGTCAGTGGGTCAGGCCCTGAGCCATCTGAAAATACAAACTGATTCTTACTTTTCCGAGTCTAGAGCGATCAGAGCACTTTCCAAGGTCTCCTTCCCTGGTCCCTGGGAAAGGCCGGGGGCCGGCTTCACCAGCCCCGCAGGCCCTGTGGGGTCGAAGCCCTCGGCTGTCTGGGGGGCCGTACTCTGTGGCTTGCCGTCCTCCAAGAGCGATGGTCCAGCAGTGCTTCGAGGGTAGGAAACAGACAACATGCTGAATGTTAGACACGTGAAAAACTCCGCTTCTTGTGGAAACCAACGAAAACACAGAACATGATTCACTCAGACCCTTCTAGCTATGCTGCTCTCTGAGCATGAAAATGACTTCAGACTCACTTTCTATTTAGTTCCTTGGATCAAAGAGCCCAATTCAAGGGCAAATTCCCAGAAAAAAGTGACATTCAAAGCAAGGGAAACTTCTCCAGGGCTTCCAGGACCACGTTCAAGTTTGCTTTTGTGAATGAGCTTCAGGTTGGATCTATCAAACCCCACCGCTCCCCAGGGGGCAAAACTTCCCCTGGAAGTCTGATTCAAAGTATGTTAACTTTATACATTAGCAAAAAGAAAAACAAGAAGAAACTGCCCTCCTCCCAATATTCATTTTGATACATCTACAATTCAAGTCTTTTTTTTTTTTTAAATGTTTATTTATTTTTGAGACAGAGCATGAACAGGGGAGGGTCAGAGAGAGAGGGAGACACAGAATCCAAAGCAGGCGCCAGGCTCCGAGCTTGTCAGCGCACAGCCCGATGCGGGGCCTGGACTCACGGACCGTGAGTTCATGACCTGAGCTGAAGTCGGACGCTTAACCGACTAAGCCACCCAGGCGTCCCCAAGTCTCTTTTAAATAACCCTCAACAAAGTTTCACTTTTCTCTGTATCAGTATAATATCTGTCATATTACATACTCCCAAAATGAACCATTCCCTTAAAAAAATTCTTTTCTGGTTACCTAGTGCCTTCAAAATACAACTTAGTGATAAACTGCAGCAGCTGGAGCTAATATTTCATATTATACCCATGTGTGACACATGTATGGATGTGTATGGACACACGGAGGGACACAAACGTGTATAAGCACATATGGGGCACGGACGCAGACGTGTGCATACACACAGGCGCAAGGGCGCAGACACACACACAGATGTGCAGGGGTACAGACGTGTACAGACACACACAGTAGTTAGCACTCAGAGACACACACGTTTCCAGGAGAGCTGCCCAACACTCTGCTGGGCACGTACCTGCCTGTGGTGGTGTCGGCCCTGCCCTCTGCCAAGGAGCTTTTGTCCTGCCCAGGGGCCAGTGTCACGGTAGAGGTTGTGTCCGCTTTTGCGATGGTCACCTCTTTGGCCTTGGAGATCTCCTCCCCACAGTGGGGACAATAGCTGGCATTATTGACTCGAGAGGCACAGTCTTTGTGGAAACGGTGAGAGATGCTGCTCTCAGGCTGACATTCCATAAAATTACCCTAAAAATGGGAAGATGAAAAATTATTTTTTAAAATTAGGGCTAACACGCATAAAAGTAAACACAGTGCTCCTGAGCCTGCACATGGCATGGGGGTGCCCAGAGGCCAGTCGGGGCCCCCAGTTCCTGGCTATGTAAGTGGGAGACCTGCATCCTACAGCCCTGAGGCGGGGAGGTCACCTGACTGCCCCCCACACCTCCAAGGGCCACGCCCTCACCCTCCAGCAGTTCTAACCAGAGGAGGGAGGCCCCGAAAGACCAGGCCCCAAGAAGGACCCCTGGAGTACAATCCAGGAACAGAATCGTGGAACAGAACATCGGGAAAACGGTGCTCTGCAGAGATTACCCAGCACCACCATGGGGGCACTTCAGGAAAACCCCTGATGGCCTCCAAAGGACTCTCGCTGGCACCAAGGAAGGTAACCCTCCAGCAGCATGAGAAGCAATGAGAGCAGGGCACTCTTGCCGGGAGCTAAGGGTCAATGGACATAGAGAAGCAGTGTCCCTCTTCTTCTTAGCAGAAGCAACAAAGGACACTGAAGACAAGGAAGGGCACACAGATGTGAAATCCAAAGAGCAGCCACTGTAAAGAAGCTCCTGGCCCAAGTGGGTGTCTCAGCCACGGGCCAAGTGAACCACAGGGCTCCTCGCCTTCATCCGGGCACCGTAGGCACCAGTGCGCACAGGTGTGTATGGAACGAACAAGACCGTAACCACCGAGAGATGAAGGCAAAGCCGAAGGTGAGGCAGGCCCTGTCCAGGAGAAAGGCCGCCGTGTGTTCAGACAAAGTGAACAGGAGGAGAGCAGAGGGTGCCCGGCTCACATGCCCCCATGGTGCCTGGGAGGCCAAAGGCTCACAGGCGGCAAAAAGGGAGCGTATGCAGGGAGGGACCCTCCAGGCGGGCCCCCAGATTCAGGAGCTTCGGGAGGCGTTTGCCACAGCTGTCAGCTAGCGGAGGGAGGCAGCGAGCGCTGGTGCCAGGCTGTGTAGCGGGGCACTCGCACGGCTGGCCGGGCACTCACCGCTGTGCAGAAGTAGCCGCAGCCAGGACAGCACTGGTGCTTCACCATCCGGCCCCGGTGGTCTTCACACAGCACCAAGAGCGGCGCTTTGCTGGATGGGCGCATCAGCTCGTGCTTGACCACGCTGTTGGTGCACCTGCCCAGCTGCAATCAGACAGGACCAGGGTCAGCGACAGGGCCTTCGGGGAGGGGTCTGGCAGGTGTGAGTCCAAGGCAGACTCTGAGGGCTCCAGCGTAGGGATGGAAATGCAGAGGGCAGGCAGGGCTCCATCCTCTGCACATCCGCCAGAACAGAACAGTGAGCTTGATGACTGGCCACACACACAGTGTCCGTGGAGTGGGTGGTTAACTTGCCAAAACGAGGAAAAAGTCTTGGGCAAGTTGGGGTCTGGGCCAGGTACTGAGGAAAAATGGGACTTACACCAGGCCGGATGGAAAGGATGTTGTGGGTCAGTAATGGGACCTCACTGTGAATCCACAGAACCTACAAGCAGTCATGATGGCCAGAGCAAAACACCAGAGAAAGGGCTACTGCACAGATGACGGGCCGAATGTGGACCAGGTGCACCCCCGTAGCAGCCCACCTCAGCCTCCGAGGAGACACCCATGCCCTGCCCAGCGACTGCTCAGCTGACCAGGCCGCCCCACAGCAAGGCCCAGACCCTCCTTCCCCGACCGACATGTGCCCGAGTGGGGGAAGCAGAGACAAAGCACAGACACCAAAGCAAATACACGGAAATCAGAAGCAGTCTGGGGAGTACAAGCCGGGGCAGAAAAAGAATGTGCAAGAAACTCACCGGCGCCCCTAGAGAAACAGACCTTGTGTCCGTTCTCACATTGGAACAGGACACTATGAAGGAAGACGCATGCTCAGGGAACAAGAGTGAGCTCTCAGAAATCAGAAAAGGTAGAAGAAATGGAAATTTCCACAGAACTGGTGGAAGACAGATGGGAATTTTGCAAAACTAAAGCAGAAAGACAAAAATGTGGAAAATAGAAGAAAACTGGAAGCTCCATCTAGAAGACCTAAAATAAAGGGAAAACAGAGAAAAGAAAAGGATCAGTGAACAAGGGCAACAGGTTTCCAGCACGAAGGGCACACGTGTCCCTTCTACAGGGAGCCAGCGGCAGCCCAGGACAGTGGTACGCCCAGAGGAGATGGCCTAACCGCCAGCAAGGACTGCATGGGCCCCGCACAGCAACAACCCAAACGAAGAGGAGTGATTTCAACAGAAAAAGGAAACCGTGTCCAACCTAGACTTCTGTCCTGAAATGAAGCATTTCCAGAATACAGAGTCTCCGATATTTATCTCCCAAGCCACCTTTCGTAAGAAGCTACTGAAGGTTATGCACCACCAAGATGAGAAAGCTATGACCCAGAGAGACTGGATATGCTGAAAACACCTATAGAAATGTGTAATTCTATCACTCTAGGACTGAATTTAGAATGGGTACAAAGACAATGAAAAACGAGAAAATTATTAACTCTGAGAAAACATAAAATGTTGAGGAGGAGAATGAATGTATTCCAAGCACACTGCTGGCTCAGTTGTGAACGTTGCCATCGTGTTATGAAAACCACAAATACCGTTTTAACCAAAACTGAGGCTAGAACGCAGACTGCAGGTGGGGCGATGAGAAAGAAGAATTAATTAAAAGGTGAGCACCTCTTCCCTAGTTAGAAACCAGCAGGCAGTGTCTCCTAAGGAGAGAGTCAAGGAATGACAGCAGAAAGTGAGTCATGTAAAATTATGGAGAAAAACACAAGGAAAAATTAAAAGAAGTCACAGTGGCTGCCCCAGGGGAGGGAGACCGGGAGAGCCACAGCAAAGAGGTGGCACAAACACACATCAGGAGTTCTGCGACGGACACGCAGTTAAGCAGACACCTGACAACATCACGGACATTTACGGTTGTCACGAGATGAGATGCTGCTAAACACCCACCCCACACAGCACAGACCCGCACAGAGACTCATCTGGCCCACAGCAGCAGTGGTGCTATGGCAGAGGGACTCTGCTCAGGAGTCTGAGCACAGGACCAGGAGCCAGAGCAGGCGGCACGAGCAGACTGGGAATGTTAGGAAAGTCAAATGAAGATGCTAGAAATAACAAAATATGGAAACAGATGAATGCATTTGACTGGCTCATGAGTATGTATACTCAACAAGGAAGAAAAAGTCACTGAATTGAAAAAGATCAATGTAATTAACCCAAACCTAAAATAGAAACAGCAAAAAGAGCAGAGCACCCACCAGCTGAGCCAATGTCAGATAACCTAGCATGCATGACGAGAGAGCCAGAAACAGGAGGGCAGGCTGGCCGAGAAGCACAGGGCTGCCAGGTGAGGAGGCTCTGGGACGAGCAGGTGCCAGATCAGAGTCCAAGAGGCTCAGAGAAAGCAAAGGAGTATAAACACTGAAAGAGAAAAACAAAAGAGCAAAACCATCCCACCCAGGCCCAAAGACAAAGAGATAACCTCGGAGCAGCCAAAGAAAAACACCACAAGCAAAGGAACAGAAGTCTGAAGACGGCCAGCTTCTCGTCAGGAGCCAGGGAACACGGCACGGGAGCGGCATGTATGGGTCCTGAGAGTTCTCTGCCCATGAAAATCTCCCCCAGATGAAGGCAAGAAACAGATATTCTCAGGCACACAGAAGGGAGAGAACTCACTGTCGCCGCAGACCTGCGCCATGGGATGGCTGCAATGGCAGGGTCCCGGACACCGTCTAAACAGAGGGAGGAGCGCTGCCTGCATAGGGGCTAAATGAAGGTCAACCAGAGACTACTTTTATGTTTAATCAGTCTGAAAGATAATTATTTAAAGAAAAATAACAGCAATGTACTGCGGGTTTTTAGCATATATGAAATTAAAACATACACCAAAAGATGGGAGGGAGGATTTGGAACCACGTCACTGTAAGATTCTCACACCACATCAAATGGTGTGGCATCAGGCAGAGGTTAGAGATGCAGCCTGGAAACCCAGGGCAATCACTGCGAACATCACAGAGCCAATGGTGGGATAAACTGCAATCATAAAAAAATTCAATCCAAAAGGCAGAAAATAGAGAAAAATGAGTAGCGGATGACATAAATCTTAACACCATTAAGATGTCAGGGGCACCTGGGTGGCTCAGTCAGTTAAGCGTCCGACTCTTCAGCTCAGGTCACAATCTCGCAGTTCTTGAGTTCAAGCCTCACATCAGACTTTGCACCGACAGCATAGAGGCTGCTTGGGATTCTCTCTCTCCCACCCACCCCTCCCTCTGCCCCTCCTGCACTCTAAATAAATAAATAACTAAAAACAAAGACTGATTATATACAAGAGTAAAACCCTACTACACACTAAAGAAATCCACTTTAAATTTAAAGACAAAGACAGGTGAAAAGTAAAGGACAGGGCATGTGCCCTGCAAACACTCATGAGAGGAAAGCCAGGGTGGTTACGTTAGTGTCAGACAAGTGAGATCTCAGCAGATGTGCTCCACGGGGCTGCAGAGGGACACTGCCGAGGGACATATGTGCACGCAGCAACAGGGTTTAACACACAAGAAGCCACACCAATGGGTCCAGAAGGAGAAACCCACAACTGTGGCTGAAGAATCCACACTTGTCCCTCGGCAACAGAACCGATGGACAGAGTCGGCAAAGCACAGAAGACCTGAACAGCAGGTTCCTGACAGCACAGCAACAGTGGTCACATGATTGTATGCATTTGCCAACATTCAGAAATACACACAAAAAGGGGACTTTTACCATGTGAAGTGTGCTTCCATAAAGCTGCCTGACAAGTAAAAAAGACAAAAGAGCTTGTTTTGGGAAGGACTGCTAGCAACTAAATAAAGACACGCAGACCACCCAGACAAAAACAATTTTTGGGAAAACAGCAGTGGCCTAAGAATTTCCTGGAATCCCACATAAAACTGAGCAACTAGACTGCAAAGCCACAAGTCACAGACTTATTTACTACAACAAAAGCAAGCTACCACAGCTGCAAGACGCAAACGTCTGGAAGCAGACACAGACCCCGTTTAGCTACAAGACGTGTGTGATGCTGGTGTTGAGGCAGAAAGAGAAGAGAGACCAAGGCAGTGTCTCTGGGAAGCAGGGAGGACTAGGGGAGGGCAGGCTGAGACCTGGGGCCAGTATGCTGCAGCTTCCAGAAACTCTCAAAGCCCACCACCAGAACTCCTGCCTGCCCAAGGCACAAGGACATCAGGGAACAGGTCGGGGACGAGAGGATGAAAGAGATAAAGCCAGTGCTTCTCATAATCTTTGGTTTCAGGGTTCTTTGTGTTCATGCACCATTAAAAACTATTAAGGGTCCCGGGATGCTTGCGCAGCTTAGTCGGTTAGTATCTGACTTTAGCTCGGGTCATGATATCATGGTTTGCAGGTTCAAGCCCCCCATTGGGCTCCGTGTTGTCAGCTGGGAGCCTGGAGCCTGCTTCAGATTCTGTGTCTCCCTCTCTCTCTGCCCTTTCCCCACTCGCGCACGCATGCACACTCTCTCTCTCTCTCAAAAGCAAGCATTAAAAAAACAAACTATTAAGGGCCCCAAAGACCTTTTGTCCAGGTGGGGTATATCTGTTGACATTTTGCCACTGGAGAAATTTAAAAATAATTTTAAATTTTAATTTATTTAAAAACAGCAATAAACCTATCACGTTAACATAAAGAACATTTTAGTGACAAGAGCGGCGCTGTTCTATATTGTCTATAAAACTCTTTGAATACCTGGCTTAATAAGAGAGCTGGGCTCTCCATCCACTTCTGCACTCAGAGCAGCTACACCAAACTCTACAAGGGTAGTTTCATAAATGCTTTGTTGCTATGTGAGCTCTCAAACCACTGTCCACACGGTTTCAGTACTGTTACGTTAAAATACACCATGTTGCACTTCGGATGACTCTGTAACACTATGGAAATTATGAATTCCAGGAGTTAAACAGAGATTCTCAATGCATAAAATGCCAGCATATACTTTGTGAAAAAGATCAGTGAAAAGACACATAGCTTTTTATTATCATTATGAAAATAGTCTTGACCTTCCAACTCCACAAAAGAGTTCAGCACAGAGAGGTCCCACACACCCATGCCAAAGATGGGGCAATCTGAGCTTCAAGAATAATTATAACACATAGAATTAAAACCCGTCGAATATGTTTAAATACATACATTCATTAACAATATTATAAAAGAAAGAACTGGTCAACCTCAGATGACCAAGACCGAATTTATGATGTGAAGAGTGGGAAGAAACAGAGAAGGGCTCTCACGACCCTGCGATCCTCTAGGAGATGTCTGCTGGGGGATGGAACAGATGGGAAGATAGGCCCCTCTACACCACTACCCTAACTGACAAATGAACAACACAGGACAGACAGACCATGGCCGTGCTGAAACCTCTGAGGAATTAATAAATACACACATCAAGAGTAAGCAGCCGCTACCATCAGAAAAAGAGACAACCAGACGTTCTGTACGTCTTGTCCCGGTCCGGTCTGTCTCTGTGGCAAGCTGCAGGTGAGCAGGGAGGACACAGGGCCAGCGGACAGCACTGTGAGTGGGAGGCACAGAGTCCAGTCGAGGCAGCCATGTGGCCCGGGATTGTTCCACAGGTAAGTTGGTAGGAAAAGAAAATAAGGGGGATTATAGATAAATTAAAAGGCAAAAGGCCAACAATGTCTCCCAAGTTCACGCCGGGCAGAATGAGACTATTCGGAACATGCAGGCAAGGTGAGCACTGTGGAGGGCAGGCTGGGGGTCACTTGGGCCCAGGGCGAGCCCGAACCTTGGTGGCAAGCTACCAGAGTGCTCGCCCTGGACACACTCATTGGGCCAAACATCTGTCTTATATCATTTTCTGGATCTATGCTTCACTCTACAACAACAAGGTTTACAACACATGGAATACAGAAAAGACCAAGAGTCCCTAAGATACTAAAAGAAAGGAGAGGGAGGGAGAAACAACCAAGCCCCTGGGACCATCAGGGTACCAACTCCCCACTATGAAGAATGAGGAAAAACAACAAAAAAGACCACGTGGTTATCTGTTCTGTCCATCGAGTATAGAGTGTGTCTGGGGTGCCAAACAACCTTAGTAGGTTAGATGAGGGATGCTCTCCTGTGCCCAAGGGTCCAGCCAGAAGCTGCAGAGGTATGGCAAGCCTGCATCCCACCAATTCTACTGTGCTTCTGGGGTCCTGCCTTAGTCCTGTCACTGCAGCGGAAGTGAGCTTGCTTGCTTACTTCGTGGTCCACGCTTTCCGTAGCCATACACTGGTTGTTGGCCAGAGTAGTGATCTCTCGGCTTTTCGGGGTTTCCATTCGGCAGCTGCAGAGGGGCACTTCCTGAAGGCCGTCCGTCTCCACCAAGTCAGGACCATTGGCCAGCCCTAAAGTCACACAGACACACATGAGCGTCACTAATAACACAGTGCATTCCCAGACGGGCGTCCACTATACTCAGTGGCACAAAGTCCCCACCTCAAGACGCAGTCTAGAAAGTGAACAATTACATAGTCTTTGCAGAAACCTCACGTGGAAGGAAATAAAACAACGCCAATTACTTGCCAGCACGAGCAGCACCCCATAGCAGGAAGGCCCACCCGCGGGTGGAGCGCCCACTGCTGGCGGGGCAGGGCGGGAACCTGCCCCACCAGCATAGCACCTGCCAGGCCCCTAAGGATTCCTTGCTAATCCATGTTCTCATGGACCTAGTTCAGAGGACCAGGACCTAAGTTCAGAGAAACACTATACCTTCCTCAGCTACTCCTAAATCTTTTGGTTTTCACACAAAAAAGCATACGTGTGGAGACCTTGTTTTCCTCACTTGGTTTTAGAATTGCTGCCACAGAAACAAACATTCAATTCCATTTGGGAGGGTTTCTTTTCCATGTAGGACACTTATCGGACCGAGGAGGGAAGAGCTGAGGGAGTCTGGGCCAGTGGTGAGAGTACTGATGAGGGTGGCACTTCTCATCCCCAATTCACGGGGAAGACACTAGATGAGCAGTGCTGGGGTGGGGAGGGGGGCCGCAGCCCACATCTGAGCGCAGCCAGAGCCAGGCCGGCCTCGGGGGTGGGGTGCAGGCAGACCCCTCACTCCAACCCGGCTACAAGGTCTGGCTGCTTCCACAGGAAGACACATTTCGAGTTCTCTTCTTGTGAGACAGCCAAAGAAGATAAATGGCCTCCCACATGGGGTTGGAGGACATGCCCTCCCTGCCTCACTACCCCTGCGTGTAATCCAAGGCTGGCCCTTACCAGGAGAGTCAGGATGCAGGTCTTCCACCACTGGCCAAGTGTCTTGGTCACCTACACTCCAAGACCATGACACCTGTCGTTTGTGAGGAGAGGACACAGGCAAACGGCGAACTGGAACTAACGTTAGAACCGCTACAAGTTTAAAACTGGGAGAGCCCTGGCGGAGACTCTGCTCGGCAACTAGATTTTCAAATGAGGAAGACACAGGCGGTGCAGGGGCCCAGCCAGCATGGCTGAGAAGGCCGAGGGTGGGGTGAAGACCAGGCCTTCGGATTTAGTTTCCCATACACATGGACAAGACAGCAGTGGTTCAGATGCCTCCTGAATGTGGGATGTGCTCCTGTCTCCAGCAGTGGGAGCCACCAGGGGTACCAGGTGAATGGCTCAAGAGAACCCCACCAGGGTACCCACTCCCACTGAGCTCTGGCTCCCCCCAAAATCCCATCACCCACGTCTGGCTTCCCCTCCCATCACCTGCTGGGACCACAATGTCACTCAACCTCAACTCAGCAGAAAGGGCAGCAAAGATGCCTAGAGAGACATGCAGGCAGTGAATTCTGATGGGAAATACTCTCCACGCTCAGGCCTGGGCCATCTGGACCCATGACCCAGAACCATCACCTGCCCTCCCTCTGCACCTGTCACAGAGCACGCCCCCTGACCCCAGGCCTCCAGGGAGCCTGAGGCACTCAGTCCCTCCAGTCCAGCCTCAGGCTCCACAACTGCCTCCCTCGAGTGTCCAAAACTCAGGCTCTAAAATAAATGTACACATGCAAATGCACCTTGTGTCTTCCATGTGCTGATTCTCTCAACTAAAAGTATGACTTTTGAGCAATCACTGACTTATTAGTGAGAAGTTACCAATCCTATCAAGTTTAGAAAGTCAACTGACAAAATGTCATGGAATCTCAGGAACCCTCCACTGTCCTCTCCTACTTCTCCAGCTTGGCTCCCACCAGTTTGGCCCTTACTTTTACCAGAAACAGAACATAAGCACACGAACACACAACCTCCCCACCGGGACAAGCCCAGGTCACTCCACGAGTGAGCGACAGGAATTTCCACTGTGCTCTTCACCTGCCTCCCCACTGGGCCACAGCAGAGGAGCAGTCTGATTAAAGGAAATACTATTTCCAGCTTATAGCCAAATCTAACTTCCTGAAACAAACTTAGAATCAGGTTTAGAAAAAGGATCCTTCATGTGGAAAGAAAGCACAAGGTGACTATGCTGACAACTTTATGATATTACAGAGATGCTTTCTGCTCCATTTGGTGCAAGAAGAAAGATGGTTTCTCTGATGGACAAGTCTACAACTTGCGTTTTTGGCTAAAGGTGTGATTTCCCACACTAAAGAGGTGATCAAAATTCTTCTAGCATTCAAAACCCTAAAAAGCTAGTTATCTGTCCTCAGAAGACTGACCGGTTAAACCCCAACAGCAGCACATGACCCACAGCTTCACGGTCCACATGGGGTGTAAATAACTTGGGGATTTCACATTGTAAAGAGATTTTCCAAAATAGTCAGCGATTAGTTACTTTTCACTGATGAAAGACTTTGAAATGGTTCAAGAAGAGGAGGCAGCAGTGGGGAGAAAGCCCTGCACAACCAGGGCCGACTGGCGGGAGAACTCCAGAGCAGCAGGGGGCCGCAGCTGCGCCCACACCCTCACAGCCCAAACCAGCACTAGGTGTACCCTTTGTTTCAGTACACAACGGACCTGGGCACCAATCACAATCAGAGTCAGAGAAGATGACAAAGCCACACTATTGACAGTTTTAGCACCCGTACATTTCCTGAGTCAGCAGGGCAGGAAGACACCTTTCCATCAGGAGCTCTACGTAAGAACGTGTCTGGCTGACAGAGGGAAATGGAAGCCATGACCACCAACAACCTGATCTTGTGTGAGATGTGTCACTCTAGTGCTGCGGGTGACCAGGCAAACACGCCCCTGAGGGTCCACTCAGCCACCTTTTAGGGATGCAATTAATCAAACATTCCGTTACTACCCACCAGGGGTCGTCACGTTAATACAAGGCCACCCCCAGCAAAAGCAAGATGGTGCCTGGTCTGGTCATGGCACCGACGTTCACCTTCTGCATGTGAGGGCAGCGTTCCCTTGACACGGAGATCCAGGGAGTCCAGAGAAACTTCCATGTACCCCGTGCTGTCTCCTGGTGCCGTCTGCTCTGTGCTTCCTGAAGATGACGTATATGCTTCAGAACCTGCATTCAAAACGGACTCGTGAAACACTGCACCGGGGCCACGCCTCTCCCGCAGAGACCACGGAGAATGCTGATTAACCCATTCAAGACAACAAACTCAAACCCAACCACTGCCCAGGCCACTGAAGCCTCATTATTATTTTCTTTCCTGTGCATCCTTCTGCTAATTCCCCATGTCCACAGACTGTTCATGGGAGGAGGGGGAGCTGTATCAAGAAAAATGAGGAACTGACATGTGAAAACATCTTTCTCTGGAATTACATCAAGTTAGGTAAAAACTGATCAAATAATCAAGGAAACAGATAAAAACATAGTAAATAAATGTTCTGTAAATACTACTTAAAAAAAAAAAAACAGGGGTGCCTGGGTGGCTCAGTCAGTTGAGCATCCAACTCTTCATTTCGGCTCAGGTCATGATCCCAGGGTTGTGGGATCGAGCCCCGTGTTGGGCTCTGTGCTGAGCGTGGAGTCTGCTTGGGATTCTCTCTCTCCCTCTGCCCCTCCCTTGCTTGCAGTCTCTCTAAGATAAAAAACTTAAAAAAAAAAAAAAAAAAGCTTCAAAAATAAAGCACAAAAATCTGATTTGCAGGTGTGAAAGACCAGCTAATAAAAAGTAGCTGAACTACTGACAATAGCCAAAGTGGGGAAAGAGCCCAAATGTCCATCAATGGATGAATGGATAAAGAAGATGTGGCATATATATACACAATGGAGCAGTACCTGGCAATCACAAAGAATGAAATCTTGCCATTTGCAACTATGTGGATGGAACTAGAGGTTATTATGCTAAGCGAAATTAGCCAATCAGAGACAGACAAATATCATATGACTTCACTCATATGAGGACTTTAAGACACAGAAGAAATGAACATAAGGGAAGGGAAGCAAAAATAATATAAAAACAGGGAGAGGGACAAAACAGAAGAGACTTTTAGATATGGAAAACAAACAGAGGGTTACTGGAGGGGTTCTGGGAGGGGGGATGGGCTAAATGGGTAAGGGTATTAAGGAACCTATCCCTGAAATCACTGTTGCACTATATGCTAACTAACTTGGACGTACATTTAAAAAAAAAAAAAAAAAAGTAGCCGAGAAGCCACCCCACGCCGTGTGCAATGTTCCTGGAAAACCTGCCCAACCCCACAGACATCTGAGTTCAGGATTCACAGGGAAAGGACACAGGACTACAGGGACACGTCCACCTGTCAGACACGGTGGTTTATGAAGGGTATCACATACCACAGGGCAAACAATCTGAATGCAATTGAGGAGCCTGTGAAATGAGGGCTAACTAGACTCAGGCTTCCTGTGCCCTCGAGCCAGCCTGTCCACACATCCCCAGAGCGCCCGCGTGGGTCCTTGCCATTGTGAGCGGACTTCACCAGGGAGGCCTGTGAATAGCACGCACCTACACAGGGTAATATCTAAAGCCAGCAAACGGCAGGTGTCCGTATTTCACACCAAGCTTCCGAACATTAGTAACCGATGATATGTCAGTGATCACAAGTAAGTGAGCCATAACTCAGAACAGTGTGGCATCTGAGGCCTTTGAATGCGTGCCACACTCTGTACCTTGGCTCACCGACAGACAGGAAGAAGCCAACCACGGTGAGAAATCATCACCACCAATCTGAAGAACATGAGTAGTCTGTGCAATCTTAAACACTTTGCAGAAAGAAGTACAATTCAAATTCCTGTGTGAATAAACATTGAAGCATGCTTCTTACGCATCATATCCAAGTCTTGGGGTCTAGCAACGCTTCTGTTCGCCTGCATAAAAGCCACATGGGCTGGTCACCCGCAGCAAAGAGAAGAGGAAACGTGAGTGAAGGAGACGGAGCTCATGGGAGGCTCGTGGGCGCCACACACAGCTCTCCTCTGCTCTGGGGGGACAGTTCTGCCTCCCTGCCACCCACTCAACAAACCGACGTGTGCACCGGGGGGCTGGAGACGAACAGCACAAGCCCCTCGGCTCTGGGTGCTGGTGTAAACATAAGCAAGCAAATGAAACAGCCCCTACGGCAACTGTCGACAAAGGTTCACAGGGCGACGCAGAAAGCTGTCAATTTAAGCAATGATGCAGAACTGGGCATCCCCACGCAAAACGAGAGTGGCCCTGCTGCACACCATACACAGCACTAGCTCACAACTTCAAGAAGAAAATACAGGACAAAATCCTTGTGATCTGACTTAGTGAAAGATTTCAGAGATCCTAAAAAGCATTTTAAAAGAAAATAATTGATAAATTAGACCTCAACAAAATTTTTTAAACTTTTACTAGGCGTATGTATTTGCAAAACATGTATATATATATAACAAAAGATTTGTACCTGAAAACTGAAAGAACTCTTGCAAGTCAATGAGAAGGTGTACAATCTGATTTTTAAATGAGGGAAGGAGAGAAACCTTGACAAAGGAAGGTACACAGGGCCACAGTGAGCCACCTCACTACTCACTGGCTAAATACAAAGTGAAGGCGCAGGGAGGCCCGCAGAGCCCCAGCAGCGCCGGGACTGAAGAGGCCGGGCCATGACAAGGGTGGCAAGGACACGGAGGTGTGGAGCTCTCATGCTGCTGTGGGAACGTAAAAGAGAGCAGTATTCAGGTTTCTTACTGAAAACCGTCCGGTATTTACCTAAAAAATTAGACATACAGCATATAACTTAGGCATTCCACTCCTAAATATTTACCCAAGATAAATGAAGGCATCTGTTTAATGAAGATCATATACAAATGTTCGTAGCAGTTTTATCTGGAAGAAGCAAAAACGGGAAAGAGCCCAAATGTCCATCAACAGGTGAAGGATAAACCACAGGACAGCCACACCATGGCCAACTTTCTACCGGTACTACAACGTGGAGGACTCAAAGGTAATGCACAAAGAAGCCACTGGGGAAAGGGTACCTACCCAATGATCCACTCAAATAGAGCCCTAGACAGTGCTAACCAATCTGCATACAGAGCACGGAGGAGAGAGCCTAGGGACAGGAAGGGCTGGCTGGGAAGAGGGAAAGGCCACCAAGTGACAGCAAGGCATTCACTTCGGGGCCTGTACTGGAGGTCTCAGGGTCATACACGTGCGTGAAAAGTCACCACCTTACACATGAATTACATACACTCTATCACAAGCAACAAATCTTGTGCAACAAAGCTGTAAGAAGTGACCTTTGGCCCACTAGGCCTGCTCACCTTCTGGATTTCAGGGTCATTTCGTTCCCTGATCCTCTTTTAACAAAATTATTTCCAGAACAGGGGAATGTGCCCAAAGGGTCAAAAGCCACTGTGTGGACCCGGGCTGACACTGCCTGCACCTGACACCGAGGGTAGACACAGTAACCATAACAATGTTCACAAGCCACAGATTGTGGGACACACAGGGAAGGAGATGAATGACCCCCATCAGCTCAACATTCAACAACGGAACCAGCATCAGGGGAGGTTTGCCAGAAGGAAGCCACCTGAGGATCACCTGAGTGCCTGTAACAAGGTCCAGATATTCTCCCCCTTAAAACAGAGGAGCCCTTTTTCTAATGAAATCCTATGTAGAAGCCCCACCCCCACCCCAGGCCAGCTTCCTGTGGCCCCACTGCCACCCAGAGTGTCTGCAAGTGTGGACACCACGTTTACCCAGGATACTGCTTTGCTTCTTTTTATTTCTCCGCCTCCGTTTCCTAGCAGGCTTGATCCAGGGGCTGTCAGGCTTCCCTTTCCTCTTGAGAAACTTCTTCTTGATACTGGATTCAGAACTCTGAGAACCAAAGGGGCAGGAATAGAAAAAGCAAAGCATGAGAGCTCCTGAAAGCAAAAGGTACCAGAAGTTTTGTTTTCCTGCAAAATAGAATACCTACTATATCGTGATTCTTCAACTGGAAGATTAATTTCACTTCCAGACATTTTTCTGATCTCATTCTTAAAAATACTCATGTTTATGGGGCGCCTGGGTGGCGCAGTTGGTTAAGCGTCCGACTTCAGCCAGGTCACGATCTCGCAGTCCGTGAGTTCGAGCCCCGCGTCAGGCTCTGGGCTGATGGCTCAGAGCCTGGAGCCTGTTTCCGATTCTGTGCCTCCCTCTCTCTCTGCCCCTCCCCCATTCATGCTCTGTCTCTCTCTGTCCCAAAAATAAATAAACGTTGGAAAAAAAAAAAAAACTCATGTTTTCCCATAAATCACTCTAAGTTGTTATTTTACAGACCAAAAAAAAAAAAAAAAAAAAAAGGAAGACCAAGAACATTTAAATGGAATTTATAAATCTTATTCGAATTTGGCACAAAAAAGAATGAGGAGGTTCTACTCAGGAACTGAATAACCTCTCAGTGAGCAAATCCACTTTTCCTTTATGCATCCATTCATTCTGCTTATGAGAAAAGAAACACTCAAGGCCTCAATTTGCTTCAGAATCTATGTCCACGTTAATTATCTACATGGAGGACAAGGAAAGAAGTCATAATTAATTCGTAATATTTTAAGATTTTTATGACTACCTATTTCTAAAGTCTGGATGCAGAAAGGCATCTAATGACCACGAATTAGAAACAAACCCACAGAACTGCCACCTGTCACCGGTCTAATGCGAGGCCCTCACATCCCTGCTCACTACGGACACACAGAGGAGCTGGAAAAGACCGTTCCAAAGACGGAGGAGCATGCATGAGGGCCCTTCCGGCCACCCGGTGCCCGATGCCTGGCTCTGACCACGGCGGGCCAGCACACACAGGACCCCTCTGCCACATCACAAGCAGCCCAATGCAGCCTGTGCTCCATCCCCTCTGCCTCACCCCCGCCCCCCCTTCCTGCCAAACTTCAGACCCAACTTCCGCAAGCACTACCCCCAAGCTCGCTGTTGCTTTCAACCCGCCATTCCAGAGAAACGAAGGCTTATCACCAAACCCAATCATCCCTCCCAGGTCCTCTTCTCGTGACACACTGACGCCAGTGGCCACGGTCTCTCTCTCTTGAAAGCATTTCTCAGCTCACGTGACCCTCCCCAGTCTCACATCAACTCCTCCTTCTCTGCCTAATGTGTACCTGCTGGGTGCTTCCCAGGCCCCATCCTAGGGCTCGTGCTCTCCCCCATTTCCAAGCCCTTGCTCCTCCATTCCCACAGACCCAGCGGCCCCGCCCTCTGGCCCCTCACCTGCATGTGACACCCAGCCCACAAAAGGTTCTGCCGCTCCACCTCAGACACCTCAGATCCTTCCTTCCCCCTCACACTGGTCACCGGGCAGAATCATGGCCGCTGTCCTCGCTGTCCGCTCCTCCCCGTCCCACCACCCCTCGCACCAGAGCCCCGACCTCCGCCCGGATGGCCGCCTGGCCCGGACTGTCCCATGAGTGCCCGTGCCAAGCCTTTGGCTCTCTGCTCAGCGGTCATTCTCACGCTCCTCGCCAAGGTCTGGGGCCTGAGTCACAGGCCCTGATTCCGAGCACACACTCCCAACGACGGCCGGACTACAAAGCTTCTTGCTTTACTCTGCCACCACACACAGATGAGAGCGCAGGGCTGGGGTTACCAGATCGGACTCGTCTCCATCCTCGTCCTCCTCCCCGGTGCCGGCTGATTCCTGCTCCTCTTCAGACTCGCCGTCCGTCTGGTCAGCCACACAATGAGCCAGAAAGAAAATACAACCGATGAGACCCTTCAGTGGAGGGGACTCCATAAAAATACATTACCAGACACCCAGGCGGTCAGCGCCGGAGACACATGCGTGCAGGCGGGGTGGGGCAAACACAAGTGCCATGTCCACAACGTGCCCGGGGCCCGGGGCCCACTCCCTGCTCGAGAGCCCCACCCCAGGCGGGCTGCCCCTTCGCTCTATTTCTGTACTGATCAGAAGGCAGCTCCCCCAGCATGTAAGAGACCATCAGCTGTACGTCTAAGATCGGTGCACTCGGTGCATTTCACGTGGAGCAGAATTCAATTAAAAAGTAATAAAACAAGGGCGCCTGGGAGGCTTAGCCTTTTAAGCGTCCAACTTCGGCTCGGGTCATGATCTCACGGTTTGTGGGTTCGAGCCACGCGTCCGGCTCTGTGCCGACAGCTCGGAACCCCGGAGCCTGCTTCGGATTCTGTGTCTCCCTCTCTCTCTGCCCCTCCCCCGCTCACGCTCCGTGTCTCTCTCAAAAATAAAAGTTTCAAAAAAATGTTTAAAAAAGTCACAAAACACGCACAGTAAAAAGATTTCCAGAGGCCACAAAATGATAACAGAATGCAAAACCCACCCTCGACCCCACCCAAGGTCCAGGGCAGCCCCCAGGGCCATCACACTAGTGCTTCTCACACTCCCCCCGGCCAAGGTTTCGCACAAATGGGCCTGAACACGTAATTTCTTATTCCACAAAATTTCTTGTTCCACAAAAAAAGTAAGGTTTTTCCTCAGACAAGTAAAGCATGCTTCTGCCTGCTGCCTGGCAGAACACCAAACACAACTTCGTGAATGAAACTTTCTTGTGACTGCAACATGTTTTGGAATTCCTTCTGTATCAAAGCAACACAGGTACCTCATTTTTTTCTGCTGTATTTATCTTTTCTATCCACACAGGTAATGCATGGACGCAAAGACGCCAAAACGTGTGGGTATCCATTCACCCCTTTTCCACCCACTCCGAGGCAGGGATGTGGTCACACACACCCCGGGCCTGGTTCTTCGTGGGGTGGCACACAGTAACTTTCCCGTCCCCTAATCGACAGGCCCCCTCGTCAGCTTCACAATGAGGCTGCATTCTACACAAGCCAAGCTCCTCCGGGACAAACCTACAGACACATGCTGCTCTCTGCAGACGTGGGGTTCCCAAACTGCTGCCACCAGCAGTGCCCACGGAGGTACCACGAGCCCTCCAGAGGGGTGGTGTGGTCACTTTGGTCTCCATTCCCCAAGGACACAAGGGGCTGAGCAAGACGTCTCCCACAGCTTCACATACTTTCCTATCTCTTGCACTTTGTCTCATGTGACCAAACCCTCAGTCCAAACTGCGTCCTTGCCTCCTCATTCATCAGTAGGAGCTACACACATAAAAGACGGCAATCCTTTGCCTGTTAAATAGTTATAAATATTTTCCCTATCAAGTCACGCTTTGCTTCTGGTATTTCTTATTCCACAAAAATGTTGAGACTTTATCTGGGCACTCAAACCTGCCCATCTTTCCCTTTGGGGGTTCTGGGTTTGTGTCTCCCACCAGAAGGCCTTCTTTATTTGAAACTAAAATATAATTTCTAACATTTTCTTCCACAGGTCAATATTTTATGTTGACACTTGAAATCTTCTGTAATTCACTTTTTAAAACAACAGCTTTACTGAGATATAATTTACCTACCCTAAAAGTCATGCTTTTAAAGTATAAAATTCAGTGGTTGTTAGCATCCTGAGGTGTGCAGCCATCGCCGCCAATTCCAGAATGGAGTTAATATTTGCTATGTGCCATGATGTAAAAAGCCCACCTCCACTTTCTCCCCCGAAAGATCAATTGTCCCAATGACACTTACTGAAAAGTTCATGATCCCTCGACCACAAACTAAAAACCTCATCCTTACGGCACACCACATTTTCACGTACGAACAGGTTTGTCACGGATTTCCTGTTCCGCTCACTCAATGCTTTCCCATTTCTGCAAAAATCCCCGTGCAACCACTCTCCAGCAGTGGTCACTGCCCTTCCCTCTCCCTGTGCTTGCTGCACACAATTCCCATAACAGCTGTTTTACAGAAACTGCTGTTAAGGTTTTGATGAGAATTACCCTGGACTTCTATGCAAAGTGGGGAGGATGAAACAACAATCTTCTCATTCAGACAAGGATGGGCTTTGGCTCATATGAAAAACAGGCCTTCCCTCAGACAAAAAATGAATCTTCACTCAGCAAACAATGGGTTTTCCCTCAAACAACTGGCCTTTCCCTCAAACAATGGGTCTACACTCAGACCAACAATAGGTTTACAATCACACACTGAACAGGTCTTCACTCACACAATGGGTCTTCACTCAGAAAAAGAGTTTGAGTCTTCACTCACACAAGTAACAGGTCTTCTCTCGGAAAAGTAACGGGTATTCACTTGGACAAGTGACAGGTCTTCACTCAGACAAACAACAGTGTTACCTGAGACAAGGAGTAACAAGTCTTCCCTCAGACAAACAAGGGGTCATCCCTCACTCAAGTAAAGGGTCGTCCCTCAGACAAACAATGTGTCTTCCGGCAGCAAGTAACAGGTTTTTCCCCAGACAAGTCAAGGCTCTTTTCCCCCAGACAAGGAGAGAGTCTGCTCCCCGACAAATCATGGGTCTTCACTCAGACAAACAGGTCCTCCCTCTGAGAAACCATGGGTTTCCCTCAGACAAGTAACACATCTTCCCTCAGACAAGGAAAGGGTCTTCCTTCAGACAAGTAACAGGTCTTCCTTCAAATACCTAGTTCTTCCCTCAGACAAACACTGGTTCTTCCCTCAGACGAGTAAAAGGTCTTCTTTCAGACAAGGAAAGGGTCTTTCCTCAGACAAGTAAAGAGTTGTCTCTCAGACAAACAATGGGTCTTCCCTCACCAGGTAACGGGTCTTCTCCCAGACAAGTAGAGGGTCTTCCCTCAGACAAGGAAAGGGTTTTTCCTTAGACAAGTAAAAGGTCTTTCCTCAGACCAACAAGGGGTCTTCCCTCAGACAACAACAGGTCTTTGCTCAGAAAAACAACCGGTCTTCCCTCAAACAAACAGTGGATCTTTCCTCAAACAATGGGTCTTTGCTCAGAAAAACAAAGGGTCTTCCCTCAGACAAGTAACAGGTCATTCCTCTGACAACTAAGGGGTCCTCCCTCAGACAAGTAACAGTTCTTCTCTCAGACAAGGAAAGGGTCTTCCCTCAGATAAACAATGGGTTTTCCCTCAGATAAGGAAAGGGTCTTCCTTCAGACAAGTAACAGGTCTTCCCTCAAACACTGGTTCTTCCCCAAACAATGGGTCTTCCCTCAGACAAGTAAAGGATCTTTCCTTAGACAAGTAAAAGGTCTTTCCTCAGACAAACAAGGGTCTTTCCTCAGACAAGTAAAAGGTCGTCTCGGGGCGCCTGGGTGGCTCAGTCGGTTAAGCGGCCGACTTCGGCTCAGGTCACGATCTCGCGGTCCGTGAGTTCAAGCCCCGCGTCGGACTCTGTGCTGACCGCTCAGAGCCTGGAGACTGCTTCTGCTTCTGTGTCTCCCTCTCTCTGACCCTCCCCGTTCATGCTCTGTCTCTCTCTCTGTCTCAAAAATAAATAAATGTTAAAAAAATTAAAAAAAAAAAAAAAAAAAAGGTCGTCTCTCAGACAAACGATGGGTCTTCCCTCAGCAAATAAAAGGTTTTGCCTCAGACAAATAGAGGGTCCTCCCCCAGACAAGTAGAGGGTCTTCCCTCCAACAAACAATGGGTTTTTCCTGAGACAAACCATGGGTTTCCCTTAGACAAACAACAGGTCTTCCCTCAGACAAGGAAAGAGTCTTCCCTCAGGGAAGTAACAGGTTTTCCCTCAGACAAACAAAGGGTTTTCCCTCACACAAGTAACAGTCCTCCCTCAAACACCGGTTCTTCCCTCAGACAAACAACGGTCTTTGCTCAGAAAAACAAAGGGTCTTCCCTCAGACAAGTAACAGGTGTTCCTCAGACAAACAATGGGGTCTTCACTCAGGCCAAGTAAAGAGTCTTCACTCAGACAAACAATGCCTTTTTTCTCAGGAAATTAATAGGTCTTTCTGTGAACCTATGTCTCTTTTTCAACCTCTTTCAGCAAAGTTTCAGTTTTTCTCTTCCAGGTAACAGACATTTCCCATTAAATGTGTTACTAAGTACCCTGGTGACATTGAAAACTTACAGTTTTAGGTGGGATCCTATGGTTTTTGTTTTTCAAAGAGTCCTTTTGTTTTAAAGATCCATTGGCAAATATCTTCTTCAAGACAATCCATGTGTGTGTGGATACACAAGATTGGTCAAGTGTTGGCAATTGTTCACTATTACCTATATGTTTGCATAGCCTGACATTTTCTATCTAGAAAAGTTAAAAAATACTCCTAGAAATTACTGGTATTTTTTAAAATGTTTATTTATTTATTTTTGAGGGGTTGGGGAGAAAACACAAGTGGATGAGGGGCAGAGAGAGAGGGAGATACAGAATCCAAAGCAGGCTCCAGGCTCTAAGCTCAGAGTCCAACACGGGGCTCGAACTTAGGAACTGTGAGATCATGACCTGAGCCAAAGTCGGACGCTTAATCATCTGAGCCACCCAACCACCCTGGCATTACTGGTATTATTGATATTGCTATCATTACATTTGCTAACTGGCTATTGCAACCACACAAGAAAATGAATGGTTTTAGGTCTTAATTACATGTAAGTTCGACTCACTAGTTAGAACAGTTCCTCAGCTGATTTTCTTGAATTCTTTAGACAGATGATTATATTCTTGGCAAACTCTTCTCCCTTGTCCTTTTAAATATTAATGTTTCCTTCTAGTTCTCATCTTATAGCATCACAGCAAGAATGAGAAACCACTGCAGTGTTCATGTTAGCGGGGAAAGGACCAATCCCTCCCTCTTTTATTAGAAATGTTTTAAAATGCTCACCACTAAGTAACCTTCCTTGGAAGGACTCTGAGTCCTTTAGTCAGGTTTATTTAATATAAATTATCTTTATATGCCATTAGGTAGTTTCTATTTTTTAAAGATTGAGCAATGAAACTGCCAATTGAAATAGGCAGAATAACAACGTAGTCGATTCCAGTTCTTCCGAAACTCACGTAAAGTGACTACAAAGGAAGCGATAAGCATTACTATACAGGGGTTGTCTGGTAACTGCACATGTGATGGTTGCAAGAAGTAAAGCACAAGATGAAAACCTGAGGAGACTGGAAAAAAAGTGTACCAGCTGGCATGACTGAAGTCTGACGTGGATCAGAGACATAAGTGAGCCAGGAATAGATCATACAGGTGGGGAAAGGCTCCGCAGGCGGGTGGCAAGCAGGAGACCCTGATGCCACAGGATACGACTCCACTCACCAGGCCCCGTTACAGCCTTGGGCTAGGAGGTAAGGGTCCAGCCCTCCCCTAACCAATGCCCCGAACGACTGCGGCACAAGATAGCCGTGCGACACGTCCTGAGACTGGCTTCCAACCCAAATGACAGGACAAGAATGCCAATCAGATCAGTGAAAAGGCAGCCACAGTGGAAAAAGATATGTTGGGAGGGCGCCTGGCGGCTCAGTCTGATTTTGGCTCAGGTCATGATCTCATGGTTCGTGAGTTCGAGCCCCACGTCGGGCTCCCCGTTGGCAGTGTGGAACCTGCTTGGGATGCTCGCTCTCTCTTCTCTCTCTGCCCCTCCCTTGCTCACACTTTCTCTCTCGCTCAAAATAAATAAATAAATAACTTTTAAAAAAAAAGAAAAAAGAAGATATGTTGGCAACACATACAACAGGAGCTTATTTCCTACAAAATGATTTTTAAAAGGACAACTAACCAGATAAGTGGTTGAGTCCTCAACAGGCACTTCACAAAAAAAGGCATCCAAATGGCAAATAAGCATATGAAAAAGTAGCCAAGCTTCAGGGAAATTCGGGAAATGCAAATCAGAACTGTAACACCACTACACTCTCTGGGCAATACCAAGTCTGTCAAGCCAGGGCGGCAGGACACTCATGTGCGGCAGGCAGGAAAGCTGTGTGGCCGTGCCTTCCGCTGCTCCCATAACATGGCAACCCCAGCGTGGGTGTACACCCAGGGACACACGAGAACACTCACAGCAATGTTATCTGTAATGGTCCCAAACTGGAAACAGCTCAAATATCCATCAACAGTGGAACGGATACATAAATTAGAACAGTCATCCAAAGGAAGACTGTATTGTGGTGGTTCTGGAATGTTCCAGTCTCGGGAACCCTTTGCTCTATTAAAAATTACTGAGAATGACAAAGCACTTCTCTTGATCTAGGTTATGTCCATTAGCGTTCACTAGTGTACAAATTTAAACTGGGAAATGTTTAAACCCCGTGTAACTCTGACGAGCAAGAGTGAAAAAGGTAAACAGCATCTTAGCATGATTACAATAATAGTTTTGACCCCATGCACCCTCTGAAAGGATCTGAGACCCCTAGACCACTTTATAATCCACTGTGTGTAACAATGAAAATGAACAGATATAATACTGAGTGAAACAAGCCTCACTCTGAAAAAGACAATCGTGTGCATGACCCCACTGACACAAAGCACAGCAAGGGCAAAGACAAGGCTGTGGTGACTAGGAGGGCGCACAGGGGAGGCCAGGACAGCCCCGGCCTGTGAGCTGGGTGATAACACACGGGTACAGTCACTCTCATGAGTGAACTATTCCTTGTCACAGTGGCAATCATGAGGTCATCCCCTAAATCCAAGAAACATATACAAAAGGCTGGTTTTTCTCATTTAAGCTGTTAATCTAGTAAGTCCTATCAACAGACTCCCTGTCATAAATCAGTGTCTTCTTGGGGGGAAGCCCCACCTTCTCTACGATCACTATTATGTGAATATACAGTTGTATCTCACCAATATTGTACTTAGGATTAAAAGTGAATTTGGCCTCAGAAGAAACTAGCATCCATTCCCCTCGTTCTCTATTTTCTGGAACACTTCACATAAGAACCCTATTACTGTGTATTAGCATTGCCGATCTATTTAGATTTGTTCCTGTCATCTTATTTTGTTTTCCACTTGGCCACACTTTCCTCTTGATTCTGCTTCCACTTGTTTCCTGATTCTTTTTGTTGGCTTGATATCCAGTTAATTTTGTTCCTTTATATCAATGTGTAGAGTTATTTGCTGTTAGTCAGTGTCTAGATTCTCCCTGGAAGAGGAGAACCTCAATCAAAAACAGAATCCACGGGGTGCCTGGCTGGCTCAGTTGGTGAAGTGTGTGACTCCTGATCTTGGGGATGTGAATTCGAGTCCCACATGGGATGTAGAGATCACTTAAAAATAAAATCTTAAAAAAGAGAGACAGAGAGAGAATCCAGAAACAGAGTTAACTCCATATGCCATATGGTGTTCGATAAAGGTGGCATTTCAAATCAACGGGGGAAAGAAACAGCAGTCAATAAATGGTGTTGACGTCGTGTGGCTAACCATTTTGAGGGAAGCTATGGGACCCTGACCTCACATTTTGTCTAAAAAGCTTTATTGAGATAGAATTTATATACCATAAAATACACCCATTTTGAATGTATCTACCTCATATTTTATCCCAAATCAAATGTATGAGTCAAATATTTATAAAGAATGAGACCAATGAAGTATAAGACAGCTTACATTAACTTATTCAAAATCACCATTAAGAAAGGTCCGCTTATCGTAACTAGAACACAGAACCCAGAGATCATAAAGAGACAGACTAGTAGCCGTGGCATCTGATACAAGAAAAGAAACTCCCAAAACTCTGAAAGCTGGAGGGACATACTTTACACGTGCCAAAGGCTGTATCTACACAGCACAACACTTTGACTCAAAGTGTAAAAAGATGATCAGCAAAATTATAGATTTCAAACAGGTCATTTTTTCAATGAACTCACCTGGCACTTCTCTGCCTACCACAAGTTTTAGAAACCTCATCAGATACGACAGCCCATCTTATATAAAGATGGTCCAAAGTTCTCTCCAAAAAGTAGGATACACAGATCAGCAGGATCACACCCATCTGTGACCGCCTGATTCTCAACCCCTCCTGGCCCTCCTCCTCTACTTCATCCCCCTGAGAACTACGAGCACAACGCAGGCCCACAAGTCAGCATCTGCTCAGGAACTGGGTTCCGCCCGGCTCTGCGCCCAGTGCCCCCGGAGACTCTGCCTGGTGCCGAGCTCCGGGGCTGCCTGCACGCAGTGCCCTGTGACTGAGCTGACGTACTGCCACCTCCCAGAGCACATCCTTGGGTGGACACGGAGGAATCGCGTCTGACGAGGACATGCCCGGAACACCAGGATACAGCCGGTGTTAGCGGACTGCACATAACCGCTCCACAGGCCCGGTCGGCAGCCCTGATTGCTCACTCCAACCAGGACATGAGAGGCCTCCCGGTGTCAGCACCTCCCCTGCAGGAACACCGCACCTGTGGCGCACCTAGGACTTCGCAAGGTCGGTCACGCCAAGGCCAGCGATAAGCAGCCACCACTGGCACGCAGTCTGCCATCAGTGTATTCCTGTCCATCCAGAGCCCAAAGAAGCTCCAGACATTTACTTCAGAGAGTGCTGTACAAGAAGACAAACACTCATCTGATGAAAATAAGTCCAAAACTTCGAGAAATAGAATGCAAAGACCTAAGTCATAAGAAAACAGGGAAGGGGTGCCAGGGTGGCTCGGTGGGTTGCGCGTCAGACTCTGGATCTCCACTCAGGTCATGATCCCAGGGCCCGGACAGAGCAGGGCCTGCTCACGATTCTCTCCCTCTGACCCTCCCCCACTCACATGCACACTTGTGAGTGTGCGCTCTCTCTCGCTCTCTCTCTCTCTCTCTCTCTCTCTCTCTCTCAAAATAAATAAACTTTTTAAAAAAGAGAGAGAGAAGAAGAAGGAAACAGGGAAATGACCGGGGCTGAGAGGGCCAGACTGCCCCTCTCAGGACCGTAAGCCCCTCCCTGAGAGGAGAGAAGGGCCTACCTTCTGGGTGCGGTCGGCCTCTGGCACAACCCCCTTAGAGGTCCTGCTGTCCTCCGTGGGGAACGCGGCGGCCTGCTCAGCCCCCTGGTCCTCGTCCTCATCCAGCTCCTCCGACTCGTCCTCCTCCGAGTCCAGCTCCAAGCTCTCCCCATTCACGTGGAGGGTGCTGGCGCCCAGGTCCTTGTCGCCCTGGAACACGGGCAAGGGCACATCTGTCACTCAGAACCCCAGCATCAAGAGCAACCTGCCAACTCCTGCCAGGGTGTGGCCTGTGGGGTGGGATGCAGAGACCCTGCCGCTGGGGAAAGGGCCAGGAAGGAGGAAGGGATGAAGAGGCAGGGAGCACTGGGCAGGAGGCTGTACCCCAGAGCGAGGCACCTCAGAGCCTAGGTTCCTTCAAAATGGACCGAGGTCATCAAATTACCGACAACCTCACATGGTGCTCTCGTGGCCAAAGAGGTCCTGACAGAGACGTGGGTTTCCAAGCACGTGTGCAACCAACCAGGCACGCCTTACCTTAGAGCCCACAGTGGAATGAGTTATACTCTTAAACATCTCAATCACCGTCCTCTGTTTTAATACTTTGGTCTTTTTCTTAGGAACCAGGCTATAGGTTCCCATTCTTCGTTTTTTCTTCCGAGATACTGCAGCTGCTAAAACAAAAGGCAAGCAAGCTAAAAAAAAAAAAAAGTCAAAAGGGGACAAGAGAGGAAAAAGAAATACCATTCAAATGTTTTTTAAAGGTAGGTGATAATTCACAAATTCTGATTACCAAAATCATCAGCTTGCCACAAAAGTGACAGGCATTTCTTGTTTCAAGTGGCACAGAGAAAGCTGCTAAGACTTTACAGATCATTTGTTTTGCTCACAATAAACACTCAGCCCTGTGCACGGCAAACACTATGAGCCTGCAGCAAGCAGGCATAAGTGTAAGGGCAAACCCACCGCCCACCAGCAGCAGGGCCCTGGAGCGCCCTCCACACTTGGTCCCCTGCCTCTGGACGGTCCCGTCTCTAGCACCGGTGCGGCTGCACGAGAGAGGCTGAAGGGGGGAAGGCGGCCTTGCTGCCCATCACTGGAGATGGGTCCAGTCTGCCTCCCTGAGACTCTGCTCCTCACCCACGACGAGGAGCACACGGCACAGTCTCTAGATGTGTCCGCCTCTAAAGAGAGTGTGGCCATGCAGCATAGGCCACCGTCATTCCCTGGACCGTTTCCCAGCACCTTCCACCTCACCAAGCAGTCCACCAACCGAAGGGAAAGAAATATGTGAAGCAAACCACACAGGTACACGAGGTCAAGGGAGACACAGGACAGGAAAAGGCAAACGTCTGGGGGTCTGAGGTTTCCAGACAACAGCTGGGGCTCCTGGGGACTGAGGACTCCTAAGCCTGTTCTGAATAAAGCAGCTCCAGGTTGACTTGTTTTATAGAATGAGGCTGCTGGGGCCCCAGGTGGCTCAGTCAGTTAAGCATCCAACTTCGGCTCAGGTCATGATCTCATGGTTCATGGGTTCGAGCCCCGCATCCGGCTCTGTGCCAACAGCTCAGAGTCTGGAGCTGCTTCAGATTCTGTGTCTCCCTCTCTCTCTGCCCCTCCCCTCCCCACTCTGTTTCTCTCTCTCCAAAAATAAATAGACATTAAAAATTAAAAAAAAAAAAAAAAACAGAATGAGGCTGTCTATAATAATTTTTTTCTTTTTAAGTTCTAGGCTTTAAAAAAAAAATCTGAAAACCACTCTTCTAAAGGGCTATAAAACCTCTATTCCATTCCATTTTTGTTCCACAAAGCAGAGGAAAAGAGCATTGGAAAAGCATGCAAGAGCGTAAACTATGCCACAGTAAGGGTCATGCAGACAGCCCCACATGTGGCATTGAGGACACCAGGCGTGCCTCAGCCCTAGGCCAAGGGGCACACAGGACACTTGAGACAGTCATCCACGCAGCCCTGCACCCCACTGGGGTGGCTCTGAGCGCATAACTGGTCACAAGGAAACACGGCTCTGTCCTTCCTGTGCTAGAACGGGGTGACTGGTGCCAGGCACAGCTGTGCCCAAGCTGAGACGGAGAGTAAGATGCACTTTGCAGCCACTGAGTCTGCTTGGCCTTCCTGTTTGTGCTACGACAGGATGGGAAAGGAACGAAGCTCTGGGGCCAGCACCACAGTAACTTAAAATACTGATGGAGAGAAAAGACCGGCTCCAACACTCCACCCCCTCCCCCACTCCCCCCCCCCCCCCCCGGGAAAATAGCACAACGGGGCAGAGGAAGGAACGAGGTCTGAAGAAGAAAGTAGACAGAGGCGGTCTACCCGGACAAGGTCACAGAGAGCTGTATCCACACGTGCCCCACTCATCCCAGCAGACCTGACCAGAGGCAAGGAGCACCCCCCCCACCCCACCCCAGCAGGCTTTCTGCAACTCCTATGACACTGACAGGTGCACCATCTGTCCTGTGATAAGGCAAGGCGGCCATGGTGGTACTTCCCTCTGCAGGAGACACTCCCAGGCACAGAAGTTGCGGTTTTGTACCCTTCCCAGGAGGTGACATCAGAAGTGCCTGATACACAGGACAACCTCAGAGAAAGGTCCTTTCTGCACTGGGGAGAATCACCTCATCTCTGTAGGAACTATTGGTGTCTCAGAGGCTCCAGAGGGAGGCCCCTTGCTCGAGACACGCTCACCCCAGTATACTCCCTGTGGGGCCGCTCCTGCAGCCCCACCTCTTGCAGAGGCCTGGATAAGAGATCAAATGTTCACCTACTCCCTCAATTGACCATGGACAGAAGCAAGCTCAAATGAGTGAGAAATACCCATGGGAAGTGGCTGATCACAGAATCAAACCACCCTTCTCTACAACCTTAACCCAAAGGTCTCCCCAACACACTGTTGTTTCCAACAGCACTTAATTTATAAACTGGGGGGCAGGGGGAAGTTCTCAAATCTAAAGTCTTCTATCCAATCAGAACAAGGGGGGGCAAGACTTAATGAAAACAATCTTCATTTTGAGATCGAAAACAGGCATAAAAACCAACGTCGGGATTCAACAGGTTTCAGAACAGAGGTCTGACATCCCTCTGCAGGTTTACGGGTGAGCAGAGAAGGGCCCATTGACCCTGACCCCACTCCTCTACAGCACACATGCATTCACAGTCAACAAGTTTCTAGTTTCGAGAGGTGCAGGTTCAGCACACACACTCAGAGAGCAGAGACAGTTGTCAGGTCTCCCTATTACCTGTCTGTGACTTTGTGGTGGCCACGTAGCACTGATTTTGAGGTAGTGATTGATGAAGGGGTGGGAAGGGGGGTAAAAGCTGCTGTCGTCCAAAATCAGAAAGGTTTTTGTTGATCTCCTCTTTTGGCTCCTCATGATCTCGAGCTTCTCGAACTTCTCTGGGATCCTTACTGGTTGCATGCTTGAAAACAAAGACAATTAATAACTGTAATTACACACAAGCAGATCGTCACTGAAACAACATGCCCCCAAAACACCGTTCCTTTCCCCCATAAACTTGCCTTGACCAAGAAAGAAGATAAAGTACAAAGCCTGCCGCCATCAGAGGGCCTGGCGCTGGTGCACGTGTGCCAGGCCACCCCTTGGATGACGTGGGCCAGCATCTGCAAGCTCAAAATGGTGTTGACAAGAACGAGGAGGAGAAGGAGTAGAGAGAAGCAGCGACAGTGACTGTATGTGGCACACAAGCCCTGAAACGTTGTCTACCTGGTCCCTCACAGGAAGAGTCTGCTAACACCTGATTTAGGTAAATGTATTGGTTATGGAAGTGCTTTCACGGCCTATCATTTTCAAGGCTGCCCTTGCAACATCCTCCCCAACCCCAATGGCACAACAGATACCCATGCTACATTTTTTAGCTTATCTTTTGCTCACAGTTTTACCAATCTCCCAAATCTGTTTTCAGTCTCAGCCTTCCAAGACTCTGGCAGCCTGCAGTACTGTCATCAGCCCTCATCCTGATTAGCAATGTTGCCTTAGTTCCAGACTGCCTAGACACAGCTAACCCTCTCCCCTCCATCTACTTCCCTAAAATCACCTGCAGCCTCGAAATACTTGGACCTCATATCAAATTCCATTTAACCAAGTTTTGTTACGCATGCAGTAAGGGCAATAACAGTGAAGAAAGAAGCATCCTTCGACAGTGCTGGGAAACAGGATCTCCACATGCAAAACAACAGAGCCGGACTCTCACCACCCGCTACACGCAAACATTAGTTCAGAATGGACCAACGACCTGAACTGTAAAAAAAACTCTAAAACTCTTAGAAGAAAACACAGGAAAAGCTTCATGACACTGGATTTTGCAGTGATTTCTTGGATATGATACCAAAAGCACAGGCAACAAAAGAAAAATCAGATAAATTAGACTTCTTCAAAATTAAAAATTTCTGTTCATCAAAGGATACAATCAACAGAATGAACAGGCAACCTATATAGAATGGGAGAAAGTATTTGCATATCACATATCTGATAAGCGATTAATATCCAGAATACATAAAGAACTCCTACAACTCAGCAACAAAACAAACAACCTGATTAAAAAATGGGCAAAGCATCTGATTACACAGTTCTCCAAAGAAGACATTCAACATGAAAAGATGTTCAACATCACTAATCTTCAGGAAAATGCAAATCAAAACCATAGTATCTCCTCACACCATTAGGATGGCTACTATAAAAACCAAAAACTGTCTATTATACCTCAATTAAACACACACACACACACACACACACACACACACACAGAAAACAAATGTTGAAAAGGACATGAAGAAATTAGAACCCTTGTGCACTGTTGGCGGGAACATAAAATGGCAGAGCCGCTGTGGAGAACAGTTGGGCAGTTTCTCAAAAAGCTAAACATAGAATTAACATGTGATCCAGCAATCCCACTCTGGATATATACCTAAAAGAATTGAAAACAGAATCTCAAAGAGCTATTTGTACACAGTTGTTCATGGCAGTGTCATTCACAACAGCCATGGGGCAGAAGCAACCCAAGGGTCCGCTGACAGGTGAAAGGATAAACAAAATGTGCTCCGGCCACACCACAGAATATTAGCCTTAAAAAGGAGGGAAATCCCAACACCTGCTACAACGTGGATGAACCTGGAGGACACCGTGCTGAGTGAGGACACCATGGTGAGTGAGATGAGCCCGTCACAGGGGGACACATCCTGTAGGAGTGGACACTCACAGGAGGTCCTGGAGGAGTCAGAGCCACAGACATGGAGGGGGTGGTGGGGTGGGGCTGGGGGAGGGGAGGGTCCATGGGTAACAGGACAGAGTCCAGTCTGGGAAGATGAACACGTTCTGGGGACAGACGGAGGGACGGCTGAACGACAACGTGAATGCGCTTGATGCCCCTGCCCTTAAAAGTGAACCTGCTTGGGGCGCCTGGGTGGCTCAGTCGGTTGGGCGTCCGACTTCAGCCTAGGTCGTGATCTCTCGGTTCATGAGTTCAGGCCCCGCGTAGAACTCTGTTGACGGCTCGGAGCCTGGAGTCTGCTTCGGATTCTGTGCCTTCCTTTCTCTCTGCCCCTCCCCTACTCATACTCTGTCTCTCAAAAATAAATAAACGTTAAAAAAAAAAATTTTTTTTAATAAATAAATAAAAATTAAAATTAAAAAAAGTGAGCCTGCTTGGGAGCATGGCCAGTGGCTGACAGCCCAAGGGGACTTACATGGCTCAGCGACCCTGTGTGCTTGTAGCTTGGCTGGGAATGTGGCTCAGCCCTGGAGCGCCCTTCCTTCCTCTCCCAGCCCTACCCTCTTCCCCACCACCTCCACAATTAACCTGCCCTCGGCACACAGTTACTACCCACATGTAACTTGTCAGCTCTGTAAAATTCTTCAGTCTCTCTCAAACATACCAGATCTGTCTCTGAAGTCACTGCTGGAACACAAGAGTCAGAGAATGTTCCTTTCTGTCTCCTACAAACTACCACGCAGAATGTGCAGCCACAGTAACTCTCCGCCTCCACCAGCTAATATAGGCAAATGCAAAAGATGATTTTACAGTATACATAAACAGGAAGCAAAAATTAAACCTGAGGAGTAAACAGTCATATGAGGCTAATTCTCACTTGGGCTCAAAATCTTTAAGATATTATTTCTGAAAATCTGAAAAAAAAAAAAAAAAAAAAAACAAGAGCTGCTGAACTTAGGTGAAAATTCTAGACTACCAGGGCTCTACTATCAGACAAAAGCAAAAAAGATAAAAGAGACACGATCTGCTTCCCATGCAGGCAGGATAGTGTCTGACTTCACGGAGGGGTGCCCACTGCTACGACAGAGCCTTGAGCACCCAGGCAGCTTAGGCCTCCCCCTCGCAGAAGGGCAGTCATGGGCTGTGAAGAAGGTTACCCGCATCGCCACAGACTAAACAGAGTTTGGCTCTTGCTGGCCCTCCCTGCCCCCGGCACTCTGCACGTCGCCTCTCCAGTTCTGCCTGGAGGCCACTCCCTGAGCCACCAGCCAGGCCCATGTTGGCTCAGTGTGAGCTCTCTCCTTCCAGACACTTAATTCCAGGGGCAACTAACAAGGACCTGCACGACTCTGTCATTCAGAACTGCCTCTCTAACCAGGCTGAGGGCTCCAAGAGCAAGGCCACATCTTTTTTCCAGAACCTAGAGAATACCAGTGGCTGTGTGAAAGTGGACAGGGAGAATGTGGGGACAGCAACACAAAAGAAGGCTAGGGGACCACCATGCTGAGGCACAATTCAACTAGACTAGTGTCCTGGTCTGCAACACAGGACATAGTAACGAGCGCTTCAATGCAAGGGAAAAAGGTTCCACTTTCTCTGCGCAACAGCGAACAAGTCTAACCCCGTGCTGGCGTTTTCTGACGGTACCAACACTGCATAAGAAAGAGCCTGCACTGCCAAGGGACATAGGCTGTGTGGTGAGAACACGCCTTCAGTTTTAACTCTTACAGAGAAAATGGGTTTATTATCACATGCCTGCAACACTCATCACTGGAATGATTGATTTTAAAACAATTTTCAATAAAACATGGTCTCCTAAGAAAACCAAGTAAGACTGAACTGGGTTTGTGGGGCAGGGAACCCCAGGGGCAGGAGAAGCCAGGTCTGGAGCTAGGAGACTCCATATCAGAGGGGACTTCGGTGACCCCACCGGCACAGCTCATCTTGTTGCTAAGTCACTGTGTCCTCCTTCCTCCCGTCGGAGCTCAGAGACAGAGGAAGCTTCCAGGTGTGCAGCAGGCAGGGGTGGTCTTCAGGAAATGCATTTCTGAAGTCTCAAAAGTCTTTGGTCCTCTGTCCTTACAACTGACCAAAATGATACGTGTGTCAATCAACTGCACACCACTAACAATTATACTAGTTCAGTGCACAACTAACATTTGGATAAGCCTGCACAGTCAAGAAATTTCTTCAAGTTAAATTTCATTTGCCTTTTTTTCCTTAGAGGAATACGTTCGAGTGACAATAAAAGAGCCTCAAGAATAAAAATATACATACTGGAATAAAATCCTGGAAGTAGGAACAGAATAAAAGTATAATTTCAAGGAGATAAACAAGTAATATAAAATTTCAGACATGCATTTAAAAACGGATAATGGTAAGCCAAAAAATGGCAGGCAAAAATAACGAACATCACCCTGAACCTGGTATCTAATACAAACACTAAAAATGGACCATATATCTAAAGTTCACATAAAAATAAAAAACTTTCTTAAAAACTACAGAAAATCTTGTTACCCAGGGCTAGGTGGAGAGTTCAAAGACACGATGCCAGAAGCACAGGCTGTAAAAGAAACACGATGATGTGGATTTGGTCAGAAGGAAAAACTTCTGCTCCGGGGAAAACCCTAATAAGAGGGTGAGGACGAGCCGCAGAGAGAGCGAAAAGTCTGTAAACCGATCCATGGCAAAGGGCCCACACCCAGAACTCTGAAAGCTCACTAAACAATTAGTTGTAAGATGGGCAAGAGGTATGAGAGACATTTCACCAAAAAGGACACATAGATGTCAAATAAGCACAGGAAAAGATGTCCAACATCATCAGCCATGAGGGGAGTTCAAACTAAAATCATGATGAGGTACCACAGCTACAATAAAAACTAGCGGCAATGCCAAACGCCAGCAACGACGTGAGAAATTTGACTGCTCATATACCTTGCTTCCGGGAATGTAAAATGTCGTAGCCTGTCTGGAATCTGGTTTGGCAGTTAACTTATAAAGCTAAATATCGAACTAACATATGACCCCACAATTGTACTCCTGGATATTTAATCCAGAGAAATGAAAATTTCTGCCCAAAAAAATTCTGTACATAAATATCCAGAGCAACTTTATTGTAACAGCCCCCAAATGGAAACCCCCAAAAGCCATTCAATCTGTGAGTGGTTAAGTTCTGGGACATCCACACCACAGAAAACCCTGCAGCATGAAAAGGAAGGAGCCACTGACACAACGTGGCCAGTCTCACTGGAGCTGAGCCGCTCTCTAAGTCTCCACCTTCTTACAGAACACCTGACGTGACGTGACTGTGGAGACAGAGAACAGGGGCTGGGGACAGGGTGGTTAGGGATAAAGGGGGACCCTGGGGAGCTGTTTGGTGCTGGGTGTTCACAGAAATCGACATTGTGCTCTAGCTGCATAAAATGCAGCCGGAGAGACCGGGTGAAGGATATATGGGGGTCTCTCTGTACTACTTTTGCAGCTTCCTGTGAATTCCTAATTATTAAAAAAAAGTTGTTTTTTTTTTTTAAGTTTTGGGACATATACAAGAATATTGCAAAACATGGAAATCAAGTCAGGGCCAGCAAGTCTGGGAGGGGTGAGGCCCACACTCTGAGACACAGGAGTCAGGGGATGCCCAGCCCTGGCAATCCTAGAGCAGGAATCATGCGGCAGCTATGGAGGCCCAGCAGCATGGGGCAGTCAGCAGTCCAGCCCCACGGAGTGCCCATGGCTCCCGACAATCACTGCAGGCAGGCTACAGGAAATGCAACAAAGCTCACAGTCAGGCAACATAAAACCATGGAAATAGAGATGAGCACACACCTGGGGAGAAAAATCAACACAAACAGGAGGCACTGAGCCCAAACAGGACTCCCACTTGAGGAAATAGGTCTTACAACAGATTAGAAGGGGCGCCTGGGTGGCTCAGTCGGTTAAGCGTCCAACTTCAGCTCAGGTCATGATCTCACAGTTCGTGGGTCCGAGACCCACATCAGGCTCTGTGCTGACCACTCAGAGCCTGGAGCCTGATTCGGATTCTGTGTCTCCCCCTCTCTCTGCCCCTCCCCTGCTTGCGTTCTGTCTCTCTCTCTCTCTCACTCAAAAATAAAATAAACATTAAAAAAATTTTTTAAAACAACAGACTATAAAAGAATCTAATGGCCTTTGAAGGATAAGACAAAATACAACTAAATAAACTAACTGGAGATATTAGGTATGCAAAAAACTGTCAAAAGTAAAATCATCATGATATAGAATGAACAGCAAGAAAGTAAAGTGCTAAAGAAGAAATCAAAGCTGGAAAACACAGAAGGAGCCATCTGAGGAGACAGAAGACCCCATGTCCATGTCAAGAGCTCCACAGAAAGAAAAGCTGTGCAAAGCATTTTTCTAGAACTGAGGAAAGACACACATCTCACACCAACAAGGCCCAAGGGGACAGGCCTACTCATGCAACTCCGGAAGGTTACAGAGAGGAAATCACACATGACCCACTAATGACAAACAGTCAGACTCACCAGCAACGCCAGGTGCAAGAAATCCCAAGGGAACTAGACCTAGAGCTCATCCCCAGCCAGATCAACACAGAACTGGGAAGGCAAAACATGAGTATGGACATTCTGAGAAAACGCAGCAGGCACGGGCACCGAATACTCACTGGTGGCAAAAGCCACCTCACCCAGCATGACACTGGGATCTCGCTGCTTGTTCCCTGCTCCCAGGGGCCTACCATGAAAACAGGGCGTGTCATCAGGATGTCCCTCATCCCTACCCTCTGTCACACCAAGAAGCTAACCAAGTTCCTGACTACTTCTCTCCAGAGTCAGTGCTCAGCCTTCCTGTGCTGGAATGCAAGCCCCAGGCCCAAAGCAGAGGAGGAGGTCTCCACACAAGCATCTGATGCATCTGGTCTTAGCGGGCAACAGACACCCAAAAGCAGCACAAAGCCCCGAAGGCAGGCTGGGAGGGGTCATCTGCCGGTGGTTCACACCTGAACTGTCAGCAGCCTTTCCTCATCTTCCCAGGCCCACAGACAACCACCTGCGGGGCAACCACTGCCATTTACTGGCCTTTCTCCTTCACGAACAGAGTCCGTCTGCCGTCACCGTGACAAAAGCGAATACAAACAGGAAGGAAACAGCACAACAGACACGAGAACAGCCCCGTCCCGACGAGGATCGCATTACCAGGCCCAGGATGGATTTTGGCATGGTCTTCCGTGCCCTGTGAACCTTGACGTCGGCACCAGGGCCCGAGGGCTTCTTGTCCTCCATGTCTTTACTCGCTTCCGCAAGCTTGGCCGGTGCTGTGGCTGGCGTCTGAGAAAAAGCACTAGGAGTCCTCCCTTTGCCGGAACCTCCGGGAAGGGTTTTTGCAGCATGACCAGGAAGCGAGGAAGCCAAAGTGCTGGTAATCCGCATGGGCTGTTCCTGCAGGGGTGGTTTATTCAAGAAGTACCCATTGCTCCCGATGACAGAAGTCTGTGTGAAGTCATCTGTGTTGACGTGGTTTTGCTTCCCCGTTTCACTGTCTCTGTCTGAAACCCCATTTTCAGCTATTCGAGCTAGTTTGTTGGTACCGTCCTGTGGGCTGACCGCTGTGTTCTCCTGAGTGTGCTGGGCTGCAGTCACGTGGCTGCTAGCCTCGCTCTTTCCACAGGACCCATTAGCTTCGCCGTCTGAGGCCAGGGGGCCCTCTCCTCCCTGCTTCTCCGATGAGCCTCCATCGGCTGCCATAGATATCTCTGTGAACAGAGGAGACGGTGTCAGAGGTTGTGGACCTGCCCTGCCATGACACGACCCACACAACAGTTACCATTTCTCTGGGTAGTCTACATAAAGCTATCCAAGGGAAAATCATTTCATGTCATGTACACAAAGATTTAAGGTCAGAGTAAATGTAAAATGATGTGTTAGGGGCGCCTGGCTGGCTTAGTCAGAAGAGCAAGCTACTCTTGATCTCAGGGTTGTGAGTTAAGCTCCATGTTGGGTTAAAGAGATTACTTAACAATAAATTTAAAAAGGGGTGCCTGGGTGCCTCAGTCACTTAAGCATCCAACTTCGGCTCAGGCCATGATCTCACGGCTCCTGAGTTTGAGCCCTGCAACAGGCTCTGCACGGACAGTTTGGAGCCTGGAGCCTGCTTCAGATTCTATGTCTCCCTCTCTCTTTGCCCCTCCCCAGCTCATGCGCACATTCTCTCTCTCTCTCTCTCTCTCAAAAATAAATACTTTAAAAAATTAATTTAAAAATAAAAATTAAAAAATCTTTTAAATCTAAGAAAATAAAATAAAATGTCTTAGACATTAATTTTGGAAGTTAGTTGGTTAAAGTCCAGAGAAGGCCAAACCCTGAACAGGAGAACCTGCCCTGAGCTCAGGCATGCTGGCTATCTGTCCATCCTGTGTGGGAGGTACCCTAAGGGCCTGCAGTCCTGCCTTGGGGGACACAGTGTAAAACCAGAAGCACAAGATAAACACTCCTCAAGATTCCAAAATATTACACGGATTTGCATATCCACCAGGAACAAACACACCACTGTAAAATAAAACTGTTTAAAGATAGAAAGGTTTCAGAAGTAGCTTCACAAGAACAAACTTAAAGAAAGTGGGTAATAAACCAGAAAAAGGGCCCTATTTTCAGTATATCAGTCAGAAAGCCCATTACAAACCTCTGGACTACAAGCCTATTCTCTATAAGAGCTCGGTCTCCCAGGACAGTTCTGACAGACCTTGTCTGGGACCAGTTATATATAAATGCCCTTTAATATCAGAAGATCTACAAAGATATGTAACCTCATGGCAGACCAAAGCAGAAAGCCCATGACTACACCATGGATGCAGAAAGAGCTTCGGTCAAGTTCAAGACTCTACCCATCCCAGTCCCTTTACTCCAATAACTCTCACGGGAGACCCCATCATTATGATACTGTCTGTCCCTCTGCCCTAGAGTGTCAGGTCTGCGAGGAGAGTTCTGTCTGTCTATCCACGACATGCCTGGAGACAGAAACAGGGCCTGGGACACAGTATGAGCACGGTAAATACTTCCTAAATGATTACACAACTATAAATTAAGGGTTTTCATTTAAAGTTTATTTCCTTATTTCTGAGAGAGATAGGGAGAGAGAGAATCCCAACCAGGCACCGTGCTGACAGCATGCAGCCGGGCGTGGGGCTCACACCCACAAACTGTGAGATCAAGAGTCGGACACTCAACTGACTGAGCCGCCCAGGTGCCTCTCCACCACCTTATTCTACAATATAGAGGAAAGAACAATTTTCCCCAACACCAAAGTAAATTATGAAAAAGAACAGCAAAGGCACAGGGAGACAGGTTCCCTCCCCTGGAGAAGGGTACCACAGGCCTCTCCACTACCCCACCACAAGAAGAGCTGGGGTGCCTGCTGGTCACAGCAGGGTCGTGGAGAGCAGCCCAAGGGGGCGAGCTGGAGAGAAGGTAGATTTCCCAGGTCACAGCTTAGACCTGCTGGTTCTGAATTTCTGAAGGTGGGCTCCACACATCTGGGCCTCACCGAGACCTCCAGTGGCTCATCCACAAATCTGAGTTTGAGAAACACTTGTCCTAGGAGGTCCGAAAACCTCAAAGCTGACAAGGGAAAACGTAGAGAACAGATCTGTGACCTAGAAACAGGGAAAAGCTTTGTTATTCATCAAAAGCATAAGTTGTAACAGTAACAAGAAAAGATAAATGTGATTACACAGAATGATGTAACAAGATATAGGTATCTGGTCTCTGCCCCTGGCTCCTGACACAGCTCAGGAAGGCACTCTGGATGCGCTCTTGGATGGGGCTGGTCACCAGAAACACAAAGTCACAGTAAGAAGCTTGGACTCCATCCTCCAGAGAGGGGAGAGGGGCTGCAGACGGAGTTAATAATGCATCATGCTTACATGATGACACTGCCACAGAAATCCCTGAACCACGGGGTTCAGAGAGCTTCCAGGTGGGTGAACACACCCACATGGGGAGGACGGTACACCCAGAGAGGGTACCGAAGCTCTGCAGCCCTTCCCCAGTACCCTCTCCTATGCATCACTCCCACTGGGCTGTTCCTGAGTTCTGTAAGTGTTCCAGCAAATTACCAAACTCGAGGAGAGCGTCGTGGGAATCTCCAATTCACAGCCCATCAGTCAAAGTTGTGTGTGCCCTGGGCACCCTCTGCTTAGGACTGGCATCTGAAGCGGGGGCAGCTTTGTGGGACCGAGCCCCTGACCTGTGGGATCAGCCCTGAGTCCAGGGAGACAGTATTGGAACTGAGTTGCTTATGGGACACCCAGCTGGTGTCACAGAGAGCTGGAGACCTGCCTGGTGTGGGAAAGCCCACAGGCATGGTGTTGGCTTGTCTTGAGAGTCCGGTAAAGAAGGGAAGGGCAGTGTTCCTCTCAGAGGTCGGAACGGTAGCTATCTGCCATTGCTACCAGTATCCATCTTTCTAAAGGTTCTGGCCAGAGCCACCAAGCAAGAAAAAGTAACAAAGGGTGTTGGGGTCAGAAAGGAGCAGCAACATTCATTCCTAACTGACATGATCCCATGTAGAAAATCCAAAGTAACCAACAAGTAAGCTGCCAGAACCAAGGCAGAGTTTAGAGAGACTGATTATAGAAATGAAACCTAATCTAAACGGTATACCTTATATAAAAATTAATTCAAAATGGAAAAGAAATGTAAGTGTAAAACTATGAAACTTTTAAGAAAAAAAAAAACTGAAAAAATCTTCAGGATCTAGGGGTAGGCAAGACATCTTACCCTTGACACCAAAGCACAATCCCTAAAAGGAAAAGCAATAAACTAGACTTCATCAAGAGTAAAATTTCTCAAAACTAAACAGCAGCAACTCCAAACAACAAGGAGACGGCGCTTGACAGCCACGGATGGGAATAATTACCAACACAGACAAGGACAGGACATCACCACCGTGCACCGCACTATTGCTGCAGTGGTTCTGGAAAGTTTTGGCAGCTTCTTCCAGAACTAAACACGCACTTAGCACGTGACAGCAAATGTGGTCATGGGCATTTACCCCAGAAAAATGGAAAGCTGCGCCCAAACCAAGATGAACACACATGTTCACAGTGGCTTTACTGAAGCCGATGAGAACTGGAAACAGCCCAGATGTCCTTCAGAGAGTGAAAGGTTAGACAGATGTAGTGCATCCACACCACAGACTCCTACTTCAGAAAAGAAAGGAACAAACTGCTGACATGTGAAGTAACCTGGACAAATCCCCCAGGAAATGATGCTGAGCGAAAAAAGTCAATGCCAGAAGGCAGCACTCAGTACAACCCCATCGACAGAACACTTGTGAAAGGACAAAACCATGGCACTAGGGCCCAGACTCGCAGCCAGGGCGTAAATGCAGGGGGCCATGGGGGAGGAGCCCCTGCACCATGAAGTGCTCTGCATCTGGCAGTGGGAGGGCACACAAACCTACACTGTGATGACGGACCAGGGATAAATGCACACGTATGCGAGTAAAGCCAGGGAACCCGAGGAACCCAATACGCAGATTTTATCGACGTCAATATCCTGGTTGTGCTGTCATTACAGTTATGCAAGATGTCACTACTGGGGGAAACTGGGAAAAGGATACATGGGCTCTCTCTGTATTAGTTCTTATAAATGCATGTGGACCTCAATTACCTCAAAGTTCAGTCACAAAAAGATAAAGTGCAATGGAAAACCGGAAAGTAAAATTTTAGACACACCATTTACAACAGCATAAGCAAATACAGAAGAATCATGGCAACATCTGTACACCAAAAACAGTAACGTGTGGCTAAGAAAATTTTAAGAAAAGTAAAATAAATGGAGATATAAAACGGCTTGTCCATGAAACAGAAGACTCAATATCGAGTCTTACATGTGAGTCAAGGAGCCGAGCTCTGACCCAGTGAAGAAAAGAATTCTCAGTGATGGGCATTCAGCAGAGATCCCGAACAGCTAACACCTTACTAGTAAGACTGAGCTACACCTGCTACCTGAGAAACGTTTCTCACACAACAGCAACAAACCAACTATTAACTGAAGGTTACTCTATTTCAGTGCTAAAAATGCTTACAAACAAACCAGTAAGAGGCCAAATTTGTCTGTGAATTAATCAATCAAGTGCCCTGGAAAAGCCCAACAATCTATTAGGGAACAGGGAGGTAGGGGAGACAACCAAACATAACATCGTGTTCAAGCCACAACAATATTATTCAAAACATCTAATCAAAATCACAAGACCTGTGAAGAAAAAGAGAATCCACAATGGAGAGAAAAGTCAGGCAATGAAACACCCAGACAGCGGCGCCTGGCTGCCTCAGTCAGTGGAGTCTGTGACTCTGGACCCTTGGACTTGTGGGTTTAAGCCCCACATTGGGTGTAGAGATTACTTAAAAATAAAATCTTTAAAACCAAAACCACAAACACCCAGACATGACAGCAATGGTGGAAGCAGACGGTACAGGCATTCCAACAGCTATTCCAGCACTGAACAGCATTTAAGGACAGTAAGAGGCACCAGCACCACAGCCATCCGTCCACACGGACAACTGATTTTCAACAAGAGTGCAAGGACAATTCAACAGGGAAAGAACAGTCCTTTCAACAGATGGTACTGGGACAAGTGGGTATCCATTCACAAAGGAATGAAGCCGCACCCCTATGTCACTCCATGTACAAAAATTAACTCAAAATGGATCAAAGACCTAGCTATAAGAGATAAAATTATAAAGCTCTAAGAAGAAAACACAGGCATAAATCTTTGTGACCTTCTATCAAGCAATGGTTTCTTAAATGTTACACCAAATGCAAAAGGAGCCCAAGAAAAAACAGATAAACTGGATTTCATCAAAATGAAAAACTTCTGTGCTTCAAAGAGACACCATCAAAAAACTGAAAAGACAAGCCACAGAATGGGAGAAAATATTTGCAAACTATATCTGCTAAGAAACTAGTATCTATGATATATAAGGAACTCTGACAATTCAACAATAAAAATCAATAACCAATTTAAAAAGCGGGCAAAGGGGGCGCCTGGGTGGCGCAGTCGGTTAAGCGTCCGACTTCAGCCAGGTCACGATCTCGCGGTCCGTGAGTTCGAGCCCCGCGTCGGGCTCTGGGCTGATGGCTCAGAGCCTGGAGCCTGTTTCTGATTCTGTGTCTCCCTCTCTCTCTGCCCCTCCCCCGTTCATGCTCTGTCTCTCTCTGTCCCAAAAATAAATAAACGTTGAAAAAAAAAAAAATTTAAAAAGCGGGCAAAGGATCTAAATTGATACTCCTCTGAAAACATACAAAGGGCAAATAAGCACATGAAAACATGCTCAGCATCACTAATCATCTGGAAAATACATATCAAAACCACAATCAGACACCAGTTTGTACCCGCCCACTCAGATGGCTATAATCAAAATCACAGCCAGTAACAAGAGCTGACAGGAAGTAGAGGAACTGGACCCCTCCCACACTGCTGGTGTGAGTGTAAAATGTATCCCTGCTGTGGAAATCAGTCTAACAATTCCTCAAAAGGAAGTCAAGACCTTGGCTCAGGCAGGGACAGTGTGTGAGAGAGGAAAATGGCACCTAGCATTATTTATCCACAACTTCTATCAGAAAAGGTCCCAGGAGGGGAGCCGGGGAGGAAAAAAGAAGAGTTGGAGACCGTGGGTGCCCATGAAAGAGGACACTTCAAGGAGTGGAGGGGAGCACAGTACCATGAAGAAACCCTCAGGCAGGTCTTAAGAGATCCCACCTGGATGAGGTCCCCCAAGGCCCAAAGTGAGGGCAGGATGCAGGGCAGGACCACAACCCTCACTCAACCACGCAGGTGCCTGACTGGGTCAGATCTGAACTGGGGGCCCCCCAGAGAGCAGGGTTCCCACTGGGGAGGAAGTGAGGCTTGGAAATGGTCAGAGGAAGCAAAGCAGACACTGCTCAGCTTCCCAACCCACCTTGCTCCCAGGAGCCCCTAGAACTCTACTGGAATCGGAAGCAGCTCTGTTACAAAGGTGTGTCAGTGCAGCACGTCATGCAGAGAAAGACAGCCTGCCCTGTGGCCTGGCCGCCGGAGCACCCGCATTCCACGCTCACCCACGGTGGCCCTTGCTCACGTGAGGCGACTATGTGGATGTGAAAAGGTGTCACAGCAGCTCCTGGACTGCCTGAGAAGCAGACAGGGGCTGCAGCAATGCATGCTGGGTGGCCACGCTGCAGCTCAGGAAGGGCACGGAAGGGCAGCCACCAGCGTCGGCGGCAAGGTGGTACTCGGCAGGCCATCCCACCACCACCGGGATGGCCTGCAAGGCTGCGTCGGGGGCACTCAGAGGCACACCCACCGAGACACGCAGGTCAGTGATGGGCCGCTGCGGGCCAACCTGCGGGGCCCGGTAAGACGGGCCCCTGCTCTCCACTCATCTCTCCTGCCGTGCACACGACAGCAGTCTCACCAGCCACCGCCAGCGCCTCCGCACACCATCGTCTCTACGTTCTCGGGGGAGGGGATAAGCTGCCAGTCTGGCGGCCTGGGTGACTTTGGCCCAGCAGTGCGCCCCGCCTCAGCTCCCCCTCCTCAGAGGAGAGACAGAACCACACAGCACCGGCTGGCATGCGGCCAGAACACCAGGAGCGCTCACGGCAGCCACCAGCTTCAGTGAGGAGGGACAGTGACGATCGTGGGCAGGTTCCTCCTGCGCTAACCTTCCGAGGCTGCTGGAATGATGCCGTGACACGTTGCTCGGCCCCAGTGCCCGTGTGGCAGGCAGTCCAGGGCGGCTCGCCCATCTCCCCTGACAGACAGCCAAACGAAATCCCGTGTCTGCATCGCTCCCGAGCCATCAGCCTCATAAGTGTCCAGCCAGGACGCGGCTCTCCAAAGTGAACTTCTCAGCAGCCCTCACGTGGCTCATGTGTGACACAGCAGGACTCACTTGTCAGAGTCCATTCCATAGCCCTAACCAACAGAGCAGAGTGCCTCCCACCATGGCTCCTCACAGGGCTTCTGCTCTGCAAACGCCCCTTCTTCAGCCTCCCTGCACCTCCTGGCAACTCTGCTGTGTTCCAAGCCTCTAGTTTGACCTTGTCCGGAATGTCACACAAATGGAGTCACAGAGTACATGGCCTGTGGGTTCGGCTTCCTTCACTTAGCAAAACACACTGAGTATCGTCTGTACTGCCGTAAGAACAAAGCTGCCCCTTCTTCTGAGGTGCTGAGCACCGCCCGCCGTGTGCACGCCACAGGCCATGACCAGGTGATGCGCACCTGGGCACTTCCGCTTTGAGCGCTAGAAATGAAGCTGCCATAAACCTCACCACGAGCCTTCTCACTTTCGACTTCCTGGGTGCACTTGAAGATAAGCATCTACCAGGTGTTTGCTTTTCACTCTTGGGTAAAGGCTCCCTTCTCTAGCAGATCTAGGTGTGTGCATTTGTGTCCACCTGGGGATGGGACATGGGAAGCCACGCAGTAACCCAGGTAAAAGCAAAGAAGTTGGGAGCCGGGGACAGGTGAGGAGACACCAGAGTGATGGGTCTTCTGGCCACTTCTCCCGAAGCAGCAAACTGCACCCTTACCTTCCCTCAGCAGCTCTGTTTTCATGCAGCAATCCTGCTTCGTCTCCCCCTTCGCCGGAACTGCCTGCTAAAGAAGAAACAGCCATCAGCCCGGATTCACCCACAGGCAGACTAAGCAATTCGCCAACACGACTTCTCTAGATGGACGTGGTATCTGGATCCTGACAGAAACTCACTGTCAGGTGACTGCACAGTTAGGACATATTCAAACCAGCAGATACCAGTCACCTCCAGGAGGGAGAATGACACTCCGAAAGCAGCCCAAGGAAACTTCTACTTTATCTGCATTTTAGGAGACAGTTTCTTAATAGTAAGAATGTGTTCACGCATCACTTACATAATTAGAAATCTCAAAGGTTTTGACTGTTACTGGAATGCTATAAATTGTATCAAAGTGCATTCTGCTGCTGATAACAATTCAACTAAGTATTTCAAATGAAAACCTACAAAAAGCTACAGAAATGGATAAATCAAGAAAATTCAATAAAAACGTCAATCATTAAATATTTGCTCTACTATGCGGAGGCACGAATTACACAACGTCTCTTGGAATTGTTTTTTAAAAATTCTTGCCTTAGGGAGGGTTAGAGTCTGGCTGGAGAAGCACACACAAAACACTCCTGATGGGGTCCCTGCAGGTGCAGCAGCCGCTGCCGCCACGAGTCCATGGAGAAGCAGAAGGGGCAGACGCAGGCCCCCTCCAGGCCCCCTACTTACAACTTTCAGAAGCTAAGGGCAAAACCCCCAAAACACGTGTCTAACTTCCGTAACACATTCTCCAAAAGACACCACAAAACATTCTCAGAACATTCCTACAGAACCTTGAGGTCCCTGATTTCCCTGAATGCCAAGCATGGCTCCGAAGAGCAGTGGCAGCGCCCCACCCTGTCGCCCTGGACCACCAACCCACCTCAAGTGTGCACAGTAGCCTCCCGCCCTGTGACGTCCCTTCTTCTTCAGTGTTTCCAGAATGTTCCCCCCAGCAGTTCCTAAACAGAGCTGATTTCATCTCCCCAGGTGGACAGGATGAGAGGGGGCGTGAGCATGGCTCAGCTCCCCCTACTGCCCTCCCACCTTCCCCTGGAGCACCACACGTGGCCCCACTGGTGGTTTTCAGAGTCTAAGTAGTGGACCCCCTTCTGTAATCCCTCTTAAACACTCCTGCCACAGGAAGCCAGAATTCGGTGCCAGGCACCAAGTTAAAATCCAGGAACTCAGAGACTTTCTCCCAGAAGGTGGGGAATATGTCCTTGCAGGGAGGGATCAAAGCTGGATGTGTCCCTCCTCAAAGCCCAGGGTCTTCCCAGGTGTTCATCATGGGCAGCAAAGTCTCAGGGCCCAGCCTCTGATCCTCCTTCCACACTCTGACCCCAGCTTCCTGTCCCCGGACCCTGCAGCCTCTCAATAGGCCAATCTCCCCCTTATCAGAAGGCCTCTCCTGGACCCTGCCTCGCCGGCCCCCTGGCACTCACCACCATCAAATATACCATCCAGCCTGTCCGCCCCACCAGCATGCAAACTCTGGCTCCACAGGAGGGGCCTGTCCTGTTCTCTGACATATCCCCGAAGTGTCGGCAATGCCCGGCGTGCAGAAGGAGCCAATGAGCATGTGGCCACAGAACTACTGGGGCCTTTCTAAGAGGACTGAGTAAGAAAGGCCGCTGGGCTTTCCACACAGCTTTACACCTGTGTAGATTCTCTGGAACAGCCTAGAGACCCACAGCCAGCGTCTGCCGCATGAATAAAGGAGGCTGAGTGGTAGCCACTCTAACCCGTGACGGGTGAGGGCAGAGCAGGGCACGGCCAGTGTGAACGTCTGAAAGTCCAAAAGCCCAGGGACTGAGCCCGATGATGAGCTCAGCCCACAACTGAAGCAGGAAGAACAAAAATCTCCCAAATTCAGATGCCCTCTGTATGCTAACAAGAGGGAACATGGCTGTCATCACCTCCTCACAAGAGCCAGCCATCCACAAAATCAACACCAAACCAGGAGAGGGGTGAGGACGGAACACAGAGCCCAAACCAGTGACAAACTCCTGTACTGGCAACAGCAGAACCAAACAGAACTTCAAGCCTGCCTGCGGCTGTGAGAACGGCCGGAGTCTCACAGGAAGAGGATAAGGATGCTGGCTCTAGAGTGCGGGGCAGCAGGGAGGAAAGCAGCTGACAGTTGCACGCACAGCTGACGCTCTGGACACTGCACTGCACGGCCCCGAAGCAAGGACACCTCGGCAGCAACAAGCACACCATGCACAGAATCTTGGTTCCTCTCTACCACTTCCCACCGAGAGGACTGAGGCTCCTGGAAGAGAGAGAACCAATTCCAGGTGAGGGCAAGGAAAGTTCCAGACTCTCAGACTCCTAGAGCATGAGGTGCCGCATCACACCGTTGTCCACCCTCATATCTCTGGCCCCGAGATTTCCTACCAGCTGAGTAGAAGTCTCTCTGTGGGCTAAGTCTTTTGTGGCTACACTGGGGCTGGCACAACACACCCCGGTTGCTGGGCGGACACAGACCTGACATCACCGAGGAGCCACCAGTGAGACAGCTTCACAGGGCTGACTGGCACATGTCTCCATCTTTAATCAACTATCAACATTTAAAAGTAGGAGAGTGTGAGGTGCCTGGGTGGCTCAGTCGGTTGAGCGTCCGACTCTTGATTTCAGCTCAGGTCATGATCTCATGGTTGCGGGATCGAGCTCCAAGTTGGGTTGTGCACTGGGTGTGGAGCCTGCTTGAGATCCACTCTCTCTCCCTCGGTCCCTCCCCCACTCTCGAGCTGTCTTTCTCTCTCAATCTCTCTCAAAAAAAAAAAAAAAAAAAAAAGTAGGAGAGTTTACAAAGAATCTGGGTTTAGAGAGTCTGGGGAAATAAGAAGCCCGGGCAGAGCCCAAGGAAGGGCTCCTGGACTCCCTAACAGAGCCCTTGACCTCTGTATGTGGACCCAGGAAAACCCTCTCCTGCCCCCCTCTAAGCTTACCAGCAGCACCTGATGTCCCTCCCAGGGTCAGGTCTTGGCCAGGCATCTCAGAAAGTAGGCAGGGGGCCACCTAACCCCATCTAATCCCAGCCCCCTGACCTCCTACAGCCCATCCAGGGTCAGACCCAGATGCTCAGGCCTTGCCCCCACTCCCAGCCCATCACAGCTACATCCCAACCACCCACCTCTAGCCTATCCCCACAACCCACTCTCAAATAGAAGTTCTCTGGGGTCCCAAGACCCTTCCAGGGGTCCAAGAGGTCAAAGCTAGCTAGCTTCATTGTAATACTAGGAGCCTACCTGCCTGTTTCACTGTGCTTACTTGGGTACCTTAGGAGCCAAAATGGCAGCACCAAATTAAACTTTTTATTTTTTTAATTTTTATTTATTGATTGATTTATTAACAATTTATTGTCAAGTTAGCTAACATACAGTGTATACAGTGTACTCTTGGCTTCAGGAGTAGATTCCCGTGGTTCATCCCTCACATACAACACACGGTGCTCATCCAAACAAGTGCCCCCTTTAATGCCCGTCTTCCATTTTCCCTGCCCCACCCTCATCACCCCTGAGTTTGTTTTCTGTATTTAAGAGTCTCCTATGGTTTGCCTCCCTCTGTTTGTAACTTATTTTTCCTTCCCTTCCCCTACAGTCTTCTGTTAAGTTTCTCAAATTCCACATACGAGTGAACACATATAATATCTGTCTTTTTCTGACCAAATTAACTCCTAAGTGACTGAGTTCTTCAACGCTATGCACTCAGGGCGGAAAAGCCAACCTCACCTGAGCACGCCCTTGTTGAGGCGGTGCGATGAGCGGTCTCCCCACGGGCCTTCTCGTGAAGGCAGCAGACAAGAGGTAAGCAAGCAGCAATCCAGTCTGCCGGCCGCTCAGGAGAGGCCCGGGGCGGGCGCTGGGCTGAGTGTCACTCACTGGGTGTCTGCATTTGGAAGAACTGGCAAGATCCGTGGCTACGCACGTGTGGATGCAGGCCAAACATGTTCTCAAAATAAACACAGTGAGCCCACGACCTCAAAGAAAAACCAACAGTATGTGTTGCCAATGTTAAAATTCTAGCTTCTGACTGGAAACTAGAATTTGGGTAAATGTGTATCTATCTGCCCCATGAGCTTCACAGCTGCTGGACACTTAAAGACTTTTGATGACAGAAGAGATGTTAATAAGAGAATACAATTTTCTGATCTTGGATGACGAAATGTGCCAACATTTGGAAGATCCCCATAATTTAGCGAGCCAGTGTTTCCCAAATGAGCAGTACCTAATCTTTATTTTTTTTTTATTTTTTTTTAATGCTTATTTATTTTTGAGAGAGACAGAATGCGAGCGGGGGAGGGACAGAGAGCGAGCGAGACACAGAATCCGAAGCAGGCTCCAGGCTCTGAGCTGTCAGCAGCACAGAGCCCGACCCGGGGCTCAAACTCACGAGCTGCGAGGTCATGACCTGAGCCGAAGTCAGATGCTTAACCGACTGAGCCACCCGGCGCCCCAAGCAGTACCTAATCTTTAAAACCACACATGACAGGAAGGTGCACTGAGATGCGAGGCCAACCGTGGGTTTAAACCTCACAGGGAAGGAAGGCCATCGACATTCTGCTTTGCCCCATCAGGTTCTGGCACACTATAGCCAGCAACACATCCGGAATTATCTAAAAGGCTCACGTGTCTACACGAGGCTGGATCTTCCTCACATACTGCAACCAAACAGCAGCACATCCCTGCAGTCAGAAGCCAGACAAGAAAGAGATACACCAACCTGTAAAGCAATGCCACACTTCTGTGGTTTTGTTTTAGAAAATAGTTATTTTTCACAGAAATTATTCACTTTAACATGTAAACAACAGGTTACAGGTTTACTTTTGTTATTTTTAAGTAAATAAGGGTTTTTGTAAAGCTTCAGTTTTCATTTATGTTTTGGTCAATACCAGTAGATAGAACTCACATAAACAAGAGCCCTCTGGGGTCCTAAACAGCTTTTAGGGTTGTTGACTGGCCTTGAGGCCAAGCCATACATCAAGGACACCAAGCCCCCCCACATCAGAGACCTGCTGAAAATGCCTCCAAACCCCCCGGCAAGCCCAAGGCCAGGCATGGCAGGACAGGCCTCCCCGGATCACTCACGAATATACCTACAAACCACCTGTGTCCTGTCCCCACTGTCAGCCACATGTCCCAGCCATGAAATTAAGATTCATGACTTCTTCCCCCAAAAAACTCTGTTTTAAGAATATTACATAACACACTTTCAAACAATACCAGAAGTATCCACTATTCTGCTCTGCATCTATTCGGATGCATTCAGGAACTCTTCTGATGAGCACTAACCATCACTCCAGGCCCCAGAGAAGCCTCAGAGCCCAAAACAAGACCCCAACATCTCTGCCTTGTCTGCAGCTCTTACTTTTAGAATCCAAGCATCCTCCCTGCTCATTACTCTGAGTGACCACTGACAATGGCACAGGGCAGAGAAGGAAGGAAAGGGGAGTGTGGAGGAGGAGGAGGAGGAGGAGGAGGAGGAGGGGAGGAGGAGGAGGAGGAGGGGAGGAGGAGGAGGAGGAGGAAGAGGGGAGGAGGAGGGGGGGAGGAGGAGGGGGGAAGGAGGAGGGGGGGAAGGAGGAGGGGGGAAGGAGGAGGGGGGGAAGGAGGAGGGGGGGAAGGAGGAGGGGGAGGAGGAATAGGAGGGGGAGAAGGAGGGGAGGAGAAGAAGGGGGGAGGAGGAGGGGGGGGGAGGAGGCAGCGGCTGCGGCCCAGAGGGCGGACTCCCACCCTGCACGTTCTTCTCTTCCTCACCCTTCGCCTGCCTCAACGAGGCTGCCTGGGGACCTGCGGTGAAACAGGAGCTAAGAAGCAGGCCCAAAACTGCAGCACTAACAGCTCCCTCACCCACTGACCCAGACTCCCATCCAACTTCACGGCCTACGACAAATTCCGAGTTAGAGCAGCACCGTAACGGCCCACAGGCTGAAGCGCCCCTGCGGGAGGGGGAAGCACCGCACAAAGTCTGTCCAGTATGCGATCAGAACGGACTATAAACCACAGCAATGGACCAAACGTTTTGGGAAAGGCACACCAGAATAATGGAGTCCACTCTGCATGCACTTTATGTGCTAGAGTTAGAGCTGAACTTCTAGAAAATGACATTCTGCCCTTTGAATGTCCATCTGATACACTGAAGCACTGCTGTGGATGGAGAAAAAAAAGAAGGAAAATTGTCCAGTCTGTGAAGTTTTTGCCCTTAAATACAAGTTGGTAGATTACGATATAAACAAAAATCTAGGAGAAAAATGTGTCCCGGGGGTGACGCAGAACCTGACTCGTGCTGGAGTTACAAGGTGAAGTGCACTTCCAGCTACAGGTGTCCATTACATTTAGAGTTCAGGGATATGACAAATCAATTTGTTTAGTGTAAGCACGTTTACCTGAACTTCAAATGTAACTGGGCATCCTGGGTTTTTTATTTGCTGAATTTGGCAACCATGAACGGAGTCTATAAAAGTCAGCAAAAGACAAAAGGGCGCTAAGTTTCAATAATTCTGAAGTGGCAATGTTGACATTAAAAAAAAATTGTTTTTTATTTTTTTTAATGTTTATTTATTTTTGAGAAAGAGAGACAGAGTGCAAGCCGGGGAGGGGCAGAGAGAGAGGGAGACACAGAATCCAAGCAGGCTCTGGGATTTGAGCTGTCAGCACAGAGCCTGATGAAGGGCTTGAACCTACCAACTGGGAGATCATGACCTGAGCTGAAGTCGGACACTTAACCAACTGAACCATCCAGGCACCCTGCAATGTTGACATTTTAATTTTTTTTTAATTTTTTTAAGTTTATTTATTTTGAGAGAGACAGCGTGAGCACGGGAGGGGCAGACAGAGAGAGAGAGAGAGAGAGAGAGAGAGAGAAACCGAAGCAGGCTCTGCACTGCCACAGCAGAGCCCAACATGGGGCTCAAACTCACGAAACTGTGAGATCATGACCTGAGCCAAAACCGAGAATCAGATGCTTAACCGACTGAGCCACCCAGGCACCCCAGTGTTGACATTTTTAAAAGGCAATATTCTCTGCCCTGTGAAATCATATTCCTGAGAAGAAAAATAATTTTTTTTTTTTTTAGAGAAAGAGAGAGAGAGAGAGAGAGAGAGAGAGAGAGAGAGAGACGGCACAAGTGAGCGAGGGGCAGAGAGAAGGGGGCTCACCCAAAGTGGGGCTCGTGTTCACCCAGTTCACCCAACGTGGCACTCAAACTCACAAGCCGTAAGATCACGACCTGAGCCAAAACCAGATGCTTAAAGACTGAGCCACCCAGGTGCCCCAGAAAAAGAATTATTAATGAAACAATTTCTCTGTAAGACAAAAGAACACAGAAGAAAATAAAACACAGAGGAAAAAACCCAAAGGCATTATAAAATCTTACTCCAGGGCCTTCAGATACCCTAATTTAATCCCACTCCAGCACTCTATCAGATGCCCAGAGCCGCAAGGCCCCCACCCTACCCCCATCTCTGGCCTGCCTCCCCTGTGCCTCAGTCTAGACTCTGCCAGCCTTACAGACACAGGATGGTCCCAGTATGATCTGCACAGGGGAACGACTGTGACCTCACCACCCACTCACACCTACCTTAAACCCTGCACGGCACATTTTATGCAGCCAAGATGCCTCTACTCCACAAAAACCAGAAGCAACCTCAGCACAGTCAGGCAACCAATTCTAACTACACAATACTACAGAGTATTTCTGAAGAAAAACACTCAGTTGTTTGTTTTTAAAGGTAACAAGAGAGGTATCTGGGTGGCTCACAGTCAGTTAAGTGTCCCACTTTGGCGCAGGTTCTGATCTTGTGGTTCACGAGTTCAAGCCCCACATCAGGCTCTGTGCTGACAGTTCCGAGCCTGCAGCCTGCTTTGGGTTCTGTGTCTCTCTCTACCCGTCTCCCACTTGTGCTCTGTCTCTCTCTCTCTCAAAAATAAATAAAACCATTAAAAAAAATTTAAAGTTAACAAGAAAAGAGGGCACAGGAGGAAGATGCCCAGATGTAAAGACCACAACAGTAGTATCTACTGTATTTTTTTAATGTTTGTTTGTTTGTTTATTTATTTATTTTGAGAGAGAGAAAGCACAAGCAGGCAAGGGGCAGAGAGAGAGAGAGAGAGAGAGAGAGAGAGAGGGAATCCTAAGCAGGCTCCATGCTCAGTGCAGAGCCCGACTCAGGGCTCTATCTCATGAACCACGAGATCATGACCTGAGCCAAAATCAGGAGGTGGACACTTAACTGGAGGAAGCCACCCAGGCGCCCCCTTCTTTTCATTTTTAAATGTGGTACAAGACAGAAAGAAGACAGTGCTGCCATTTTTACCCCACATCAGAATGTGTGTGGACATAATCTAGGTTTCAGCTAGGTTTTTCTTCATGATCAAAAGAAAAAATCTTGGGGTGCCTGGGTGGTTCAGTCAGTTCAGCATCTGACTTTGGCTCAGGCCACAATCTTGTAGTTCCTGAGTTCAAGGCCCGTGTCAGGCTCTGAGCTAATAGCACAGAGCCTGCTTCGGATCCTCTGTCTCCCTCTCCCCCTGACACCTCCCTCCCCTGCTCATGCTCTCTCCCTCAAAAATAAACATTAGAGGGGCGCCTGGGTGGCGCAGTCGGTTAAGCGTCCGACTTCAGCCAGGTCACGATCTCGCGGTCCGTGAGTTCGAGCCCCGCGTCAGGCTCTGGGCTGATGGCTCGGAGCCTGGAGCCTGTTTCCGATTCTGTGTCTCCCTCTCTCTCTGCCCCTCCCCCGTTCATGCTCTGTCTCTCTCTGTCCCAAAAATAAAATAAAACGTTGAAAAAAAAAATTTAAAAAAAAAAAATAAATAAACATTAGAAAAAAAGGAAAGAAAAGAAAAAAATCTCTTACGAGTCTGTACAGTACCGTCACTTTATGTGATATAACCATAAAATAAGCATATAATGATCACTTACAACTTAAATAACACAATATGTAAATAAAATAAAGGCAACCCCCTTGTGACACTTTAAATTAAATGCATTTTCCTCTCAGGGCAGACCGGGGTCTCCCCACTCTGCCCCTCAGTCAGCACAGCTTTTCATCCACAGAAGGTGTTTCTCCATTGTCAATGGACGTGAAATGGCTGCATCAAACATAATTCATCATGATACAGTTAACTTCAACTTTACTACATTTGATTTCAGATAGTTTTTAAGAAGACAGTTTCTGCTATGCATACAGTATAAATTAAGACGGTTAAGATTTTGTGTAGAACCTTCGTTACTTTTCCATGCAAGAGTACGACCCATCACTTGTGTTTTATTTACTGTCAGCTCCTGTTTTATTTATAGTGAGCCTCCTCATCGGCACCCGTGCGGGTTCACCTGCAAGGCGAAGTGCCTGCCCCCACGGGTGAAGAGCCTCGGGCACAAGGTTAGGAACGTGCCCAAGGCCAGGCAGCATACCCTGTAGGTGAGGTAACAAACCCAGTTTCCCAGGGTTTGGAAAGGCTCAACCTCCCAGGTACCTGCCCCGTCGGGTTTCTACCACACTGCTGATTTGTTTTCTTTTTGTAAAATAAACAATGGCTGTTGGAGAAAGATCACAGAAACTCTGACATCACCCCTTCGAAAGTTCCTAAAATTCAAAGACAAATAAGGGCTGGACCAAATTTTGGATAATCTGTAAGTATTTAAATAGTTTTATCCATTTAAACTATAAAGATATCGGCAGAAAGAACCATGACACTGTGTCAGCTCTAAATCCGGACGGGCCTTTGGCTCATGAGAAGGAAAGCCTCCACTGCTCCATGGCAGCCTGTGAACCCAGGAAGGGCCGGCCAAGGACCCCCAGCGCCAGCCCAGGCTCAGCCCACCTCATCGGTAGCCAGTTACCTCTCAACAGATCAGACCAATGGTGTCCACATCACGAGGACAGCCAGGAACCACGGTAATGATAGTTCTGGACCAGCCCCGCCGAGTCTCCACACTGCCAGCGGTGCAGCCAACCCCGGATGGTGGAAGCTTGGCCGGCCTCTACTCAGGCGGAACCACAACAAACGGGGGCTGGGAGCGCAGAGTAGTCTGAAAGGAAAACTTAAGAGGGAAAAAAGAGAATCATCTATCTCAGGGCCCTTTGGCTCACTTTTCCAGAGAGCTCTGTTCTCTCAGGTGACCTAAATTAGTGAAGCCCAATTGTAACGTGGCTTTCTCCACAAAGATGCAGCCATGCGGACTCCTGTGGAAAGAAGATCTTCCCCCACATTCATTCCAACTCCCCCAATGATCCAATGGGAAAACTCCAGTCTCAACAATAAGGATCTAACCACAAAAAGTATCCTTATTTATGACAGTAAGGGTGAAACCCTTAAAGTCATCAGAAATTTAAAACTGCTTCCAAATACTCTAACCTCTGAAGTGGAGTGGGGGTCCACCGGACAACAGACCAGCCCCACGGCTAGCACACACAGGCCAGGCCAGACCAAACCTACAGGGAGCAGCACATGTGGACAAACATTTCCTGACAGCCGGCTCCATGACTCAGCCATACAAATACGGAAGCCAACGTGGAACCAACCTGCCACACAGATCTCAGACCCTGCTGTGTGTGCATGGAGCCAGTGCTCTGGTCTGATCTTGGACCTGAAAGCTGTTCCCCCTGCCCTGGCAGCACCAGCATTTCCAAGGCCACAGCCATCTCACAGATAAGCTCCCTCCCTTCTCAGGGCTCAAGCCACCCTGGACCCATGTATCCACGTTATTCGGAACTCCTATTTTAAGCACAGATGTTGAGAAGGTTACTCTTTAACAACTACTACTACTACTACTACTACTACTACACACACACACACACACACACACACACACACACACACACCCCTTAAGTTTGAAAAGAGTCAAAGCCATTCCAAAAATAATTTGAGAGAAGGTGACCAACATGGCAGCCCACAGAGGAGCCTGGTAAAGATGTGCCCACACTACAGGGGGAGGAGGGAGGGAGTCCATGTCCTCCCACGAAACTGCCATCTCCTCAATGCAGCCTCAAAGCACCCTTACCCTCGTGTTTTGCGGGGTGTGCCAGATTTCACATATTATCTACTGGAGCTGTAAAGATACCCAACAATGGTGAAATACTAAGAAAAAGGAAGGGAAAATCCTCTCTAAACACGTAAGTGCATGCTTGCTGGACTCTGTGGTTCCATGGGTGATCGTGCTTTCACATTTCACAGCTAGGAGGCCAATGGAAAGAAAAGCCCTTCTCCTCCAACAAAGAGCACACTGCTCACGGCTCACAGGCTTTCCTGACTCGGCCGCTGGAGGCAACCTGCAGCATCCGACACAAAGGGGAAAGAGGACTTCTCTCCCCAAGGGTGGAGATGTCATGGCTCTAGCCACCTTAGGAGAAATGCTAATTCTGACCTGCCATTTGTTCCTCTCTCCTTTAGGACTCTGCCCAAGATCTGGACCCAGAGACTGCGTCCTCTCCTCGAGAACTGCATCAGGGCCAGCGCAACACTGTCAACACCAAATGGATTCCCAAAGATGGGATGCGTCTTCTGTCCAGGAAACTTGTGAGATGTAGAGTGCTATCTGCTCACCCCCTAATTTTCAACTATTTTCCACATACCAATTTCACTAGCTAATTATCAAAAGGGGTGGGGAGAAAAAGAATGAATCCTTTCAATATCTGATAGATTTCCTTTTCCCTCTTTTGTCTTTTTGTTTTTTCCCTTTGGCAGCAAAAGGAGTTAGTTCCTAATTTTGGAAAATACAATTACTATCCAAAGTAGCCCCAGAAATTACATTTAAGGGACTGTGAAATATCAGAACAGACTCCCTTTCCATCTGCTATTTAACCCTTAATTGGCTTCTCTGCAAAGGAAAAAACCAAAGGCGCTACGTGCTTGCTGCTCCCTTGACCTAGGCTAGGCTTGGCTATTGTAGTTTTCCAAAGATGGCCAGACCAATGTGCACACAACCCTACACACCTCTCTAACAAGGTGATGCTGACATTCCTCCATGAGAGGTGGGCTGTGTTCCTTCGCCTTTAAGAAGATGGCCTTTTGTGACAGCCTAGACCTGAGACTGTGGCTAAAGTGAGCTCCATGGTGCGTGAGGCCAGGTCACAAATGCCCTGAGGACCCCAGAGCTGTGGCCACCTGTGGGCGTTCCAACCAGCAGCCCACACAAAAAGCACACACCACCAGAAGTGCAAGCCATCCCCAGTGCCTGAGGCTTCCAGCTGAGGCCCCAGGCTCATGGACCAGAAAAAAGCCATCACCCCCCCACACACACTGCCCTGTCTGAACTGCCAGCCCCATGAAGGATAACAAGTGATCACTGTTGTCTTTAGGCACTATGTTTCAGGGTAGTGTGCTAAGCATTAACAGACAACTCAAACAGTGCCCTTGTCCTTTGTGTCCCTTCCAGGCCACAGCAAACACAGCCCTGGGCCTGGGACCCACAACAGAGGTCAGACCCCCATAGAACGTGATTTCCAGAGAAGACACAGCAAGCTGAGAAATGAAACAGGTGCGTGGACACCTGTGGGGAAAGCACGGCCTCTCCCACTCTGAACCGTGGCTCCACAGCCCCCTAAGCTTCCATGAGTTAAAGCATGCTATCTGAACCCTTTCTGGTCTGTGGAGGGAAACAAAAACAAAAGCCAGCCACACACCCAGAACAATCTCCCAAGATATAACCGGCTAAGTGCTGGGCTATAGCAGGTGTCTGTTCTGAGGGCATAAACCAGGGAATGGGGGTCACACAATGTTTACTTTCAGTCTGACTTTCCACACGGTGAAGATATCTACACATACTTACCACCATAAATATGCTGATTTCTTCTTTTATACGTCAGTCTCTTGTGAATTTGGATAGTATGATCATCACAATTTGGTTTACTGACAAAATCAAGTTTCCAGACCTGCAAAGGTGACACTTGCTTCCCATGGGGACCTTCTGCCTGGTTCTCACACTGACAGGTCCCACCCTACACAGCAGTGCAGGGGGTTCTCTACCCGGCTAAGCAGAAAACCAGTGGTGGGTCTGGGTACACCTAGTGCCATTAGATGCTCATGGGGCACACAACTCAACACGACACCAGGAAGACTCACAATCTTTGACATTGGAAAACATCTACTCCATCTCTCCTACTTTAACTCAGACTAAATTAAAATGAAAATGGACTCCATTAGAAATGAGGATGTCTTTGAGGCGCCTGAGTGGCTCAGTTGGTTAAGTGTCAGACTTCGGCTCAGGTCATGATCTCGCGGTCTGTGGGTTCGAGCCCCGCGTCAGGCTCTGTGCTGACAGCTCAGAGCCTGGAGCCTGCTTCAGATTCTGTGTCTCCCCCTCTCTCTGACCCTCCCCCGGCTCACACACTCTCTCTCTCTCTCTCTCTCAAAATAAAGACACACACAAAAAAAATTAAAAAAAAAAAAAAAGAAATGAGGATGTCTCACTGGCAGAAAGGCACAGAGTGGAGACAACGGGGCCACCAGGATGCAGCAATCAGCTGTGCGCTAACACAGGCCTGTCCACCAGCTACATGCGCATGTACCACGGTGACTCAACAGTGAGAGTAACCTTACAAGGCCAGAGTAACTCAGTTCCACTCCAAAGATCTAGCTCTTAGTTCCTCAGTTTCAACCAAGTTTTTCCTAATATAAAACCATCACGAAGGGAAATCACTCAACATGATGTCATTTGTTATACCCTTAGGTTATCAATATAAAAAACAAAATGAGCAACGTGGCTCAAAAATACAGTCGTCCTGGGGCGCCTGGGTGGCGCAGTCGGTTAAGCGTCCAACTTCAGCCAGGTCACGATCTCACGGTCCATGAGTTCGAGCCCCGCGTCGGGCTCTGGGCTGATGGCTCAGAGCCTGGAGCCTGTTTCCGATTCTGTGTCTCCCTCTCTCTCCGCCCCTCCCCCGTTCATGCTCTGTCTCTCTCTGTCCCAAAAATAAAATAAACGTTGAAAAAAAAAATTAAAAAAAAAAAAAAAAATACAGTCGTCCTAACAAACTCAGTAACAGAAATCCACAATGTGGGACATTCTGCAAGACCACTGACATAGCTTCCTCATCGCAAAAGATGAAAGATATTAGCAGAGGTAATGATTGCAGATATCAAATATAACAACCAAATGCAAAGTGTGGATTCTGTTAGGATCCTAATTTAAACCAACCAACCATAAAATGACATTTTGACATAATCGGAGGGTGATTTTAAAATAGATGTCATCAAGCAATTACTTCAAATTTTGTTAGGTGTGAAAACAACACTGTGGTTATGTAAGGATGCCTTCTGCGTTTTTAAAAGGTACGTCCTCTGAGTTGAGAAGTGGAAGTTTCGCGGCCTCTATGGTGTGCTCCAAAATACCACAGCAACAAAAAAAAAGGAAAAGGAAGAGAAGGAACGAACAAGATAGGAACCATGTGGCAAAATCTTGACCATGATCATGGAATTTTAAGTCGTCTACTTTGCACATGATGGAAACTTAAATTCTTCATAAAATCCTAAAGAAAAACTAGTTCTAAACTACAGATGACATCTGAGTGTCCTGCAGCGCTCAACATACAGCCCACAGCAGGCCTGACACCCTCACACAATTCAAGCTCAGCTCTCTGCTGACCAGGCATGGTACCTTGCTGCCTTACTTTCCTCTTGACCAAATGGGTACAACTACCCAAAACCCAGCTCAGAGGGCTCAGGAAGCTGCAGAACGTTCAAAACGGTGGGCAACACACAATAAATTCAGGCCACTTTTACTGCTCGATGTACTTAGTACATACATCATAAAGATATTTCTAGGATCTGCCATGTGCCAGACATAAACTGGTCACTCATTCCCCAAAGTCAACTGTTCAAACGCAAGCGTGTCTCAAGCTGGCCCCAGCCCCAGCGGATTCTGTGCACCCTATCTGCCCCAGTGATTAGTCACCACACTCCTCTCTTCTCTCCATCCATGCCCTACAAGAGCAGCAGCTATTTTCCTTTTCCAAAGATCCCATTACTGCCATGCTCAAAAGCTATGAAGGACCAGTTCCCAAAAGGGTGGGTCTGGCCCCACTACTCGGACCATCTCAGGGAGGGGCTGCCACACTCTCCCCCGGCTCTCTAATGTCACACTTCTCTTAAGACTCCCCACGAGTCGGGGCGCCTGGGTGGCGCAGTCGGTTAAGTGTCCGACTTCAGCCAGGTCACGATCTCGCGGTCCGTGAGTTCGAGCCCCGCGTCAGGCTCTGGGCTGATGGCTCGGAGCCTGGAGCCTGTTTCCGATTCTGTGTCTCCCTCTCTCTCTGCCCCTCCCCCGTTCATGCTCTGTCTCTCTCCCAAAAATAAATAAACGTTGAAAAAAAAATTAAAAAAAAAAAAAAAAAAAAAGACTCCCCACGAGTCTTCAATACCACACCCTCTTTTGAAAGAGGCCATGGTCCAGTCCACACATGTCCACTCCCTCGTCACCAGCTTTGAGGCCAGCCCCTCCCCAAGTACTCATAGACCTCACTTAACTGGAGTCCAAGAGCATCACTCACTGCCAATACACACAGCAGGGGCACAATCAAGTCAGTGTACAAGCTCATGACTCTTTCCCAGACACAAAACACGCATATAAAAAAATGTCTTCTGGGGCACCTGGGTGGCTCAGTTGGTTGAGCGTTCAACTTTCTGGCTCAGGTCATGCGTGATCTTGTGGTTCGCGGGTTCGCACTCTACATTGGACTCGCTGCTGTCACAGTGCAGAGCCTGGAGCCTGCTTCGGATCCTCTATCCCCGGCTCTCTCTGCCTCTCCCCCACTCGCGCTCTCTCAAAAATAAATAAAACATTAAGAAAAAAAATTTTTTTAATGTTTTCTTACTTTTTACTATTGTAAGAACTCCCTTCTAAAGTAAAAAAGATTGATTAGAAAAAAACCATCTGACTCTAGATTTCAGCTCAGGTCATGATCCATGCGGACAGTGTGGAGCCTGATTAAGATTCTCTCTCTCTGCCCCTCTACCCTGCTAGTACACACACTCTCTGAAATAAAAAATTAGAAGTAAATAAACAAATAAATAAATAAATAATAAAGGAAATACTCAAAGGTACATATAAATATACTTTATGAATACCAATAAAGGAGACCTTCCCCTGACAATATTTTGGCACCTTGACCAGTATCGGCCTACTGTTTCCTGTAATTCCCATTTTATCCCTTTTCCAAATTCTTCCACAGTCCAGTCAACTTTCTCATCAGCTCTGCCTACTTTGCACTTCAACAGAATCAGCAACTTCCCATGGATTTTTAGTAAACTGTGCTTCATTTCTATTTCAGGAAACAAGAACCATTTTAAAAGCTCCTGTATTGAAGGAGTAAGGGAACAAAATGACCAGAGCCAAGGAGGCACAGAGCCATGATCTCTGACCGGAGGGGACGAGGCTGGGAGGTGGCACCCACTTCACATTGACTGGGACAGCCGTGGTCAAAAAGATGAGCCAAAACAAAAACAAGTGCTGGCAAGGATGTGGAGAAGCTGAAACCCTCACGCGTTGCTGGCGGAAATGCAAAATGACGTGGCTACTGTGGAAAACGGTTTGGTGGTTCCTCAGAAAGTTAAAGAAAGAATTCCCACATGACTCAGCGATTTACTCCTGGGTGTACACTCCAAAGACTGAAAAGAGACACTCAAACAGATGCTTGTACACAAACATTCAGAGCAGCACTATTCACAACAGTCACAAGATGGAAAAAACTCACATGTTCATCAGCAGATGAATAAACAAAATGTGGTCTATGCAGACGAGGGAAGATTACTCAGCCAGAAAAAGAAATGAGGCTCTGCCACAGGCCATCGCGCAGATGAACCTTGAGAACGTGACGCAGAGCGAGATGCACCAGGCACAAAATGACAAATCAGTCTACTTACATGAAACACCTACTTTAGGCAAATTCATAGAGACAAAAAAAGGAAAGGAGAGTTACTGCTTAATAAGTACAGAGTTTCTGCTTGGGGTGGCAAGAATGTTTTACAAACAGGCAATGATGATGGTCACACAACACCGTAAACATACTTGTGCCACCAAAAGTAGGCTTAAAAATGGCTGAGGGGCACCTGGGTAGCTCAGCCGGTTAAGCTTCTGCTCTTGATTTCGGCTCAGGTCCTGATCTCAAGGTTAGTGAGTCTGAGCCCCGAACTGGAATTCTCTCTCTCCCCCTCTCTCTGCCCCTCCACTGCTCACACATGCTCTCTCTCCCTCAAAAATAAATAAACTTTAAAAAATGGCTGAAATGATAAGACTTATGTTTAAGCATATTTTACCACAATAAAAAAGAAAGACGCGGAAAAAGATTGAGGGGTGTGCCAGGATAACTCTACCTATACAATCAGGGATTCTTTAACAAAGTCAATGCAAGTCTTAGAAAGGACTCCTTTACAAGGAGAGATGTAATGTGTATACAATACAAAATCAGAATATAACATATAACACTTATGTATTTAAAAATGAGATTACCATATCAGTGTTGAAAGCAGGACATCATAAACTACACTGTTTAAAAGAGATACATCAGTCTGACGTGGATAGCTGGATTACGGCTGTCGGAGTGGTAGGGCATCTGGCGGGCAACCTAATCTCAAATGGCTCATGAAAAAAAATCTCTTTTATCATACTTGCAACTTTCCTTACATTAAGTTTGAAAGTATTTCAAAAGAAGAAGAAAAGCAGTTCTATAGACAGAGAAAACACAACACCTACAAAGACTGACTACACGGTTTTGGTGGGCTCGAATACATCTGCATAAAACTCCCTAAGAGAGAAATCTGAAGGGATGTGTATCAAATCATCGTAGAAGCTGTGGGGACACTGTCGAGTAAGAAAGGGACACACAGGGACACATAGGGCAGATCCTGCCTGAACAGGATTTGATCTTCAAAAGGAAAATTCCTACATTATTGCACGATTTTACATTTTTAATTTAAGTAAAGGAAATGAATTGGGGGAGTTAGGTGAAAACTACAAAGCATATACTGTAACATTTGCATATAACTTTCCAAACATTTTTCTGTGCAAATACACTCACGAAGGTACAACTAATACAGACTACGTAAACGGGTAGTAAATTTTTCCCTTAACTACTGGGAGCAAATGAATTCATGCCGTCACAGCACAGGCTGCAGCAGCAGATCCCTAGCATGCACTGAGCTCTCCCCACACACAGGACCCAACTAAGAGACACGCAGGGCATCTATGACATCTCAGCATCATAAACAGCCTTGAAGTGAACACCTTCACTTAATACACTCCTTTGCATGTAGTTCCCCATAAATTTCTCCAAGAATGCCGTAAAAGAAAGGGGAAAAGAAAAGAAAAGAAAAGAAAAGAAAAGAAAAGAAAAGAAGGGACAGAGCTAGAAATTAAAGCTACACTTTCCCTTACACAAATGATGTGCTAAATGTCTCAGCGGGGCTCTTAAACAGAGGTGGTGTTTTTTTCCTTCTTAAGACTCAAACACTAAAAACATTTTGGAAAACAACTCCCTATCCTTCTCATGTCTGTTTGTGGTAAATCTAGGGTTCAATCTCAACTGTAAGAGAAAGGAACCTTTCCCCTGGCCCAACCCCACTTTACCAAGAAACCAGCAATGTGAGGCCTGGCTGCATGGCTCTGTCTGTCCCAGACACAGAACAGGTCTTAGCAGGCGGGGTCTACACACCTAAGGAGCTGCCAACAGAGCCGAGTCAGAGAAGACATGAAGCACTGAAGTGATCAGAAGCCCTTCCTGCCAGCCAACCTCAAGGCGCACATCACTGAATGTTATTGTTTGTAGACCAATTAAGGAGCTACCGAGTTGATTCCTAACACCCTAAGTGACAGAAGCACAAAGGCAGACGAACCTCCGCTGTTTTCCAAGCCAGCTAACTCTCCTACCAGCAGCTATGGTAATGCCACCAAGCACTACACAACTCTGATTTACATGAAAAACTGTTTTTCTGAAGTCCAAACTCTAACAGAATAGGTCACACTACCAACAAGTCACCTATGTAGTGTGCCATTAGCCACAACATCCCTTCTACCCTGGAGCTCCACACGCATGCTCGCGCACAGCTTACTGTATGGCCTTACTGTACCTGCACATGAAAGGAACATCAGGCTCTTCCTGTAGGGACTGTCTCTTCTCCATACATGCTATTTTGACAACAATTCAAATTATTGCAGAATGTTCTATGTTCCCGCTTGTGGCCCACAGTAGCAGCTTTCCTGACCTCCCTTTAATAAAGTCTCTAAGGGGCGCCTGGGTGGCTCAGTCAGTTAAACATCTGACTTCGGCTCAGGTCATGATCTCACAGTTCGTGAGTTCAAGTCTTGCTCCAGGAAAGCTCTGCTTCTCTCTCTCTCTCCTTCTCTCTCTCTCTCTCTGCCCCTCATGGGATTCTCTCTTTCCCACCCCCTTCGCCGCCCCTCGCTCACTTGCACCTTCTCTCTCTCTCTCAAAACAAATAAATAAATAAAGTCTCTGCAATAAGAATGCCTGTCAACAATGAGCTCACTAGTCCACATCAAGAGGGCCCTATGGGAAGGAAGCATGATTCCGGTGTTTATGCTCATCACTAGAACTGTATCAAGTGGTAAAACAGAGAAGAAAAACAGCACGGGAAAACAAGAACTCAGAGGTGAGGGTGAGGAGAGGGTCTGCCTTCACGGTGACTGTTACTTCTGTTAGCACCATGAACTAAATTAAACTGCCAGTGCACTAGTGGCGGGGGGGGGGGGGGATCAACCATGTAGGGTAGCCATCCTTTGGCCTACAACTCCCCCTCCAGCCACGGGATCTGGAGACCTCAGTGGAGCATCCCCATGAAGGTGGCTTGCAGGGTTCTCAGCACAAGGACACCCTAACCTCCCCTCCAAGTTCCTGGTGTGAGGCAATGCACCCCCCCTTTTTTTAATTTTTGCAATGCTTTTATTTATTTCTGAGAGAGCGCGCGCGCACAAACAGGGGAGGGGGACAGAGAGATAGAGGAGAGAGAGAGAGAGAGAGAGAGAGAGAGAGAGAGAGAAAGAGAATGAATCCCAAGCAGGCTCCACACTGTCAGCACAGAGCCCAATGGGGGCTCGAACCCACAAATCATGAGATCATGACCTGGGCTGAAATCAAATTGGACACTTGGCCAACTAAGCCACCCAGGCGCCCAGCATCCCCTTCTTTTGTTGAAGCTCACTGAAGTTGATTTCTGCTACCTGGTTCCATCTCTTTCTCCACTGATGCAAAAGGGAGGCCCTGAAGTTTCCCTTGCATGCCACCTACTTATTAAGGAGCACAGCCCGTGACCGGCAAAGCCCCCCAGGGAGCTAAAACTGGGTGGTAGGAAGACATCTGCCACCACAGACTAACTAGAAATGGATAAAAGCAAATTTCTAAATAGAGAAAAATATCATGACTCCTTAGACACAAATTTTCAATCAAGAACAAAATTAACCATTATTTCCTCACAAAACACAAAAAAAGCTGGTATTAGGAAAAACCAGTTCACTTGAAATTTTTAACTTTTTAAGATTTTAAAGTATTTAGGGGCTTCTGGGTGGCTCAGTCAGGTAAGCGTCCAATTTCAGCTCAGGTCATGATCTCACGGTTTGTGAGCTCAAGCCCCACATCAGGCTGTCTGCTGTCAACGCAGAGCCCACTTCAGATCCTCTGTCCCCCTCTTTTTCTGCCCCTCCTCCGCTCTCCTTCTCTCTCTCTCTCTCTCTCTCTAATTAAAAAAAAAATTAAAACAAAGATTTTAAAGCATTTAACAAATCCCAAGCCCAGTAACTACTGTAAAGGAAAATGATTTTTACTGTTTCAACAGCTTCCTGCAGCATTAAAACAGGGGTTAGCATAAACACACACCAATCCCAGGGCTCACTCTCATGCCCCAAACTTGGATGAGCAAAATGTCTCACTATCCACATGCCTTAGTGGTCATGGGGTCAGGACGAAAGTCAGATCTGGTTGGTCAAAATCTTATAGGGAAAAACAGAATGAGTGCCTCCAACAGTGGATCCACTTGCCTCGAGGCTGAATCTTGAGGGGTGACACAGAGGCTTCCCAGGGACACTGGGGCTACAACTTGGAAATTAGGAAATACTGGGGGTAGTGGACGATCCTGAATTTCTGGAGGAAAAGTCAACATTTTTACTGCCACCAATAATGGAGGAATGTAAGCAGAAGTACTTTGTGCCGTTTCATATCCATAATATATTAAGTCAGAAGACAAATAATTTTTGGACAAAGAATTTGTAAGATGTGCAATATAGATACTACAAAATTTTAGCAAAATCCTGGAGCTTAAGGATGAGTACAGTTCTGAGGATTTCAGTTGGACCCCTGGATACTACAGTGCTGGTTACACATATGGCAGAAACAATGAAACCACAGTGTGTCTGTGACTGAAAAGACTGAATTCCGTGTGTCCCTCAGACTGAGGGCTCTCTGTTAAGTCGCCATGCTAGCTTCTAATTATCATCGACCATGGCTGCTAAGAAAACCTGGTGAACAATAATCTTTTTTTTTTTTTTAACATTTTTTATTGTTTATTTATTTTTGACAGAGACACAGCATGAGTGCAGGAGGGGCAGAGAGAGAGGGACACACAGAATCTGAAGCAGGCTCCAGGCTCTGAGCTGTCAGCATAGACCCTGACGCAGACTTGAACTCACAAACCATGAGATCATGACCTAAGCTGAAGTTGGACACTTAACCAACTGAGCCACGCAGGTGCCTCAACAATAATCTTGTAATGGCAAAATAGTACTAATTAAAAACAGTGCCATTTCATGCTGAGTGTGAACAGTGCAATTTTGACCTTTCTTAATGGACTATTTCTTCTGATACATCTATATATGTAAAAGGCGATCAGCTTGAGGTTTCTAACAGCATAAGCAACAACAACCTCCACAAGTAGCATAATTATATTCATTAGTCATGGCATGACTCTGTGAAAGAAAATCTATCACTGCCTATGAAAATTCTTACAGTTTTCCTTAAATATGTGTAAAAGAGACTAGAAACAGTCACATATACAAATAAGAACATAGTACAAGGTGAGGGCATTTCAAATCAGCAGAACAGGGGATAATTAACAAAATGGTCACTGAGACCACCGGCTGGTCATGGGAGAAAGGCCATCACAAACATGAATCCATGAGAGCAGGGATTACATATAGTGCGGCACAACTGTACAAGCACTAGGAGAAATCCTTGGTGACCCTGAAGTGAGGAACCGCTGATTCTAAGCCTAACTAACTCCACGACAAGGAATCACAAAAGAAAAGCTTTACAGATTTAACTACCAAAATATTTTAAGCACTTATGTGACAAAATAGAGAAATAACTCTAAAAGCCTGAAAAAAAAAGGGGTGGGTGGGCTGGTCCTGGATGGATCAGTCGGTTAAGCAACCAACTCTTTATTTCAGCTCAGGTCATGATCTCATAGTTCATGGGATTGAGCCCCATTTAGGGCTCTGTATTGACATTGCAGAGCCTGCTTGGGATTCTCTCTCTCCCTCTCTCTCTGCCCCTCTCCCACTCGCACGTGTGTGTGTGTGTGTGTGTGTGCGCGTGCGTGTGTGCGTGTGTATTCAAAAAAATATATGCAGTGTATGGGCTTAGTACCTTTAATATACTCTTAACCCAAGAAGGAACAGATAAATAGTAACTCCAAATCAATTTTGTAAAGACAGAGACCACCAACAAAGTAACAGGCAAAAGAGTGAAACAGGCATTCCCAAGTGGCCAACAGATGCACATACAGGCAGATGCTTGGCCCTGAATGTGACCAAGGGCTGGAGAAGGGGAGGAGTTCCCTAGCTCCCCCAGAGCAGCAAGATCACACAGCAAGCAAGTATGCCATAGATTACCTAAAAACACAGACCAGTCTTCTCACAAGGATGCAATAACCCTTAACAAAACAGGAAATGAACCCAGCAACATGTAAACATAATTACACATCCATGACCATGTGAGATCTACCCCAAGAACACAAGGTTGGGGGGCGGCTGGGTGGCTCAGTCGGTTGGGCAGCCAACTTCAACTCAGGTCATGATCTCGCAGTCTGTGGGTTTGAGCCCTGCGTCGGGCTCTGTGCTGGCAGCTCAGAGCCTGGAGCCTGCTTTCGATTCTGTGTCTCCCTCTCTCTCTGCCCCTCCCCTGCTTGCTCTCTGTCTCTTTCTCAAAGAATAAACATTAAAAAAAATATTTTTTTTAATTACAAAAAAAAAGAATGCAAGGTTGGTTTAACATCTGAAAATCAATGCAACAATTATTAACAGAATATAGGACAAAAACCACAATGATTAAAAAAAAAAACCAAAACACAAAAAACCCATAATGATCATCTCAACAGATGAAAAAAAAAAAAAAATCTGACACTGACTTCAAGCTGTATTACAAAGCTGTAATCATCAAGACAGTATGGTACTGGCACAACAACAGACACTCAGCTCAATGGAACAGAATAGAGAACCCAGAAATGGACCCAGAAACATACGGCCAACTAATCTTTGACAAAGCAGGAACAAATATCCAATGGAATAAAGACAGTCTCCTCAGCAAGTGGTGCTGGGAAAACTGGACAGCAACATGCAGAAAAATGAACCTGGACCACTTTCTTACACCAGACACAAAAATAAACCCAAAATGGATGAAAGACCTTAACATAAGACAGGAAGCCATCAAAGTCCTCGAGGAGAAAGCAGGCAAAAGCCTCTCTGACCTCAGCTGCAGAAACTTCTTACTCAACACATCTCCAGAGGCAAGGGAAACAAAAGCAAAAATGAACCACTGGGACCTCATCAAAATAAAAAGTTTCTGCACAGCAAAGGAAACAATCAGCAAAACTAAAAGGCAACCGATGGAATGAGAGAAGATACTTGTAAATGACGTATCAGGTAAAGGGTTAGCATCCAAAATCTATAAAGAACTTATCAAACTCAACACCCAAAAAACAAATAATCCAGTGAAGAAATGGGCAAAAGACATGCATAGACACTTCTCCAAAGATGGCGAACAGACATGAAAAAATGCTCGACATCACTCATCATCAGGGAAATACAGATCAAAACCACAAGGAGATACCACCTCACACCTGTCAGAATGGCTCACATTAACAACTCAGGCAACAACAGATGTTGGCGAGGATGCAGAGAAAGAGGATCTCTTTTGCATTGTTGGTGGCAATGCAAGCTGGTGCAGCCACTCTGGAAAACAGTCTGGAGGTTCCTCAAAAAACTAAAAATAGAACTACCATACGACGGGGCGCCTGGGTGGCGCAGTCGGTTAAGCGTCCGACTTCAGCCAGGTCACGATCTCGCGGTCCGTGAGTTCGAGCCCCGCGTCAGGCTCTGGGCTGATGGCTCAGAGCCTGGAGCCTGTTTCCGATTCTGTGTCTCCCTCTCTCTCTGCCCCTCCCCCGTTCATGCTCTGTCTCTCTCTGTCCCAAAAATAAATAAACGTTGAAAAAAAAAAAAAATTAAAAACAAACCAAAAAAAAAAAAAAAAAAAAAAAAAAAAAAAAAAAGAACTACCATACGACCCAGCAATCGCACTACTAGGTATTTACCCAAGGGATACAGGTATACTGTTTCGAAGGGGCACGTGCACCCCCATGTTTACAGCAGCGCTATCGACAATAGCCAAAGTATGGAAAGAGCCCAAATGTCCATCAACAGATGAATGGATAAAGATGTGATATACATACACAATGGAGTAGTACAAGGCAATCAAAAAGAATGAAATCTTGCCATTCTCAACTACATGGATGAAAGCAGGGGGTATTATGCTGAGCGAAATTAGAGAAAGACAAATATCATAGGATTTTACTCACATGAGGACTTTAAGATATAAAACAGATGAACATAAGGGAAGGGAAGCAAAAATAATATAAAAACAGGGAGGGGGACAAAACAGAAGAGACTCTTAAACAGAACAAACAGAGGGTTACTGGAGGGGTTGTGGGAGGGAGGGAGGGGATGAGCTAAATGGACAAGGGGCATTAAGGAATCTACTCCTGAAATCACTGTTGCACTATATGCTAACTAACTTGGATGCAAATTCAAAAAATAAATAAAAATTTTAAAAATAATAAAATAAGGGGCGCCTGGGTGGCGCAGTCAGTTAAGCGTCCGACTTCAGCCAGGTCACGATCTCGCGGTCCGTGAGTTCGAGCCCCGCATCAGGCTCTGGGCTGATGGCTCAGAGCCTGGAGCCTGTTTCCGATTCTGTGTCTCCCTCTCTCTCTGCCCCTCCCCCGTTCATGCTCTGTCTCTCTCTGTCCCAAAAATAAATTAAAAAAAAAAAAAAGTTGAAAAAAAAATAATAAAATTTTAAAAATCTGACAAAATTCTTTCATGATCTGCACAATGCACTGGGGGCTCTAGCCAATGCAGGGCAGTGACAGCGGGGGGGGGGGAGGGTGTCTAACACAAGTAAGAAAAGGTAACAGTTACCCCTAAGCCTACCGCCAATAGTAAACACCTTAGTGTATCACTTACAGCTTTTTACGTTAACAAAATAATAGACTTATTTTTAATCCATTCTGTCATTGAACCTGATGATAGAGGTCTCTCTCTATAACATCATATGCAAGACATGCAATGGTGTATCACATGGCTACAGCCGACTGCTTAGCTATTACAAGCATCACGGATACTAACCGTGCACGTCTCCGGTGAAGCTCCCCTCTTCATGCACTCACCATGTTGTGTGCTTCCTACATTTTCCACCAAATCCCACCACCGCCTTCTTATTGTAAATCACATCATCCCGAAAGTCACCAATAAAAAGAAAATGGTCTACTCATTTTTCTGCCTTCAATCTCTGTCCTTTCCCACTTAGTATATCTATTCTGCAGTTAGAATTACTTTCTAGAGTTGTGACCTCACCACAATCTGAAAACACCCAGTGTTTCCCACCTCTCATGGGCTCTGGCTCACACCTCCCAGCACAGCACAGAGGTGCTTTGGCACTCTAGGCCAGGGGTCCACTGGCCAAATCGAGCCCAAGCCTATTTCCGTACTTCCCACAAACTAAAAACTACATTTTTTTAGTTATAAATATAAAAAAGAATATGCATTAAAAGCCAGGTGTGGCCTGCACACCTGGCCCTTTCCAGGAAGTTTGCTAACCCCTAACCTAGCCCAACAATTTTTAGGCACCAAAAGAGCCTACCAAACATATGGAAGTGCTGACGCATCAAGCTACTGAGGGTGGCTTGAACAGAGCCCTTGAGTCTCCGTCACTGCCTTGGTCCACCCCCCAGCTTTCATCCTCCAAGATAAAACTCTGCCACTCAGCCGGGCAAAGCCCCCAGGGTTCATCCGGCTGATCACATGCTGCACTGAGACTCCCTAAGCACCTCTATCTCAGCAGGAAGGGGTCCCTGAGCAGCATGGGCTCGGATTTACTCATCTTTGCAACCCAGCATCTAGCAGAGTACCTGGCACGTAACACATATTCCCGGACTTTCTGAAGAACACATTTTTTTTTAATGTTTTTATTTATTTCTGAGACAGAGACAGAGCATGAGCAGGGGAGGGGCAGAGAGAGAGGGAGACACGGAATCAGAAGCAGGCTCCAGGCTGTCAGCACAGAGCCCAACGGGGGGCTCCAACTCAAACCATGAGATCATGACCTGAGCCAAAGTCGGCCGCTCAACCGACTGAGCCACCCAGGCGCCCCATGAAGAACACACTTTGGGGCGCCTGGGTGGCTCAGTCGGTTGAGCGGCCGACTTCGGCTCAGGTCATGATCTCGTGGTCCGTGAGTTCGAGCCCCGCGTCGGGCTCTGTGCTGACAGCTCGGATCCTGGAGCCTGTTTCGGATTCTGTGTCTCCCTCTCTCTCTGACCCTCCCCGATTCATGCTCTGTCTCTGTCTCAAAAATAAATAAACGTTTAAAAAAATTTAAAAAAAAAACAACATTTAAAAAAAAAGAACACACTTTAAATGATGACTAAGGGGCGCCTGGGTGGCTCAGTTGGTTGAGCGACTGACTTCGGCTCAGGTCACGATCTCACGGTTTGTGAGTTGGAGCCCCGCATCGGGCTCTGTGCCGACAGCTCGGAGCCTGGAGCCTACTTCGGATTCTGTGTCTCCCTCTCTCTCTGCCCCTCCCCCGCTCATGCTCCGTCTCTGTCTCAGAAATAAATAAGCATTAAAAATGATGATTAAGTATACAATGCAGGCCTCTGACATCAAGAGACAAGTCATGTGATGGCAGGAAGACTGCACAAAGTAACGCACAGCGCACCCCCAAGTGCATCTGGACGTGCACTTCAAGATTGGACACAAGAATAAAGAGCACAAAAGGAAAGCTCCAGAGTCGAAAGCCAAGTGTTCGAGGACATGTGCTGGGCTGGAGTGAGCTGGATGGACCACAGTGTGGAGCGCTGGAAGAAGTGAGGGGAGCTGGGGAACCCACTATGGGCTTTAATGTCTATCATCTTAACATCCCTTGGTACAGGACACCTGGGGGACTGGTATGGTTGAGCAACCGACTCTTGATTTTGGCTCAGGTCATGATCCCAGCGTTGTGGGATCAAGCCCCACACTGGGCTCCACACTGAGCACAGAATCTGCTGGGGATTCTCTCTCTCCCTCTGCCCCTTCCCCAAGGATCCTCTCTCTCTTAAATAAAAAAAATAAAATAATAAGTTTTAACATTCCTTGACGTATGTCAGTAAATCCTGTTTAACTTCTTCCGGCCCCTAGAATTTGCTTCTTAAAGTATGGTCGTATGGAGACCAGTCCTGATGAAGCCCTGGGGTTTATTCAGGTTACAGGTGTACAGCTTTCATTAAGTGTCTATCTACCAAATGGCAGGTGCTGTTGTCCCTCTGTGCTCTTTGTGCTCCAGGACGAAGGCCCATATCTTTGTGTTTTAGAAATTCTCCCTTGCAGTCCCCGGCATCTCTCTATCACCCATTTCCTCTCATTATACATCAGAGAGAGGGGACAGAGCAGCTGTAACTGGTCACCACCCACCTCAGCCCTCTGGGTGAGTCAGACCGTGTGCTTTATTCCAGGGCAAAACACTGGTCTTCCCTAGAACACCGGCTTCAACTGCAGGCTCCTAAGAACAATGGAGTTACCAAAAAGGACCCACAAATTTGCAGGCCCTCCCAGGATTGGCCGTGGGCCAAGCAAATAGTACATTACCACATATACAAGCTATTTTTTCATGTAGGTAGCATTACTAGATTGACCATAATTTTGTTACTTTCTGTTCTCTCAATTAGTACATACTTTTCACAATTACTACCATGACAACAGCCTTCAAATTTTTTGATGTGAGGAAAAAGTTTTTAATATACTGAAAAAAATTTGGCAATTTCTAATACAGACTCCCCGAAGGCAGGACCTGCACCTCTTCCAGGTTCTGAAGCTCATCAGCCCTTAGCCCCTATGGAAACAGCCACCCAGTTTAATTTTTAGTTGGGCATTCCACTTCTCAGCACTGTGAGGCCATGTGGCACAGTCAGAGCACCGGCCAGCAGTAACTGACCACGACTTCTGGGCATATCCTCAGAGCCAGAGCTCAACACTGGCTCCAGCCCTCCCACAATTACAGTGCACCTTACACAGGGCACCTCCCCTCGGAGGGCAACGTTCTCTTCTGAAGAATGCAGGAGGTAAAAATAAGACTGGACAGAGTTTATATACCAAGAAAAAGGAGAGGCCTATTCCTCTTTTCAGATCAGAAGAGTAACTCAAGGAACAATCCTAGCTGAAATATCAGGAACATAAAAGTAGCAGAAGACAGAGGTGGGAGACCACAAACCCAGGAAGGTACAGTGGGTATCTACTGGTCACCAAAGAATACCCCAGTATGAGCACATACACAACAGATGACTTCTTATACTCTCGAGGACATCATTCTACAAAGCGGAACTGTACTAGCCTGAAAGGAAGATGTGCCTTTGCGACGCACCGTCCCTGTAAAAATGTTTAGAAAATCCCCAATGGAGTCAGCATTCTAGCTTTATTAGAACAAAGGCACCATCTGGTGGTTAAAAGAATAAGTGCAGGCTATGGGAAGAAAGCCACAGAAATAAATATTAATAAATTTCCCTTCTAATCAGAAAGATTCTTGGAAAAAGACCACATTCCTAATCATATTGGTGATTTAAAAAAAAAATCTTTCTACAATACTGCTCTGTAACAGGATTGAAATAACATGGGAAAACAAACACCTTTATAGCTGAATTTCATTCAAAATTCCTATTTTGTCAAAAAGACTGAGCATGATAAAGAAAGTAAACCAAGAGTTGAATGTTTGGAAGCATATGACCAAAAAAAGGTGGAATTTATCCCCCATCACAATGCACGCTCTATGAGAAACAGGAATTTTGTCGGAGGTTTTTTTTTCCATTGCTGGGCTACCAAGCCCTTCAGTGTACAATAAAACAGTAGTTCTCAAGCATTCCAGTCCCAGGACCATGTTATACTCTAGAGAGTACTAAGCATCCCAAAGAGATTTTGTTCCTATGGATCACGGCTATGGATATTTACAAACCAAAATAGAGAAAATCTTAAAATCACTGTCCCTTCCTTTAAAAATAATAACACATTACCTGCTAACATAAAATATTTTTATACAAAGTAACTACTTTTCAAAAGAGAGAGAGGAGAGGCTCAGTCAGTTAAGCATATGACTCTTGATCTCAGCTCATGTCTTGATCTCAGGGTGATGAGGTCAAGCCCTGCGTTGGGCCCCAAGGGCCCCGCTGTGGGCCCCAAGATGGGCATGAAGCCTACTTAAAAAAAAGAAGAAGAAAAAGAGAGAGTGAATGTGTCATTTTTTTACAAGTCTGCAAATATCTCTTCTAGCTTAAGGTTTGGATGCTCACATGCCCTGCATCATGTAGCCAGCCTCTAGAAGTGTGCACTCTAGCCCCCTGACAGACTGGGGTGGGAAAAGCCAATGACGTCCTCCCTGGTGTTAGTACAGACAGTCTGACCTTACAGGTCTGGAAGGGTCTTGGGGACCTGCTACTGTGTCTGGTATGCAGCACGCACTAACGGAGCTTTGTTGATGGGAGGGACAAAGGACAGAGCATGGGATGGAGATGGTAAGAGAAGGACAAGGGGGTAGGGAAAGGACCAAGTGCAGCCAAGTGTGGGAGGGGTGCGGCCTGGCCCCAAGCACTGCAGGGCTGGTACCCTTACTTTATACTGATTACAAGTAGATGATGCAGCTGTTTTATTAGCTCTGTTTTTCAGAGTACCACCTCCACGTGGGGTCATCTTCCCTTCAGGTTTTTACTGTAATTTAAAAAAAACTAATGAGCATTAATCACATGAATTGAAATGCAGATAAATGAGGGTTGCTGTTAATTTGTTTGCCATAAAACTAATACATGCTCATTTAAAAAAATTTTTTTAATTAATTTTTTTTTAACGTTTTATTTATTTTTGAGACAGAGAGAGACAGAGCATGAACGGGGGAGGGGCAGAGAGAGAAGGAGACACAGAATTGGAAGCAGGCTCCAGGCTCTGAGCCATCAGCCCAGAGTCCGACGCGGGGCTCGAACTCATGGACCGTGAGATCGTGACCTGAGCCGAAGTCGGCCGCCCAACCGACTGAGCCACCTAGGCGCCCCAAAAATTTTTTTAATATAACAAAAATCACAGTCAATCCAGCAATTCAGAATAACTAAGTAAACAACTGGTATATTTCCATTTCTTTCCTAAACTTAGTATGAAAGTTTTTTTAATTGACATTCATCTTGGGGCGCCCGGATGGCGCAGTCAGTTGTGTCTGACTTCGGCTCAGGTCATGATCTCACGGTTTGTGAGTTAAAGACCCACACTGGGCTTTCTGCTGTCCCACAGAGCCAGTTTCAGATGCTCTGTCCCTGCCTCTCTCTCTCTGCCTTCCCCCACTCATGCTCTACCTTGAAATAAATAAACATTTTTAAAAGTTGATGATCATCTGTAAAGTATACAAGTACTAACAAAATCACTATAGATAGGAAACCCTTAGTAATCTATTATTTAACCTCTCAAAAAAAAAATTAATTAATTAAAGAAACTCTCCAAGTATGGGTGCACAGAAGGTCACATACTGTATGATTCCATTTATATGAAAAGTCTAGAAGTCCAGAATACACAAATCTACAGAGACAGAACACAGATGCCTAACTAACTGCCAGGGGTTAAGGGGAGGAGAAAATGCGAGTGACTACTGATGGTATAAGGTTTCTTTTGGGGATCATGAAAATGTCCTGGATTTTTTGTGCTCTATTCATGGACATACCCAAGTTTCCAGACTAGTCATTCTGGTATATAATAGGTAATGAGTATCTGATGGATGGATAAATGGGGGAGTTGGTGGCTGCTGGAATGGATGGGGAGTGGGGGGGGATGGAGGGGTGGGGAGGAGAGTGAGTGGGAGAGTGGATGGGGGTTGGGGGGCGTGAGTGGGTGGAAAGTGGACGGGGGGGGGGGGGGGGGGGCGGTGAATGAGGGTATTCCTCTCCTAGAAAGAGCCTGAAGTCTCATGTTGGTCAGGCTCCCAGGGGTGAACAGCCAGCACCACTTCTTCCTTTGGCGGTCCTCCTCCTCCTCCTCCTCCTCCTCCTCCTCCTCCTCCTGCACACAGTTTCGCACAGTTCCAAGGGCCCCACTTCCTGCCCCAGGCAGAAAAGAACGTGCTCTTCAAAAATCTAAGAAGCAGCTGTGAGCTCTCCTTCGCAACATTTGCTCACTTTTCTTTTTCAAAGAAAGTCTGTGAAACAGAAATGCGTTAGAGGAAATGGACCTCGAAGAAGTCCCTCGTAGCCTCTGTTACAATTCTACAGAGAGGCTTACCTTGAAGGTGAGCTAGTTTGGCCGGGCTCTTTGCTGGATTCTGTGAAGCCCACCAAGCAGCACGCGCCCTACACAGCATGAACTCCAACACGGTTTCAAATGCCAAAAAGTCCAGACCACTGTGATGAACAGTACAGAAGCGTATCCTTCCTCGACTAGTTCTCTAAAGAGATGACAAAATGCTTGACTGACTGTATTTTTTATTTTAAAAGGCCACCAAAACTTTTTACCTCACTTGAATTTTTTCACTTTGGTTATGCTGTCTTCTCTTAATACCATGGTCCTCAGATGATTTGTGCTGCTTCAAGAAGATAAAAATCTTCTAACATTTAAAAATACTCCCCATCTCTAAAATTCTCTTAAAATGAAAAGCAAATGTCTACCTAAGAGAGGCCTCCCCCACCAACCGCCTGCCTTCCCCACGTGCCTAGGCTCTGCCCCCACCTTGCACCTGCAGGCTTCACCTGCCAATGGTCTCCAGCCCACCCTGGTCTCCAGCCCACCCTTCGCACAGAAGGACCCTTCATCTGAGAGGGGTGGGGAAGGGGGAGGGAGGGAAGAGGGGAAGGGGGAGGGAGGGAGGGGAGGCCAGAACCTGCCCTGCACAGGGTGCGACCTCAACATGGCCTGGGGAAAAGTTCCTCTAAAAGCACACTTTCCACTCAGAAAATAAGAAAACAAACACTCCATTATGGGCTACACTGCTAACATGAACCACCAATGAAATTTCCATCACAGGTGTTCAACACGCTTCTGCATACCTGGTTAAATGGTTCCTCTCAGAACCACCACCCACAGAGGCGCCATTTCCCAGCGGGCCAGCGGGTGCAGGGCCTGGATTCACAGTGGCCCCGCGTTCAAGGGCAGGCACAAAGGAGCCGTCCCTATTGTTCCCTCTTCCTCATTCCGCTGGCTGAGCTGGAGTTTCCTCAGATCTAGGAGAGTAGCCTACCCTCCCCCACCCTTTTGTTCCAAGAATACAGTTCTAGAACAGGCAGCCTATGCACCAACTGCTCCAATCCTGCGATTTCCAATAAGTAAAACCACAGCCCCTCACCAGGTCGCCCCCCCCAAGATGTGTCTAGCACGTGCTTATCCACTGTCTTGCTTTTCTACGGAACAGCTGAGAAAGCCCTTGTGGAAGCTCCGCTGCCTTGGGTCTCGGCATCTCTCCACGACCTCATTTCTGCCGTTCGAAGGAAAATGGAGTCCCCCACTCACCAAGGCAGACAGGGCCATCCTGCAACCTGCAACGTGCTCAAGCAGATCCCATTAGGCAAGGCACCGCCTTCCAAGGGGCACTCTTGGGGAGTGGTCAGTGCCAGTCTCAAGCCCAGAGCCGACAGACTTCTTTCTCTTCAGCCTGCATGGAAAATGAGCCAACTGCAAAATAACATGGCCAGATCCTCCACACACAGCCTGGCTGGTCCCCGGCCCCCACAGTCTTTCACTCATGCCCTCCTTGCTCCCCATCACCACTGAGGCCACCATGGGGCAGGGAAGGAAAAAACGAGGCAACACCATTAGTCAGTAAAAGCTTCCAGTACTTTCTCTGTAAACGTTGAAGCAAGAGAAAAAATACTGGTTTATCATCGGCTTAACTAGTTAGGAGCTTCTTCCTGCAATACAGAACAGGCCTTACATAGTTTTCAATAACCAGAGCTTTGGAGGGATTGCCCACCCCCACTCCCAAGAAAGCACACACATCTGGTGACAGGACATCACGACAGGGTTATTCTGTAAGGGGTGGGGTGGGGCGGGGGTGGGACAAGGAGGTGACCCCACCAACACCCTACCTCCTAGGCCCTGCCCCCAGCCTAGGAGCACCTTCGTGAAGAAAGGGGTTAAACAAGAGAGGAAAAATATTAAACGCCACGTTCCTTGCCTGCACCTCTATCCGTTTTTTCCCTCCTGCACTAGTGCAGTTGTTGGCTGCGGCCACTGCAGGGGAATCACAGCAGCTCCACTGCCCTTTTCCACCATCTGTAAGCACCTCCTGAAATGGAGGGAGCTCAAGGCAGGGAGCAGTCCAGAGGTACAGGCCCACAGTGCACCTGAACCCCCTCAGATGGTTACAACAAACATTTTAAGTGAGCTGAGTTTTCTCAGGAGGAAACTATTCTACGTTTATCGTCTTCACCCTAAAAACGGGGAAAGGTCTTTTTAAAGAAACCATCAAAACAGCTCATCCCTACCACCACCAAAAGAAAAATCACTCTTAGGGTCTCTTGGGATCAGCTTTGTATAAAAAATACTAACAGAAACCTAGGATAGGAACCTGAGGTCAAGTCTAAGGGAACAAGAGTCATCTTACCAGCCCTGTCATAAGGAACTCACCTTACAGATGACCTTTAGAGCCAAGAACCCAGTGACTGAATCACAGGGAAGCAAACCTAAAGCTTGCCATGTACATCAGACCCCTCCTCCAAGTGCTCCTGCCCTCCCAGCGCAAGCACACCTTGGAGGGGGGCGGTCTCAGGGCCCCAGTCAAGTGTGAGAGCAGCGGGTCTCCGCCCACATGTCCCCCATCCTCCACTATGGAATTTCCTCTTTAGGAGAAGAGACCCTTCCACAGCTGTGCTGCCCCTCCAATCAAGTCCGAGTTGTGGCTCTTAATACAAAACGAAATATTTGAAGCTCCTTTTTTAAAAGAGGCAATATTTTTAAAGTAGTGTTTCAAGCAAACTTCAAAATAAAACCACAAATATTATTTCCTATTTTTGAGGTTATATGAAAAAAATAATACTAACCTTCCTATATAAATGCTCTTCTGTAAACTCCCTACCCACCATGCTGTATTTTCGGTTGGATGCTGGGGCCTGCGGGCTGTGGCTGAACCCCAGAACCATCATAGGGAGGGGGTCAAGTCAAAGGTCAGCCAGAAAAATGAAGGTCATTCTTCTTGAAGTACCTGGATTCCATTCAGCCAAGAGCAAACGACAAAGACACCAAACTCAGACACAGACTGGAAGTTCAGCTGTAGAACACACATTATCGATGGAGCCACGGTCCTGTACAAATCTACCGACAGCTCATGAAGAACAGACAACAATCCGACCCCACCTTCAGTTCCCACTCCTCAGACTTACAAAGGAAAGAAAAGTCAGGCTGATTAAAGAAACATAAAAGCACAGGATGGGGCGCCTGGGTGGCTCAGTCGGTTAGGCGTCCGACTTCAGCTCAGGTCACGATCTCACACTCCGTGAGTTCGAGCTCCGCGTCGGGCTCTGGGCTGATGGCTCGGAGCCTGGAGCCTGCTTCCAGTTCTGTGTCTCCCTCTCTCTCTGCCCCTCCCCCATTCATGCTCTATCTCTCTCTGTCTCAAAAATAAATAAACGTTAAACAAAAAAAAAAAAAAAAAAAGAAACATAAAAGCACAGGTAATGAAAACAGATACAACCATTCACTCATTACTAAGAAAATGCATTTAAAACAACGAAGATACCATTTTCACCTATCAGATGGGCAAAAAATCTTAAACCCTGACAATATGAAAGTAGGGATAAACAGGCAATTCTCATATACTGTTGGGATAATAAAATTAATGAAACTGCATTGGGGGCAGCTTGGCAACATTTATAAAATTTTAACACATACGTAACCCTTGGCAAGGCAAGGGTTATTTTTTAGTTTATCCTAAGATACCCTTGCAAAAGGACTCCAAATCATACCTAACAAGGACATCCACTCAGCCTTCTTTCTAGATTAGACCATCTAAAATATCCACCAACCTGGGGTGCATGGGTGGCTCAGTTGGTTAAGCGTCCGACTCTTGGTTTCAGCTCAGGTCATGATCTTGCAGTTTGTGGGTTCGAGCCCCTCATTAGGCTCTGCACTCTTAGCATGGAGCCTGCCTAGGATTTCTCTCTTTCCCTTTCTCTCTGCCCCTCCCATACTTGCTCTTGCTCTCTCTTTCTCTCTCTCAAAATAATAAATTTTTTAAAAATATAGTAAAATAAATAAATAAATATCCACCAACTAGACACAGAAATTGTTAGAGGCTCACAAGGAAATACTTAAAAGCTCTTGAAAAGTGTAAGAAAAAGCTGATGAGCTACTGGGGGAAAACCATGGAGACAAACACAAGTTAAGGTACAGAAGAGTGTGTCTGTGAGATCCCTGTAAGAACAGAGACGCTGGCATGTGCACAAAAATCTTTTGGGAAGGAATTATAAGAAATTATTAATAGCACGTGACCTTTGTAAGGAAGATTAAGAGCAAAAAGGATGCAAAAAGTTACCCTGCAACACGCACCTTTCCTTACTATTTATTCAACAAATCCATCTAAAGAAGGTATAAATGAACAGGAAAATGAATCCAAGAGATGGAAAGAGACAATAAAATGATTGGTAATTTCTATTATAAATGAAAACTTCTAAGGAATACATCAGCAACTTGAATCCAAAAGCACAGAAAACACTACCAGGCATTACTGGGTGTATCCCAGGTATACAAGTGTGATTTAACTTTATAAAATTCATAAATGTAATCTACCAATTTAACAGATTTTTTTTAATGTTGGTAAAATTCAATACCCAAGTATGATTTTAAAAACTCAGTAAATTAGGAACAGAAATTTCCTTATTCTGATAAAGAGTATTAAAAAACTAATAAAGTAAACATCATGCTGTGATATTGCAATTTATTACAGGAAATATGTATTTAGTCTTCTTCCTCATTTCTGGCTCAAGTCCCCAAAACTTCTGCAATTTCCCAAGCATAGAGAGTGATGCAGGTGTCTTTTTTTATGTTAATGAGATGACTTTGGGAAAGCCCTAAAGGATGGGAACTGCTTGCCCATGAATCCTGCCAACCACAGGATTAGAGGGGTAGGACTTCCAGTCCCAACCAGACCTCTGGGGAGGTCAGAGGGGCTGGAGGCTGAATCAATTGCCCACCAATGGCCAATGAGTTTAATAAACAGCTAAGTAATAAAGCCTCCATAAAAACCCTAAAGGGCAGGGTTCAGAGAACCTCCAGATTGGTAAACACGTGGAGATTTTCAGGAAAAGCAGCACAGCTGGTGAGGGCATGTAAGTACCTGCCCTTCCACACACCTGGCCCTGGGCATCTCTTTCATTGGGCTATTCCTGCGTTATATCTCTTTATAATAAACCAGGAATCTAGTAAGATGAGTCTCTGAGTTCTGTGAGCCATTCTCGCAAATTAATCAAACCTAAGGAGAAGGTCAATGGAACCTCCAATCTGTGGCCAGTCAGTAGCAGAGGTAACCACCTGGATTTGTGACTGGCATCTTAAATGGGAGAAGGAGCAGGCTTGTAGGACTCAACACTTAACCTGTGGAACCAGATACTTTCTCCAAGGAATGTCAGAAATGAGTTGAATTCATGGACACTGTACACCCTGATGGTATCAGAGAACCGCTTGGTACTATATGTGGGGAGTGGCCCTCCCCATGTGGAATTGGGCCAAGGAACCCCAAAAGACATTGGAAATGCATTTCCTACAAAATCCAGAATTGGATCGATGAGTTCAAGCCCCATACCAGGCTCTGTGCTGGCAGTGTGACGCCTGCTTAGGATTCTCTCTCTCCTTCTCTCTCTCTCTGCCCCTCCTGCTCTCATTCTCTCTCTCTCTCTCTCTATCAATAAACAAACAAACAAACAAACTTAAAATTAAAAAAAAAGGAATAATAATACAAATAAACAACGGGCACCTGGGTGGCTCAGTTGGTTGGTTAAGCATCTGACTCGTGATTTCAGGTCAGGTCATAATCTCACGGTTTCTGAGTTCAAGCCCTGAATCAGGCTCTATGCTAACAGCACAGAGCCTGCTTAGGATTCACTCTTTCTGCCCCTCCCCTGCTTGCACACGCGCACACTCTCTCTCTAAATAAATAAATAACCTTTAAAAAATGAATAAATAAATAAACGAAACCAAGAACAAGGGCAACCACCAGCATTGCCTCCATTCAACACTAACTGGTACAATTAGACAAGAAATTTGCAGTATGAGTATCAGAAAGGAAGAAGTAAGACTGTTAGTACTTGCAGATCCCATGACCTATAAATGACTAGGAATAACAGCAGAGCTTAGGAAGGTGACTGTATGTAAGGTTAAATATTCAGCTGCCTTGCTATGTACCACCAGTGAACAATCAGACATGGTAATAACAGAGAGAACACCATTTAATGATGGCATCAGAGAATCATCGGTTTAGGAAAAATGTAATTTCATTGAAACTTTTTATTAAAAAACTGAATGGATAGGGATGTCTGGGTGGCTCAGCTGGTGAAGCACCCGACTTTGGCTCATGTCATGATCTCATGGTTCGTGAGTTCAAACCCTGCATCAGGCTCTCTGCTGTCAGCACCAAACCCGCTGTGGGTCCTCTGTCTTCCTCTTTCTGCCCCTCTTACCCCCTATCTCAAAAACAAATAAACATTAAAAAAAAATTTTTTTTTAAACCTAAATGAATAGAGAGACATACTATATTCACAAATAGGAAGACAATATTGGGAAGATGTCCATTCTCATCAAATTGATCTACAGATTCAATGCAATTCCAATTAATATCCCAATAGCATTTTTCATGAAATTTGAGGATTCTAAAGTTTATATTAAAGAATAAAGGGTCAAAATTATCCAGAATGCTTTTGAAGGATGCATGGAGGAGTGACTTGCCCTACTAATTTCCAGGATGTATGATGAAACAAGATAACTGAGCAGCATATTGCTGCTGGCAAGCTGGCCAAAGGCATAAATCCAGAAAGAAATTCACACACATGTGAATTCTGAGATATGGGGCATCAGTTTCATGGAGAAAGGAAGACCTGTTCAATACCTGAAGCTAGGAAGAAATGATGCAGGACATGAAAAAAGAGGACACGGAATCCCAACTGACATTTTTTTAAAATCTTTTTTTAAATACAAGAAAAAAGCCAACTCCAGAAGAAATAAGGAATTCAACATCAAAAACTAAACTAAGGGGGTGCCTGGGTGGCTCAGTCGGTTAAGTGTCTGACTTTGACTCAGGTCATGATCTCACAGTTTTTGAGTTTGAACCCCACATCAGGCTGTCTGTCAGCAAACAGCCCACTTAGGATCCTCTGACCCTTCTCTATGCCTCTCCTCCACTTGCACTCTCTCTCTTTCTCAAAAATAAATAAAATTTAAAAAATAAAAATAAGAACACATTTTTAGGCCCCAATTTTTTTTTTAATTTTTTTAAGTTTTATTTATTTTTGACAGAGAGAAAGACAGAGCATGAGCAGGGGAGGGGCAGAGAGAGAGGGAGGCACAGAATCAGAAGCAGGCTCCAGGCTCTGAGCTGTCAGCACAGAGCCCGATGCAGGGCTCGAACTCACAGACCACAAGATCATGACCTGAGCCGAAGTCAGACACTCAACCGACTGAACCACCCAGGCACCCCTCTTAGGCCTCAATTTTTAAGAAAATGATGTGACATTAAAATTTCTAAGTACTGAAAAGCACAGTTAGGAATGATATCTATCTTGGACTGGGCAGAAGAAAAGTAAATGGAAACATTCTGTGGAAAACAGTAAGCACTATGGAAAAAAGCTACTTAAAATACATGTACTGGCCACCAACGTTCATATGTAACATTCATAATGGACACCTACACTGGCGCATAAAGGTGCACAATAATCTACAAGGACAAGCACTGAAGCCACAGTGCACAGAGAGACACATGATGTGGTGCCCTCAAGTGCACATTCTTTTTTTTTTTTAATTTTTTTTTTCAACGTTTATTTTATTTTTGGGACAGAGAGAGACAGAGCATGAACGGGGGAGGGGCAGAGAGAGAGGGAGACACAGAATCGGAAACAGGCTCCAGGCTCCGAGCCATCAGCCCAGAGCCCGACGCGGGGCTCGAACTCACGGGCTGCGAGATCGTGACCTGGCTGAAGTCGGACGCTTAACCGACTGCGCCACCCAGGCGCCCCCAAGTGCACATTCTTAAGCGAAGGGGACAGACAGGGCAGGACATCGAACCCCTGAAAAAATATATGAAAAACTGCACCAAAACCATAAAATACCTAGGAATAACCATAACCAAAGAGGTGAAAAATCTATACACTGAAAACTATAGAAAGCTTATGAAAGAAATGCAAGAGGACACACACAAAAAAGGAAAAATATTCCATGCTCCTGGATTGGAAGAACACTGTTAAAATGTCGATACTACCCAAAGCTATCTACATATTCAGTGCAATCCCTATCAAAATAACACCAGCATTCTTCACAGAGCTAGAACAAACAATTCTAAAATTTTTATGGAACCAGAAAAGACCCTGAATAGCCAAGCAATCTTGGAAAATGAAAACCGAAACCGGAGGCATCACAATCCTGGACTTCAAGACGTATTACAAAGTTGTAATCATCAAGACAGTATGGTACTGGCACAACAACAGACACTCAGATCAACAAGTGGTGCTGGGAAAACTGGACAGCGACATGCAGAAAAATGAACGTGGACCACTTTCTTACACCAGACACAAAAATAAACCCAAAATGGATGAAAGACCTTAACATAAGACAGGAAGCCATCAAAGTCCTCGAGGAGAAAGCAGGCAAAAGCCTCTCTGACCTCAGCCACAACAACTTCTTACTCAACACGTCTCCGGAGGCAAGGGAAACAAAAGCAAAAATGAACCACTGGGACCTCATCAAAATAAAAAGTTTCTGCACAGCAAAGGAAACAATCAGCAAAACTAAAAGGCAACCGATGGAATAAGAGAAGATATTTGTAAATGACATATCAGGTAAAGGGTTAGCATCCAAAATCTATAAAGAACTTATCAAACTCAACACCCAAAAAACAAATAATCCAGTGAAGAAATAGGCAAAAGACATGAATAGACACTTCTCCAAAGAAGACATCCAGATGGCCAACCGACACATGAAAAAATGCTCGACATCACTCCTCATCAGGGAAATACAAATCAAATACAAATACAAATACAAACAATGAGATACCACCTTACACCTGTCAGAATGGCTAATAGTAACTCAGGCAACAATAGATGTTGGAGAGGATGCAGAGAAAGAGGATCTCTTTTGCATTGTTGGTGGCAATGCAAGCTGGTGCAGCCACTCTGGAAAACAGTCTGGAGGTTCCTCAAAAAACTAAAAATAGAACTACCCTACGACCCAGCAATTGCACTACTAGGTATTTACCCAAGGGATACACGTGTGCTGTTTCGAAGGGACACATGCACCCCCATGTTTATAGCAGCACTATCAACAACAGCCAAAGTATGGAAAGAGCCCAAATGTCCATCGACAGATGAATGGATGAAGAAGATGTGGTGTATATATATGTGTATATAAATACGCATATATATACGTTATATACATGTGTATATAAGTACACATATGTACATATACACACATATATACATATACACATACATACATACACACAATGGAGTATTACATAGCAATCAAAAAGAATGAAATCTTGCCATTTGCAACAACATGGATGGAACTGGAGTGTATTATGCTAAGCGACATGAGTCAGTCAGAGAAAGACAAATATTATGTGACTTCACTCATATGAGGACTTTAAGACACAGAACAGATGAATATAAGGGAAGGGAAGCAAGAATAATATTAAAAAAAGGGGGGGGGGGACAAAACATAAGAGACTCTTAAATATAGAACACAAACAGAGGGTTGCTGGAGGGGTTGTGGGAGGGGGGGATGGGCTAAATGGACAAGGGGCATTAAGGAATCTACTCCTGAAATCATTATTGCACTATATGCTACCTACCCTGGATGTAAATTAAATTTTAAAAAATGAAAAAAACAAAAGATAACCAGATAAAAAACCAAGGTAAAGGAACAGAAAAACACAGGGCAGGTACTTTAGACACAAGAACATCCTAAGCACAAGGACAGCAAGGGCTCAGACCAGACAGGGAGGAGCCTGGTGAGTGGGAGGCAGGCTGGTCCAAGGCCTTTGACAAGCAGGGTCTCCACTTTACGATAACAGAGTGACTTTAAGGGAGGGAGGGGAGTAATCCGAGACTGGTATTTTTGTTTATGGTATTTTTGTTTAAGGCCCCTCTGGATTCCTGGCAGAAAATGAATCATACAAGCAAGAGTAAGTAACCAGAATCCTGCAATGGTCTAGAGACTAAGCGTGTGACTGACATCAAATTCATAGAAGTGGTCAGATTCCAGCTATATTCTCTCTAAATAGGCAGTTCTCAACCAGGGGCAATTTGCGCCACCACATCCCCCACCCCCAGATATTTTTCACTGTCATGACGGTGTCAGGAGGAGTGACTGGCATCTAGTGGGTAGAAGCCAGGGAGGCTGCTAGACCCTCTCTACTGCACAGGCCAGCCCTACAATAAAGAATGGTCAGGGCCACATTGTCCATACGATAAGTGAGCTGAGAAGGCCTCTAGAGACTCCCTCCCTGGTGACTAATGCCATCTCTTGGTTTAATTTCCTCTCTACAGTATTGAGACTTCCACATCTGTATTTCCAGCTCAGACCTCCATCTACCTAAACATCTCCACCTGAATGTACGTTAACGTATCTAACACCAAGCTTATGATCCACCCCCCACAAATCTACTCTCCTTGGAACACCCCATCTCACTCTACCACCACTGCCAGAGCTCAAGCCCAAGGCCTCAAAATCTGGTTTTCTCTCTTTCATGTCACAAACTACACCCAATCCATCAGCAAATCCTTTTGGCTTCCCCTTCAACATATTTCCAGGATCTGACCATTTCTCAAGACATTACCCTCAACTTCTCACTTGCCAATCTTGAATGTTCCAGCTTTATTTTATTTATTTATTTTAAAGTAGGCTCCACACCCAACGTGGAGCCCAACCTGGGGCCAGAACTCGTGATCCTGAGATCTAGACCCGGGCTGAGATCAAGAGTTGGACGCTTAACTGACCACGCCACCCAGGCACACCGAGTGTTCCATCTTTAAAACTTACCCTGAATCTGACCTTCTTTCTCTCTCCCCAAGCCACGTCTCCATCAGCTGACCACACAGCAGCTCTTCATGTCATCCGCTCACACGCTGGCCCCTCAGCTGATTCCCAACATGCAACAAGAATGGCCCTGTTCAAACTGAAGTCAGAACCTTCCATCTCCCCCAGAGGTTATCCATTTAACACCACTGCAGTGACACTGGCTTCCTCGCTGACTCCTCAAGACTGCAATGCCTGTCTTCCCACATCCCTCCTCATTTGCTCTTCCCACATCTGTGTCCTCTGCTGGGATACAAGCTCCTGTCCATCTGGCTCACTGCCACATGCCCAGACATGGCACGGGACAGACACCCAATCTGCACATGATGACTGAGCAGACAGAGGTGCAGACCACACGTGCACAACAACTAGAGACCAGCAGGACCCGTCCACAACCCTCTGCCCTCCTGGTTGTAGTTCCAGCCCATACTCGGGCCCAGCCCGGCTCCAAGGCAATCACAGGCAATAGTCTTTATCAGGAAGGTATTCGTAAAAGGAAATTTTAAAATAAATATCACCACCTTAACTCAAAATTTTCATTTCCTTCCAGTTTCTCTTCAGATTTCTCACATTTTACATGATCATGAGTCACACCAATAATTTTCCCTTAAACATTCCGTATCTCCATAGTCTTCACAATTATCCCATTAATAGTAGTATAATATTTCAAGTTGACATATGCTAAGTATTTAAGCATTTTTCTATCACTAATCATCTGTGATTTTTCAATTCCTCTTTACTTTGAAAAACAATGTCTTCATAAGTGATCATTACTATGAATTCATTCACTGTTCAAGGGTATTCAGTGAGCACCTACTACATGCAAAGCACTATCGTCTCTTCAGCTGAAGTCCCAAAGATAAGGTGCCTGGGCCTGTGCATCAAAACAGCTTTTGGTCTTTGTGACCAGCCCCCACGGGCTAGGCTGCCAGCTAGGTGTTCTATATCAACAATGGGTTCCTTCCTGCTGCTTCCCCTCAAACCAAGGATCCTTGATACCTGCCTCTGCCCCCAACCCTCACCCCCGCCTCGTATGAACCATCATCACCACCATCCAGCTCAGACACACCCCACCACCCAGCCCAGACTCTGACCACCCTGTGGACTCTGCCTCACATGCACACTGCCTACACCTTCGAAGTACAAAGACATCTCCCAGTGTCTGTCCATCCTGTAACACGTTTTTGGCCATGGGTAGGCCCAGCCTTCACACAAGTCTTCATGTCTGTGCTGCCTCCCTGTCCACACCATTCAATCTGGCCACTGCCATTAGGACCCAATAATGTCTGTTAGTCTGCAATTCAATTTGGATGTCAAGAAACATTTGCTCACGTTTCTTGGCATCAGGTATACATATGACTCCACTCAGGGATCACTGTAGATATATATTTTAGTTTTTGTTTTAATTTCAGTTAGTTAATATACAGTATAATGTTAGATTCTGGTGTGAAATATAGTGATTCAACACTTCCATATATCACTCAGTGCTCATCACAAGTGCATTCCTTAAATTCTCATCATCTATTTAACCCATCCCCCTCCCATATCCCCTCTGATAACCATCACTTTGTACTCTATAGTTAAGAGTCTGTTTCTTGGTTTGCTTCTCTTTTTTGCCCCTTTGCTCATCTGCTTTGTTTCTTAAATTCCACATGAGTGAAATCATATGGTATTTGTCTTTCTCTTATTTCGTTTAGCATAATACACTCTAGCTCCATCCATGTCACTGCAAATGATAAGATTTCATTCTATGGATGAGTAATATTCCATTGCATACATATACACCACATCTTCTTTAGCTATTCACCAGTCGATGGACAGTTGGGCTGTTTCCATAGTTTGGCTATCGCAGATAATGTTGTTACAAACATTGGGGTGAATGTCTCCCTGTGACTTAGTATTTTTGTATTCTTTGGGTAAATATCTAGTAGTGCAATTGCTAGATTGTAGGGTGGTTCTATTTTTAACTTTTTGAGGAACCTCCATACTGTTCCCAGAGTGGCTGCACCTGTTTGTGTTCCTACCAACAGTACATGAGGGTTCCCCTTTGTCCACATCCTTGCCAACACCTGTTGTTTCTTGTGTTGTTGAGTTTAGCCATTCTGACAGGTATGAGGTGATATCTCATTGTAGTTTTGATTTGTATTTCCCAGATGATGAGTGATGTCAGGCACTTTTTTTTAAGTTTAAGTAATCTCTACGCCCAATGTGAGCTCAAACTCACAACCCTGAGATCAAGAGGTGCATGCTCTACAGACTAAGCCAGCCAGGCACCCTGAGCATCTTTTCATGTGTCTGTTGGCCATCTGTGTATCTTCTTTGGAAAAATGTCTATTCATGTCTTCTTCCCATTTTTAATTGGATTATTTGCTTTTTTGGGGTGTTGAGTTTTATAAGTTCTTTATATATCTTGTATACTAAACAGAGATCGCTATATTGAAAAGAAACCTCAGCACAATCCTTATCAGAATCCCAGACGACTTCTTTGTACAAAGTGACAGGTGACCTTAAAATTCACATGGGAACTTTAAGAGTCCCAAAACAGCCAAAATAATCTTGAAAAAGAACAAAGTTGGAGAACTCACACATCCTCATTACAAAACTTACTACAAAGCTACAGTAAATAGGAGTGTGATACTAGCATAAAGACAGACACGTGATCACTGGTAACAGAATTGAAGAGTCTAGGAATAAACCCATAAATCTACGGTTAATCAATTCTCGACAATGATACCAAGACCATTCAATGGTGAAAAAAACAGTCTTTTCAACAAATGGTGCTGGGACAACTGGATATCCACATGCAAAACAACGTACTTTAACCTCTGCCTACAAAATTAATTTAATGTAAAATGGGTCATACAAAACTAATTTACATACAAAAATTAATTTAAAATGTTTCAAAGGGAGTGCCTGGGTGGCTCAGTCAGTTGATCATCCAACTCTTTTGGCTCAGGTCACATGATCTCAGAGTTTGTGGGATAAAGTCCTGCATTGGGCTCTGCATTGACAGCGTGGAGCCTGCTTGGGATTCTCTGTCTCTGCCCCTCCCCTGCTGTGTGTGTGTGTGTGTGTGTGTGTGTGTGTGTGTGTGCGCGCGCGCGCGGTTCTCAAAATAAATAAATAAACCTATTAAAAAAAAAAAAAGAAAGAAAGACCATAGCAAGTGTTGATGCTGCTGTAAAGAAATTAGAACCCTCCTAGACTGCTGATGGGTATACAAAACTGTGCAGTCACTGTGGCAAACATTCCGGCAGTTCCTCAAATGGTTATCTTCAATTGAGATAACTGTAGAATCGTGTGAAGCATGAGACATAATAGGCTGCCTTGTACACTTTGCCCAGTGTATAAGTTTCCCAGGGTTGCTGTCACAAAGTACCACAAACCGGGTGGCTTAAAATAAAATAAACTTGGTATCTTTTCACAGTTCTGGAGGTCAGCAGTCCAACATCAAGGTGATGGCAGGGCCATGCCCCCTCTGAAGCTTCCAGGGAAGAATCCTTCCTTGCTTCTTCCACCTTCCAGTGGCTATGGCAATCCGTGGTCTTCCTTGGTTCACAGATGCGTCGCTCCAAACTTTGCCTGTGAGCACATGGCAAGCTTCTTTTGTATCTGGGTCTGTCCTCCTCTTAAGAGAACACCAATCATTGGACATAGGGCTCACTCTAAATCGAGGATGATTTCATCCTGAGATCCTTAATACATTGGCAAAGACCCCGTGTCCAAATAAGGCCACATTCTGGGGTTCCAGATGAACATGAATTTGAGAGGACACTATTCAACCCACTAATACTCACTTTGCCCCACTATAACGTTTTATAAAACTACAGTATGATATCATAACCAGGATACTGAACTGAGACTGACATAACCCACCAATCTTACTCAGATTTCCTCACCTTTAGTTGTATTCACATGGAAGTCACTGTGTTACATCCTACACAATTTTGTCACCTGTTCAGGTTCACCTATCTACCACTACAGTCAAGATATTGAACAGCTCCAACACAATCCAATGTTTAAAGGACCAGTCTGGCTTTGGCACAAAAAATAGATCGGGTAGGTACAGCATGAAGGGGTGACTGCTATAATCCAAGAAAGGCACAGTGGTGACTTAGTTCCAAGTAGTGACACCTTTAGAGGGACAGTGGTGGCAGAACTGAGCTGTTGTCCTGTGGGTACAGCCAACAGGACTTTCTTTTTTCTTTTTTTCTTTTTTTTTTTTTAACGTTTATTTTATTTTTGAGACAGAGAGATACAGAGCATGAACGGGGGAGGGTCAGAGAGAGGGAGACACAGAATCCAAAACAGGCTCCAGGCTCTGAGCAGTCAGCACAGAGCCTGATGCGGGGCTCGAACTCACGGACCATGAGATCATGACCTGAGCCGAAGTCAGCCGCTTAACCGACTGAGCCACCCAGGCGCCCCCCAACAGGACTTTCTGATGGACTGAATTCAAGATGTGAGAAAGAATAAAGAATGATTCCTTGTATTTTTACAAGGAAAAAGGTAAATTTCTATATTTACTTGAGAGAACTAACATCTTTATGATGTCCAAGAACAAGAAGTGTCTTTCCTTGGTTCAGGTCTTTTGTTTCAGGAGTGTTTTACAGTTTTCCTTATATAAATTTTGTACATTTCCAACTCACTTCAGAGTATTTCATCCTTTGTGACAGTGTTGTCAAGGGGGCTGATGTTTTGTATATCTGAAGGCTCTTGATGTTTATGTGTCAATTTTACATCCAGTCAATGACCTCACCATCTGCATTTTAGCACTGACCCTCTTAGGGTCTCCAGGCACAGTCATCACACTTGCAAATAGTTTTACTGTTTACTATTTATTTTCTAATTCTTTTGCCTCTAATAGTTCTCTTGTCTGATGCATTGCTTAATCCCATGAATAAAATGCTGAAGATTAGCAAAGATGATAAGCAACTAACTTTGTTACTAGGCTGAGTAACAGAGAAGAGGAGCTCCACAGACAGGGAAGGACGAAGTGCAGGATTAAGAGGTAGGGGTAGGGGGTAGGATGCGTGATATAACCCAGGCAGATTGAGAGCTTGGAAGAAGGTCTTGTCCTAACTGTACTCTGAGGCAGCTGCAGCCCGTCTGGCATCCTGTTTGTGACCTTGCTCAGGAGACCCCGACCCCAAGGTCCCAGAACGGGGTCCTAACCACAGACACCGTGAGATCATTAATCTCTGCTTTGTTAAGCTGCTAAACTTGAGAGTATCTGTTACGCAGCAACAAATAACCAGCATATTATCTTTACTAGGGTAAATTTTGACAAATCCTGTTTTCCTAGGAAAGTTTCCACTTCATCTAGGTTTTCTTTTGCCAAGAACTGTACAAAACATTTTCTTACAATTCTGTTATCCTGCAAAACAAGAAGACACTCAAAGACTAATGTCAAAAAGAAATAGCAACTGCACGACTAGGTATCTATCCCAAGAATACAAAAACGCTGATTCGAAGGGGCACATGTACCCCAATGTTTATAGCAGCACTATCAACAACAGCCAAAGTATGGAAAAAGTCCACATGTCCATCGATTGACAAACAGATAAAGAAGTAGTGTATATACACAATGGAATATTATTCAGTGATCAAAAAGAATGAAATCTTGCCATTTGTAACAACGTGGATGGAACTCGAGTGTATTATGCTAAGTGAAACAGGTCAGAGGAAGAAAAATACCGTACGATTTCGCTCACGTGGAATTTAAGAAACACAACAGATGAACATAGGGGAAGGGAAGGAAAAATAAGACAAAGACAAGGAAGCAAACCATAAGAGACTCAAATACAGAGGGAACAAACTGAGGGTTGAGGAGGGAGGGAAGTAGGGGATGGGCTACATGGGGATGGGCATTAAGGAGGATATTTGTTGTGATGAGCACTGAGCGTTATATGTGATGAATCACTAAATTCTATTCCTGAAACCAATACTACACAGTATGTTAACTAACCTGAATTTAAATAAATATTTAAAAAAGAAAAATAACAAAAATTTAAAAAATAGAATCTTGCTTGAAAGCCTCCAATGGTAAATTTGGTATAATTTGCACTCTAAAGAGAAAAGGTTAAAAAAAAGACTGCATTTAATAAACATAGATTCATTCTACAATAATACTAAAAAATGAGAGACAACAGAGGAAAGAAAGTTATTCTTTAAAAAATAGTGCCGGGGCGCCTGGGTGGCTCAGTCGGTTAAGCGGCCAACTTCGGCTAAGGTCATGATCTCGCAGTCCGTGAGTTCGAGCCCCGCGTCGGGCTCTGTGCTGACAGCTCAGAGCCTGGAGCCTGTTTCAGATTCTGTGTCTCCCTCTCTCTCTGCTCCTCCCCTGTTCATGCTCTGTCTCTCTCTGTCTCAAAAATAAATAAACGTTAAAAAAAAATTAAAAAAAAAAAAAAAAAGAGTGTCCAAGAGTGCCTGGGTGGCTCAGTCAAGCGACTGACTCTTGATTTCAGCTCAGGTCATCATCTCAGCACTGTGGGATCGAGCCCCACATCAGGCTCTGTACCCAACAGCATGCTTAAGATTCTCTCTCCCTCTCCCTCTCTCTCTCCCCCCACGTCCCACCCCTTTCCCCAGCTTGTGTGCATCCTAAAATTTTTTAAAAAAAATTTTTTTTAAATAAAAGAAAATAGGGCACCCGGGGGGGCTCCACAAGTTACGCATCCAAATTCATTAAGCTCAGATCATGACCTCACAGTTCGTGGGTTCAAACCCCACATCAGGCTCTTTTTGTCAGTATGGAGCCCACTTCGGATCTTCTGTCTCCCTCTCTCTACCCCTCCCCTGCTCACGCTGTCTCACGCGATCTCGCTCTCAAAAATAAACATTTAAAAAAAACAAACAAAGCCAGGGGGCCACTGGGCCTGAAGCATGAGCTGAGGAAGTGACAGGAAAAGATGGTAGGGAGCCCAGGACCTGATGCTACACGAGGCCTTGTTGGCCCTGGTGAAGAGCTCCCAAGCCACAGGAAGTCTGCATGCACAGCAGAAACACTATGTGGACACTAGGCTCCTGAGCACAGATCACGGAGGCCATGGGAAAGCAGGAAGAAGAGGCGGGTGTGGGCCCCAGCACAGCCTTTATGGCAAGCGTGAGATGTACTCTAAAGGCAGAGCCAACAGCAGTTTCTGAGGAACGCCTTCTGCAGATGGAGTCAGTCACTAAAGGACAAGTGGCCACAGGAGCAGGCTCGGAGGTCAGCGAGAGCTCCAGCTGCACCCTGGGTTGAAGGTGCCCATCGGCCCTCCCAGCACTTAATACATCCCGGAACCTGGAGGCCTGGCAAAGGTGACGCTGGGGTCAACAAAGCACTGGCTGATGCCGTTCAGGGTAGGGACACAGAACAGGGGGACCTGAATAGGGCCCTGGGGCACTTGAGTAACTACAAGGCTCCAGAGGAAAAGTCCTGCAAACGAGACTGAGAAAATAGACCTGACAAGGTAGGCAAAACCAGAAGAGTAAGGGGTTCTGGAAGCCCAAGGAAGAAAACTAAGCACTCCTTTTTTCTTGAACTACTATGTCAAATGCTGTCAAGAGGTCTAGTAAGATGAAGGCTGAGAACTAACCAACAAACTTCGCAACACCTAGGTTAATGGTACCAACAGCCTCAAAGGGCAGGGTGGCAGGTAGTTCCCGATAACAGCAAAGGAAGAATGAAGTCCGAGTCACTAGGATTTAATTTATAGAAAAGTAAAGAAGCACATGAACACAAACACCTCGTGTTTGTGAAGCCAGGGTGATAGAATGTGGAAACTAAAAAGCAGCTGAGAGTCTAACATTTCAGGACGCCTGGATGGCTCAGTGGGTTAAGCGTCCAACCCTTGATTTTGACTCAGATCATGATCTCATGGTTTGTGAGTTTGAGTGTGAGTTTCAGCCCCAAGTCGGGATTCTCTCTCTCCCTCTCTCTGGCCCTCCCCCACTCGTGCTCTATCTCTCTCAAAATAAATAATAAAGTAAAACAGAAATTTTAAAAAAATAAATAAATAAGAGTCTAATGTTTCAACCCACATCTATGCTTAGGAGATCTGTGGCAATGCTGGACCAAACCCCAGACCTCCCACTGAGCCAGAGCTCATGACCATACTCACCCTGCAGGGCCGCAGATGCAAAGACGAAAGAACTGCAACACACACCCCACACGTTCCTGGCGGCTCTGACCCACACATGTGCACCTGCTTTCCACAGAGCTCCACTGCTGGGCAGCCACCAGCAAGTCTGCTTTCCAACTGGTCTCTCCTGATACCTCACTCCTCTTACCCACAAAATGGGGACATTCCTCCAGACTTCCACTAAGTCCTCTTACTTGTTAGCCCTTTCCCTGGAGAAGTCATCTCTCATCCTCTCCCCTAGATTACAGGGCTCTCATCCTAGACGGTCCAAAGTGAACGCCAACTCCAAATGTTCTTCAGGCTAGAGCAGTACTGACCAACAGAAACACAGGATAAGCCTCAAGTGTAATTTTAAACTTTCTAGCAGCCAAACTTAAGACGTAGAAATAGGAGTAATTAATTGTAATAAACTTTACTTAACCCAATATATCTCCAAAATATTATCATTCCAGCATACAACCGACATAATTAATACTAAAAAGAGTACAAAATATCTCAGTAAGTCTCTGTAATCCAGTGTACATTTCACACAACACATCTCAATTTGGTGTGCATACACGTCAAGTGTTCAAAAGCCACTATGGCCGGCTTGTTGGGAGATGCCAGCCACCTCTCCACTCCAATCTGTACACGTGCAGGAGCCAACCTTTCTCCAAGATTCCATTTGGAATTCTGAGCAAGACACCCGTGGTATCATTCTGCAGCAGGAATGAACACACAGGAAGCTTCCTTTAACCACCCCAAGTGGTTAAACATTTCCTCTTTGGTGCTTCTGCAACATTTTTCTCTTTTAAGCAATTATCAAACCAATTGTGTGTGTGGTTCTCAAAACTAGAATACAAGAATCTCCATAGGGACAAGGTGCCATGTTTATACTGATGTGGCTCAAGAGTTCAAAACTGACACACAGAAGGCATTAAATGTTACAAAATCAAACTAATGAACAAACATGTGGAAGCCAGTTAGTTCCAAAAGATTTACCCTAGGACAACACCAGAGGGGGGGGGGGGGGGGGGGAAATCCATAAGCCAATTTCGGCTCCTTCTTTTTCACGAAGTTTTACAACATTTACAAATCACCTAAAATGTGTCAGGTAATATTCAAGGTGCTGGAAACTAATAAAAGTTAAAGCCCTACCTTCAATGAGGTTACGGTCTCGCCATTAAGACAATAACGAAGAAATAACATATAATGCAACCAGTAATGAAAACAAACTATGTGGGGTGCCTGGCTGGCTTAGTCGGTAGAACATGCAACTCCTGGTTGTGAGTTCAAGTCCCATGATAGGTGGGGAGATTACTCAAAAAATTGAAAAATAAAACCTCACAGATATGTGTCCTGACAAAGGACGGGGTGCTCTGGAAGCATAGGGAATACATCCCCATCAGAAGTCAGCAAACCAGAGCCTGCCACCTGAAAGCCTGAAAGCCAAAGATGTTTTTTTTAAATCGTAAAAATCATCTGCACTTCAAATCCCAATATCCACACATACAGTGGCACACAGCCAGGCTCATCTGTCCACACATGGTTTGTGGTCTGTTTTCACGCCATGAGGGAGAGCTCGGCAATGACAGGCAAATGCACCTGCACCAAGGTCTACTCTGACTGGACACTTTTGCCGTTGTAACCAGTGTATATCTATCACATCAAAAGAAGAAAAAAAAAGAATGGTGGACTTTGAAAAACATGCTTTTAACCTGCAGATTACTATGCTACTGACTCTGATGGCAAAGCACTGTGCTTATCAGACACCCTAACCAGAGCAGAAGACAATAGTAAACATTGGCATTACAGACAAAGCCAATTCACAATTCACAGGAAAGCAATAATCAGGAAAGTCAGAAAATTCTAAGCTCAACAAACTCCAAATAAGATAAACTCAAAGACATACTCACCTAGACACATCATAATCAAACTGCTGAAAGCCAAAAGAGAATTTTGAATGCAACAAGAAAGAACCAACTCATTTCATGTAAGAGAGATCCTTGATAAGATTAGAAGCTGATCTCTCATTAGAAACCAGAGGCTAGAAGGCAGTGAGGATGACACACTCAAAGGGGTGAAAGAATGTCAACCAGGAATTCTACACACACCAAAGTGCTTCCATAAATGAAGAAGAAATTAAAACATTTAATATAAACAAGAGAATCTGTCACTGGCAGACCTACTCTATAAGAAACATTAAGAAAGTCTTTCAACCAAGAATGAAGCGACAGAAAGAGAAATCAAGAAATCGATTCCATTTACAGTTGCAGAAAAACCATAAAATACCTAGGAATAAACCTAACCAAAGAGGTGAAAAATCTATACACTGAAAACTATAGAAAGCTTATGAAAGAAATGGAAGAAGACACAAAAAAAATGGAAAAAGATTCCATGCTCCTGGATAGGAAGAACAAATATTCTTAACATGTCGGTACTACCAAAAGCAATCGACATATTCAATGCAATCCCTATCAAAGTAACACCAGCATTCTTGACAGAGCTAGAACAAATAATCCTAAAATTTGTATGGATCCAGAAAAGACCCTGAATAGCCAAAGCAATCTTGAAAAAAAAAACCAAAGCAGGAAGCATCACAATCCCAGACTTCAAGCTATACTACAAAGCTGTCATCATCAAGACAGTATGGTACTGGCACGAACAGACGCTTAGATCAATGGAACAGAATAGAGAACCCAGAAACAGACCCACAGACATATGGCCAACTAATCTTTGACAAAGCAGGAAAGAATATCCAATGAAATAAAGACAGTCTCTTCAGCAAGTGGTGCTGGGAAAACTGGACAGCGACATGCAGAAAAATGAACCTGGACCACTTTCTTACACCATACACAAAAATAAACTCAAAATGGATGAAAGACCTAAATGCAAGACAGGAAGCCATCAAAGTCCTTGAGGAGAAAGCAGGCAAAAGCCTCTCTGACCTCAGCCGCGGCAACTTCTTACTCAACACATCTCTGGAGACAACGGAAACAAAAGCAAAAATGAACCACTGGGACCTCATCAAAATAAAAAGCTTCTGCACAGCGAAGGAAAAAAATCAGCAAAACTAAAACTAAAAGGCAACTAAAGGAATGGGAGAAGATATTTGTAAATGACATATCAGGTAAAGGGTTAGTATCCAAAATCTATAAAGAACTTACCAAACTCAACACCCAAAAAACAAATAATCCAGTGACGAAAGGGGCAAAAGACATGAATAAACACTTCTCCAAAGAAGACATCCAGATGGCCGTCCGACACATGAAAAAGTGCTCAACACCACTCCTCATCAGGGAAATACAAATCAAAACCACAATGAGATACCACCTTACACCTGTCAGAATGGCTAACAGTAACAACTCAAGCAACAACAGATGTTGGCGAGCATGTGGAGCCTCACATAAGGCCCTGAACTGACAATGCAGAGCCTGCTTGGGATTCTCTCTCTCTTCCTCTCTCCCTGCCCCTCCCCACTCATGTTCTCTCAAAATAAATAACTTTAAGGAAAAAAAAAAACACACAAAAGAAAGGAATGGAGAAACAGAGAAACAAAGACGTAAGAAATACAGAAAACGACCAAACTAATAAAGCAAATCCTACCTTTTTAGTAATTACATTAGATGTAAGGAGATTAAATACTCAAATTAAAAGACAGACGACATATAAAAAACATATATATGTGCATACATATATGTACATATACATGGTCCAACTGTATGCTGTCTATAAGAAACATCTTAGATTGAAAGATACAAAGAGCTTAAAAGCAAAAGTGGGAAAACGAGCTACAAAGAGAAACCACAAATTAGAACCCAAAGGGCTACATGGTTATCAGACAAAACAGGCTTTAAAAAAAGAACTATTGCCAGAGACAAAGAGGGACATTTCATAATGATGAAAGAGTCAAAATAACAGGTAGATATAACAATTATAAATACACACACAACTAATATAGCCTCAAAACACATGAAGCAAACACTGATAATGACTAAAAAGAAAAGAAAATGTAACAATACCAGGAGACTCCAAAACTTTACTGCCAGTAACTAACAGAATCACTAAAAAGACAACAAGGAAGAATGAGTAAGATTCCACACCACAGACCAGCTCCATCTAACACAGAGAAACAACCTACCTAAGAACTGCACAGTACTCATTCTGTTCAGGCACTCATCAAACACTCTTCAAGACAGAACATAATCTGAGCCATTTTTAAGAAATTAACTAATTGAAATAAAATGAAATTAAAGTATGTCTTCTGACTGTAATAGAATTAGATTAAAAACCAACAAAATAGCGAAATCTAGTAAATACCTAAATACTTGGAAATTAAACATACTTCTATATAATCCATGGATCGGGGCTCCTGGCTGGCTCAGGTGGTAGAGCACGTGACTATTAATCTCAGGGTTGTGAGTCAAGCCCCATCATGGGCATAGAGCCTACTGAAAACAAAATAAAAAAATGGGCAGGGCACTTGGGAGGCTCAGTAGGTTGAGCATCTGACTCTTGCTTTTGGCTGAGATCATGATCCAAGGGTTGTGGGAATGAGCCCCACATCAGGCTCTACTCTGAGCATGGAACCTGCTTAAGATTTTCTCTCTCTCTCTCTCTCTCCCTCTGCTCCTTCCCCATGGACATGCACTCTCTCTCTAAAAAAAGAAAAAGAAGAAGAAACAGGCACACCTAGATGGTACAGTCGGTTAAGCGTCTGACTCAAGATTTCAGCTCAGATCATGATGTCATGGTTGTGAGACCAAGCCCCATGTCAGCTTCTGCACTGAGCGTGGACCTTGAGATTCTGTTGCCCCCTCCCCCACTTGCGCTCACTCTCTCTCTCTTAAAATTTTTTTAAGTTAGAAAAAATAAAAAAGAAACAAATAATCATCCATGAGTCAAAGATATCACAAGGGAAAATAGAAAATATTTTGAACTGAAAAAAAAATGAAAATACAACATATCAAAATTTAGAGGAGGAGCTTGTTTTAGTTTTCTAGGACTGCCATAAAAGAGTATCATAACTGGGTGAGTTAAAACAACATAAATTCATTATCTCATAATTCTGGAAGCCAGACATCCAAAATCAAGGCGCCAGCTGAGCTGCACTCTCTCTGATGGCTCTAGGGGGTCTTTATTGTGCCTCCAGCTTCCAGGTGTTCACAGGCAATCCTTGATGTTCCTTAACTTGTAGGTCCCCTCCAGGTAAGCCTGTCCTCACAAAGCACTCTTCTCTCTTATGCTGGCACCAGTCACATTGTATTGGGGACCATGCTCTTCTGAACCTCATCTGAACTCATCTATAATGATCCCCATCTACAAATAAGGTCACATTCTGAGGTACGGGGGGGGGGGGGGGACAGGACATATCTTTTTGGGGAATACAAATCAACCATAACACAAATTAAAAAGTGCTTTAAGGGAAATGTATAGCTTTAAATTCCTTTATCAATCACAATAGAAGAACTCAAACCAAGATCCTAAGCTTCCACCTTAAGAAACTAGAAAAAGGGCAAATTAAATCCAAAGCAAGCGGAAGAAAGTAAATAAAGATAAGAGTGGAAATAAATGAAAAGAGAATAAAAAAGAGTATCAACAAAATGAAAAGTTACTTCTTTGAAACTTCAACATAACTCACAAAACTTTGGCTAAACTGACAAAAAAAAAAAAGAGAGAGAAGACCCAAATTACTAATATCAGAAATGAAAGAGGGAATATTACTACCAACTTTCTAAAAGAGAGAGAGAGAGAGAGAGAATTATAAGGGAATACTATAAGCAACTGTAAGCCAATAAAGTAGATAAAATGAACATATTCCTAGAAAGACATAAAACACCAAAAATAAGAATATAAACCCTAAATATCTATAACAAGAAATTAATAATGAGGGGCACCTGAGCGGCTCAGTCAGTTAAGTGTCTGACTTCAGCTCAGGTCATAATCCTGCAGTTCATGGGTTCGAGTTCCACATTGGGTTCTGTGCTGACAGCTCAGAGCCTGGAACCTGCTTCAGATTCTGTGTCTTCCTCTCTCTCGGCCCCTCTCCCTCCCTCCCTCCCTCTCTGTCTCTCTCTCTTTCTCTCAAAAATAAACATTTAAAAAAAATTTTTAAGTTAATAATGAAAAAACTTCCAACAAAGAGAAGCCCAGAACTAAACTGCCTCACAAGTGAATTCTACCAAACATTTAAAGAACAAATAACACCAATAGTTCACAGACACTTCCAAAAAATAGAATACACTTGCCAACTCATAGAGCCAGTATTACCGTGACACCAAACGCTAAAAGACATCAATAAAAAAGAAAAACTACAGACCAATATAACATCCTTTATGAATCCTGATGCAAAAATCCTCAACAAAATACTACTGAACCAAATGCAGCAAGATGTAAAGAGGATCAGGTATCATGACAAAGTGGATTCACCGCAGAAAGAGTTGTTTCAACATAATGAAAATCGGGGCGCCTGGGTGGCTCAGTCGGTTAAGCGGCCGACTTCGGCTCAGGTCATGATCTCGCCCTCCGTGAGTTCGAGCCCCGCGTCGGGCTCTGTGCTGACAGCTCAGAGCCTGGAGCCTGTTTCAGATTCTGTGTCTCCCTCTCTCTGACCCTCCCCTGTTCATGCTCTGTCTCTCTCTGTCTCAAAAATAAATAAACGTTAAAAAAAAAAAATTAAAAAAAAAAAAATAATGAAAATCAACGTAATACACCATATTAACAGAACAAAGGATAAAACCGTATGATCACCTCAACAGATGCAGAAGCACTTAAAACCCAATATCCCTTTCTGATTAAAAAAACAAAAAAACAAAAAAACCACTCAACAAACTGGGAATAGAAGGGAACTTCCTCAACCCGATAAAAGGCATCTATGAAAACTCAAGGCTGACATCATCCTTGATGGTAAAAGACTGAACACTTTCCCTTCAAAACAGAAATGAGATGGGTGGGCTGCTTTCACCACTTCCATTCAACTTTTTAATGCAGGTTCTAATAAGAGCAATCAGGCAAGGAAAAGGAAAAGAAATAGAAAGCACCCATATTTGAAAGAAGAACTAAAACTCTTGTATCTCTCTTCCCAGACACCATGTTCTAGTGCAGCTGACGCTTGAATAAGTCAGGGTGCCAGCCCCGTGCACTTGAAAATCCACATGTAACTTCCGACTCCCCAAAAACTTAACTAAAAGCCTACTGTTGACCAGAAGCCTTACCAAGAACATAAACAGTAGATTAACAGATTTTGTATATCATATACTGTATTGTTATAATAAAAAAAAAAACACTAGAGAAAAATGTTAAGAAAATCATAAGGAGAGCACTTTGGAATACTGTACTGTATTTATCAAAACAAATCTTATGTAAGTGGATCAGCAGTTTAAACCCATGTTGTTCAAGAGTCAACCGCGCACTAATGTGCATTTTTCTGTGTTATGTGCCATACATTAATAAAGTCCTCCCAGAAACCGTCTTTATGTTTTGGCTAAATGTCTTACTGTTATTGAATTTGTATGGGGACCGACATTACAGACCCATAATGGCAGATCCTAACAGACCACTTCTGTAAGAGAAGGAAAACAGAAGAGCCAATGAGCCAGAGATGGGGCAACACTTGATCTTGCCCTTTCACCAGCCCATAATACAGCTGGCATTTTGTTTCACTCTAGTGTTCAAGGAGCTCACAAAACACAGGCAAAGGGCAAGGATGAGCAAGCAACCAAGACTCTCTAAGCCTACATACAGCCTTGGAATCTGACAGGGAGTAGAGGACCTAGATTCCAAGGACAGAAATCAGTTTAACAACTAGCAAACAATTTTCAAACAATTTTTGAACCTAGCAAACAATTTTCAAACTACACAAGACAGAGAGTCCTCTAGGCCTCTCTTAGGCAGCACTTATTAGGAAGCAACTGGGTGTCAGATGCTTTCCATGTAATAATATCAAGACTCTGTTCCCTCCACTGAAACTAACGTAATATTGTATGTCAAATATACTTCAATCAAAAAAAAAAAATCTTTCTTTCCCCATGAGTTGTACTTTACAATAACCAAGCAGTTTTTTTGTTTGTTTGTTTGTTTGTTTGGTACAAGTACTCATAATAATAAACGAAGACTGCCATTTTGCAGTTAATGATTCTGAGCAATAAATATCAATGACTGTTAACATCTGCAAGATGACCAGACTTATCATGCCTAATTTAAAAAATCTCAATCCTAGTAACAAAGTATTCTTGATTAAAAAAAAAGTTTTTAAAAGACAAACCTAGGGGCGCCTGCATAGTTCAGATGGTTAAGCTTCCAACTTCAGCTCAGGTCATGATCTCACAGTTCGTGAGTTTGAGCCCCATACCGGGCTGTCTGCTGTCAGCACAGAGCCTGCTTTGGATCCTCTGTCTCCCTCTCCCTCTCTCTGCCCCTCCCCTGCACATGAGCTCTCTCTCAAAAATAAATAATCATTAAAAACAAAAAATGGCTAAAAGAGCAAATAAAAAAGTCATTAAAAAAGGGGGGGGGGGCACCTGGTGGCTCAGTTGAGCATCTGACTTAGGCTCAGGTCATGATCTCACAGTCCATGGGTTCGAGCCCCGCGTCGGGCTCTGTGCAGAAAGCTCAGAGCCTGGAGCCTCCTTCAAATTCTGTGTCTCCCTCTCTCTCTGCCCCTCCCCTGATCATGCTCTGTCTCAAAAATAAATAAAAACATTTGGGGCGCCTGGGTGGCGCAGTCGGTTGAGCGTCCGACTTCAGCCAGGTCACGATCTCACGGTCCGTGAGTTCGAGCCCCGCATCAGGCTCTGGGCTGATGGCTCGGAGCCTGGAGCCTGTTTCCGATTCTGTGTCTCCCTCTCTCTGTGCCCCTACCCCGTTCATGCTCTGTCTCTCTCTGTCCCAAAAATAAATAAAAACGTTAAAAAAAAAAAATAAAAAAAAAAAAATAAATAAATAAATAAAAACATTTAAAAAAATGTTTTTAATAAAAAATAAAATAAAAAAAAGACAAACCTACGTCTGATGCAGGCTCTAGCCCTGGGCTGTCCAACTGAGAGATAATGTGAACCACAAGCATGAACCCTTGTAGAGAATTTAAAATTTTCTAGTAATCACATTTTAAAAAAGGAATTAGAAACAAATTATTTTTAATAATATTTAACCCAATATAGCCAAAATTTGTATCTCAACATGCAATCACTATTTTTTAAAGTATTAATGTGATACTCTACATTCTCTTTTTCACACTAAGTCTTCAAAATCCAGTGTGTTTTTTGCACTTACAGCACATCTCAATTCACACTAACCACATTTCAACTGCTCAAGAGCGGCATGATGGCTATCATACTGGAAAGCAGCAGCTCTAGATCTTACATATCAACAACAGTAAATATACAGAACAGAGGAACATGTCAAATAACATCACAGCAATGCAATCAGCAAAATCAAGGTTATGGAAAGCTTTGGGACAAATGAACCATTATCTTCAAAACAAGTGCAAGAAAAAAATAAAGATTTAAAAGAAATCTATCCAGGGCAATGAATAGAGCATATTTTTTTCCTAATTTGAAATGAAATAAGAAATATGAACCCAAAAAAAGAAAAGAATAGCAACTGCATATTTATTGACTGAAATACTTATATTAACTGAAATATTCACAGATCAAACATATTCACAGATAGAGTGGGGACTGTCCATGAAGAGGTAAATGTTGATGCCGGGAGACAGGCACACAAGGCTGACTCTACCACCAAATCTACTTCTAAATAGGTTCGAGAAAGTTCCATAATAAAAAATCTAAAATATCTACACGTGTACCTGCTTGTATAGGTTCAATAACGATAATACTGCCAAGAGAACTGAGTGGACAGGGGACAAAGCAGAGAGACGTTTCACTTTATACTTTTTTTTATTTTGAACCATGTAACTATCTAAACTACTCAAAAAATTAAATTTACACATATACATAGCTTGACTCAATCCACTGGCCTCTGCAACTCCACCACGTCAACAGGCCCGAGCCTGCTCACTGGTCCCCCCTGCTTCCTTTCTGACCTTTCTTCAATCCACCCTCCACACAGCAGCCAGAGTCGTCTTTTCAAAATAGCATTCTGTGCCTAAAATCCTTCAATGACTGTCTACAGTGCTTAGGAAACCACCAACTCGTTACCAAAGCAACAAGACCCTATATGACCCTGCCCTGCCTCTCCAACCTCACCTCCTGCCACTCGCCCCTTCTGACCTAGTAATTCCACCTTGTACCAAAGGATGCAGACTCCCCCAATTCACGGTCTAGGAAACTGGGACATCCTTATAACACACACCACGTGGCTATTAAATATGTTGAAGATGTCGATGCACAGGAAATAACATACAAAAGAAGAGAATGAAAACAGCACATACTGATTACAGCCACTTTTAAATATGAGCATGTGCATTCATAAAGATCAGAAAAAAATAGATGACAAATATTTGGCATTTTTAGATTTCAATTTCCTGAATTTGTTAAAAATGCTTTTTTTTTTTTTTTTTTAATGTGCATAGTGTGCCTCAGCATTCCAATTCACACCTCACCTCCTTTAAGACCTGGGCTAACCCATCTTCCTCCTGGAGCCTTTCCCAACACAGGTCTGGCTGCTGTGATCAGTGCATGTGGTCGAACATACAAAATTGTTTTGGGTTATGGACAGGAAGCAGAAAACTAAGACTCTAGCCCCCACTCGGGCAAGGATCATCACACGTTAGATCCAACAACTAAGCTACCCACAGATGTCCTTTGAGCATTAGGGCTAAGTAAGATACATTCATTGGTCTTGCTTACCTTTATTATGACTCCAGAACCTTCCCCAGTCATGAGTCCAGAAACACAAACCACATAGTAAGATCCTGAGAGAAAGCAGCCCTTTGCACAGGAGAGCTATGCTTTCAGTGTGCATGAAAACTCACTTCTCAAGATTTACAGAAAATGCTTCTCATTTCTACATGGCAGAACACTTTCCACCCCCTCCTCTTATCAAAAATCAACCAAAGACAAGAACAGGAAAGAGAAACATAAACTCCACCCAAGAGACATTTGAAACCCATACACAAAAATGAATGGGAAGATGGAGGAAAGCTAAATCAATGCACAGAACAGAGAAAGGGCAGCGTATATCCAGGGTTACTGCTGAGAAGCAGGCTGATTGACCCCACAGAACCATGGAGAGGCTCAGAAGAAGGGGATGATGCCTGGGCTAAAAAGGGGTGTGGGTGTAAGAATACATACAGAGAGCACTGGACTTTCGGGTCTCCAGGCCCCTCCTACCCAGTCAGCAAAGAACTCCTCACTGGTAGCCGCAGAGACCAGAGGGGCAAGCTCTGTAAAACTCTACCAGAAGTGTGACACACTTGGGGACAGTGGGCACAAAGCAGGGAGATTAGGTAAATTAAAGGCTATGTACTGAGCCACGGGAAGACCTCCCTCCTCCTCCTCCTCCTCCTCCTCCTCCTCCTCCTCCTCCTCCTCCCCTTTAACCTAGCTCCAGAATGTCCAGCTTAACACTAGCAAGGCGAGAGACAAGGAGGCTTCTCTGAGGAAGCCAAACCAGGGGACAGTAACATCTGGAGGAGAGCCAACAAAAATTCAGTCATCACCCTCCACTGAAGCCACAAGCAAAGAAGCCCCCAAACACTTAGCCCTCCATTTTTAGCACTTTATTCTTAAAGGTGAATAAACAGCCCAGGATCACCAGACATTGGAAGAAGCTTTCCAGAATGAAAGAAAAAGATCAAAAAATACAACAGCAAAGAGGAATGCAGGAGAAACAAAAAAATCAGGAAACAGTAATTTTAAAATAATTTTTTAAAATTAAAAAATAATTTTTTTAACGTTTATTTTTTGAGAGACAGAGAGAGAGAGAGAGAGAGAGAGAGAGAGAGGCAGAGTACGAGCAGAGAGAAGCAGACAGAGAAAGGAAGACATAGAATCTGAAGCAGGCTCCAGGTGGCAAGCTGTCAGCACAGAACCCGACGTGGGGCTTGAACTCACAAACTGCAAGATCATGACCTGAGCCCAAGTCAGAAGCTCAACTGACTGAGCCACCCAGGAGCCTCTTAAAATAACTTTTTTTTTTTTTTTTTAGTTTATTTATTTTGAGAGAGAGAATCCCTAACAGGCTCCAAGCTGTCAGTGCAGACCCGACCCAGGGCTCAATCCCATGAACAGTGAGATCATGACCCGAGCGGAAATCCAATCAAGAGTCAGGCATTTACCACTGAGCCACCAGGCAACCCTACAGTTAAAACCTAAAAAAACATATTTTAAGGGGCACTTGGTGGCTCAGTTGGTTAAGCGTCCGACTCTTGATTTCCATTTGGGTAATGGTCTCACAATTTGTGGCATGGAGCCCATGTCAGGCTCCAAGATGACAGCCTGGAGCCTGCTTGAGATGTGCGCTCTCTCTCCCTCTGCTCCTCCCCCATTTGCACACACTCACTCCCTCTCTCTCTCTCTCTCTCTCTAAAAATAAAAACATAAATTAAAAATGTTAACTGTACTCTAGGAAATTTAACTAAAATTAAGCAATCACTGTATACGTTAAACAAGAATAGGAATCATTACAAAAAGAGAATAATATGTAAATATGAAAAGGGAAATTAAAAATTCTGTGAAAGAACTAGAATAGTCAAAAATGCTCCCAAAAGGTAGAACAAGATCAAGAGGTGACCAGGAAAATAGCTTTTAAAAATCAGAATACTAAGTACAGGAGCTATAACATTCAAATGAATGGTAGAAACTAAACTGAGTAGCTCAAATATATTATACAAAATTTCTTATAAACAAAAAGACATCGAACTCCAGATTTTGGGCTATTTAATGCCCTGCATGATAAATGAAAAAAGGCTACAATTAAGGCACATCATAGAAATTACGAAAATCAAGGATGCAATGATCCTAAAAACTGGGTGGGGGAATAATGGTTACAAAGGAATAATAGGGGTGCCTGGGTGGCTCCAGTCGGTTGAGCATCTGACTTCGGCTCAGGTCATGATTTCACAGCTGGTGGGTTCAAGCCCTGAGTCAGGCTCTGTGCTGACAGCTCTGAGCCTGGAGCCTGCTTCAGATTCTGTGTCTCCATCTCTCTCTGCTCCTCCCCCCACTCATGCTCTGTTTCTCTTTCTCTCTCTCAAAAATAAACATTAAAAAAAAATTTTTTAATGAAAAAAAAACCCAAAGGAGTAACAATCACACTGGACTTCTCAACAGCAATGATGAAAACTAGAACACACTAGAGTGATAACTTAAAAATTACTTGCAACCTGGAACACCAAACCCAGCCAAACTTACTCTTTAACATAGTGGTAGAATAAGTACTTTTTCAAACATGCAAGTCTGAAAACTCTGCCTCCCAAAAAATCCCTGGGAAGCTACTGAGCAATGTGTTCCACCACCATTAGGGAGTAAACACACAGAGGGGAGACATTAGATGCAGGGAAAGGGGGTCATTACGGAAGAATGACAGGAACAATTCCAGGATGAGAGTGTGCACCAATCCAAGAGAACAAGTGCATCCTGACTCGGGCAGGGCGACTCAGGACCACCGAGGAACTGAACAGTGATCTGACTGGGCTAAATGGAGGAAACTTAAATTGAGAAACATTTTACAGAATAGAAAGTGCAAGAACATTATTCTGAGGTTCAAAGAAAACCAGACAAATGAAAAATAAGGCAATTATTAACTCCAGGGAAGAAAGAAGGCTGCAGGATATACAAAAAAAAAAAAAGAAATACACGGTGCCTGGTGCTCAGCAGGTGGACTGCATGATTCTTAGTCTCGGGGTCGTGAGTTCTCCACACTGGGTGTAGAGATTACTTGAAAATGAAATCTTTTGAAAGAAAGAAAAGGAAAGAAAGAAAAGGAAAGAAAAGGAAAGAAAAGGAAAGAAAGGAAAGGAAAGGAAAGGAAAGGAAAGAAAGAAAGAAAGAAAGAAAGAAAGAAGAAAGGAAGGAAGGAAGGAAGGAAGGAAGAAAGAAAAAGAAACAGTTGTAGGTTTACTACCTGGCTCCACATGGCACAATAATGACTTGAACAGACTGAGAATTTTAGATGTGAACCTAACAGACAGGATTTTAGATGTGAATCTAACCAGAATTGTGAGTTTTCTGAATGAGACACAGAAGGTATGAGAGAACTGAAGTCCTCATCTACAGTCACTGGAAGCCAACAAATAACCCCTAAACTTGGTGAATGAAGATATGGCAACACAAGCATATTATTTAGATACCTGAAGTAAATGGTAAAGACTCAAGTGGCTGCTGCCTCTCTAGAAATGCAAGAGAGGAGGGTGGCTTTTTATAAATGTTGTTCAGCACTATTTGACTTTTTTTTTACTTCATTTTTTTTTCCTAAGTAGGAAAAAATGCTCTACCGTTTGAGACTGAGTCAGCCAGGCAGTCACTCTGAGCATTATTTGACTTTTAAACTATGTACATATGCACTGATTGTTTTAACAAAATAGTGAGTTTAAAGAAAGAGATACAGGGATGGTGGCTCAGTCGGTTAAGCGCCCAACTTCAGGTCATGATCTCATGGTTCGTGGGTTCAAGCCCCACATCGGGATCTGTGCTGACAGCTTGGAGCCTGGAGCCTGCTTCAGATTCCGAGTCTCTCTCTCTCTCTCTCTCTCTCTGTCCCTCCCCGACTCGAGTTCTCTTTGTCTCTCTCTCTCTCTCTCAAAAGAAATAGGCTTTTAAAAAAATTTTTTTTAATAAATAAAAAATAATAAAGAAAGAGATACACAGTAGGCACTCTGCTAGGAAAGCATACAATCTGCCTGGGAAGGCCCTCCAGCTGAAAGGTGACATCCCTGAGTCAAAAGCCTTAAGTCAAGTGACTGCCCTGTGCTCTGGTCCCAGGCAATACTGAATACACATTAAATCCCAAGAGCCCCCACTTACTAATCAACAAAATGGGGGCAGGGGATATACTCCACTAATCTTTTGCGTGAAAAAGTGGTGACTCACTCTCTAGGTCAAGACAAACAGAAAAGAATAAACATGCAATTTGGTAAGTTTCAAGTGTTCACTTTGCTGGTTCAATCATTTGGCAATCCTGATTCAGTAACCATTTGGCCACCCTGATCCAGTAACCATTGCCCAGATTTAGCGGCAATAGATGATCCTTGCCTACCCACCGTCCAGAAGGCCCCTTACCCTATCACGCACCTCCACAATAAACACTTAAAATCATGAATCTAAACTTATTGACGGAAAGGGACCACCGAAGATACAGCACATGTTTAAATGAACAATGAACACAGGCTCTCAGGCCAAACTGTCTGCATCCATCTTTGGGATAAGCTCTGAAACCCTGGGATGCATTCTGCCTGTTTCTTCACCTGCAAATAGGAATGCAACAGTACCCAACTCAGAAGATCGCGGTTAGGCTTCAATGAGCGAATTCAGGCAAAGCACTACACCAGGACGGGACACAGGTAAGGGCTTAGTGAACACAGGCTGTCATTATCACTGGTTCAGTCAAGGTCTCTACTCAAGGCTGCCTGTGGAATGAGAGCCATCTGGGGTCACCTGCTCGTCAATTATTTATTAAAAACCTACTATGTGCCAAACACCGAAAAAGTGCGAGTACTACAACTGACTGGGCCAAGTCATTCAATCTCCTCTAAGTCAGGAAATAACAGTACCTGCTGCACAGAGCAGAGAAACCTAAATGAGAGAACTTACCCAAAGTAAGCAAGTCGGCACCCCGAGTCACAGCAAGCGCTCAACACGTATCATCAATCACTGTACACCTTCTCTCCTACGAACTGGGAAGTGACTTTCAAAGTTAACTAATTTACCCACTTGGTCCAGAGCCTGATACATTCCTTGAAGGTATGGTAGGAATTCAATTAGCACTCCTTGCACTGAATTTCAAAAATTCCCTGCACCCCCCAGCTTACCATCAACACTCCCAAAAATGCAGGAAAAAGATGAATAAAAAGACCATCCCCTGCTCTGCACCAGGTTATCGTATCAGCTCCTTACTACACCTTTGCTTTCTGATCTTTAGAAGTCTCCGCATTTGTTACCACGCATGAAAGTACTTTCAGAGAAAAACTTTTGGATCACCACTTTTTTCCAAACCGGTCCCTTATGGCAGCCGGAAGACCGCACTATTTCTGCATTTCCACGGGCACACTGCCTCCTGCTTGCTTTTCCCTTCAGTGGGAAGCTAGTGGTCCATCTCAGAAGAGTTTGCTTTCTCTGCTGCTACAAGCTAGGAAACAAACTATCCTTGAGAATTAGCAAAAGGGAAGACTACACCGCATTTACAAGAGAATGGGAACTTTTTTATATCCAAAGCCCGTTTAGGCAGTTTGTTTAGAAATAAACTGAAGTCGTGCATTCCTGCTTCTGACAGCCGCCAGGGCTGGGCAGCATTGTCTGGGGAGAAGCGCGCCGGGCCGGCCAACTTTTCGTTAAAGACGGTGCCATCCTATTCGGAACAAAGTGAAAGGTCAGCGGGGCGCAGGAGAGGCGCCGGGAGCGGACGGCCTCGCCTCGGCTCGCGCCGCGAAGTTGGCCGGCTCGCCCCACTTTCCCTTTTGTCCTCCGCCCCTTCAGCGGGGCTCCCGGCCGAGGCCCGGGGCGCGCGGGGGCGGCGGCGCGGACGCGGGCGGCCGGCCCTCACCGCGCGCCCCGCCCGCCGCCCCCCGCCCGCCGGCCGCCCCCCGCCAGCCGGCCGCACAAAGCGCGCCCCGCGCGGCGCGGCCCGGACGCCGGCGGCCTCGGCCCGGCCTCGGCCTGAGGCGCGGCGGCGGCGGCGGCGGCGGCGGGGAGGCGCGGGCCCGCCCGGCCCCCGCCGGCTCGGCGCCCCCGCCTGCCCGTGCGCCCGCCCGCCCGTCGGCTCCGCGCCCGCCGGCTCCGCGCCCGCCGCCCCCGCCGCCGCCGGCCCGCCGCCCCGCTTCTCACCTCGGCATCGGCGGCGGCCATGGCCCGGGCCCGCAGCGTGGCCCCGCCCCTCCCGCGCGCCATCGCCCCGCCCGCGCCTCGCGGCTCAGGGCGGGGCGGGGCTGGTTAAGCGCGCCTGCGCCTGCGCCCGCGCCCGCACCTGCGCACTGCAGCCCGGCGTGCGGCGTCCGTGGCGCGGGCCTGCGCCGACCGGAACCGACGCGCGCGGGCGAGGTGGGGGGCGGGGCCGGACGCAGCGATCTTCCGGAGGTGTCGCGGCGGCCAAGCGTCGTCCTCCGGTTTTCGCAAATATCTTTTCCTTCTACGTGGGCATTCTGGTGGGCTGGCCGGGGTGGAGAAGGACCCCTGACCTTTAACCCCGGACACATATTGATTCCGTCGGCCTTCCCAGAAGGCGGATCCTGACTTGCGTCCTAGGGCGGTGCCCGGGTTCGAGGGTATTCCCGGCATGGTGGGGCGGGTCTTGGTTGGGGTGAATGCCCACCTAGAGGGTGTTTACGGGTTGTGCCCGGTGGTGAGGTTGCCCCGGCTGGGGGGGGGGGGGGGTGTCCTGCTAGGAGTGGGTGCCGACTGTGTGCCGACTGAGAAGGCTGCCCCGATGAGGGGGAGGGGAATGTTCCGACGGGAGGATTGCCCCAACTTTGGGAGGATGTCTCAATGAGGAGACTTGCCTCCGTTTGGGGTGCTTCGGTTAGGAGAGGTGCCCTGATTAGGGGTAATGTCACAGCTGGTGGGTGCTCTGGCCAGGGTCCGTTTCTTCTGTGGGAGAGTATGCACTGATTAGGGAAGGTGGCCCGCTATGAAAGTGTGCTCTGGATGGGGACAGTGTTCTGATTGGAAGGCTGGGGGTAGAATGGGGATTGTCCCAATGAGGAAGACTGCCCCCCGCTAGGAACGGGGTTCTCCAGTTAGGTGTTCCCAGCCTGGGCAGCCTCCCTGATCACCCCAAGCTCCTTGAATCGGCACCTACCCAGCAGCCTGCCTCCCAGTTTTGCACGGGGAAGATCTCAGCACACCCAGTCGCCTTCATGGACAGGATCACATAAACTGGCTTCGCCACCCCCCCGCCCCCCATGGTCAGACTGAATTCTATCATCTTCTGGCAGTTGAAGAAAGATGTATAGACCGAAACTGGGGTTCTCTGACCGGTCTTTGCAACAAGAACTGAGGAGGCTCTGAGTTGAAGGCTAACCTGCTCCACCCCCTCGCACATGCGGGCTCACTCTCATGGGACTCCAGAAAAATTACTCTACTAAGGTGGACATTGACAGTCACACAGGTGCAAAGGAGGAAATGGACGACTGTAAGTACCTAGGAAATCTTCCCTGTTTCTTTGGGGCAACCTAAGTCAGCTCCTGACAGGCTTGGGACCCTTGACTGTTTGGAGCCTCAAGACTGGAAGCTCGGGAGTAGTCATGACCTGTACGGCCCAATTTAACTCACCTCCACTCACACCTAACTCTGGCACCATACTCTCCATCTCCACTCCTGCCTTGGGCTCTAGTCTGTCCCTTCCCTGAAACACTTTTATCTCGGGTATGTGTGGCTCAATTCTCTGCCATGGCTGGGTCTCAAATACCACCTCTTCAGGAAAGCCTTCCCTTACCTCCCTACCGAAAACAATACTGCACCCCAGAACTTCCTTGCTTTATTTTACTCCTTGGCACTCCACTGTTATATTGTCTGTCTTTCCCATTAAAATGTAAGTCCAGAAAGTCAGGGACTTTTATCTTGTACGCCTTAGTGCTTATAACAATGCTTGGCATGCAGGAGAAAAAAATAAATATTTGTTGAGTGAATAAGATGTGGAGAAAAAATCCTTTACCAGGCAAACACGGACCATAAGTCAATGCGTCAGAAGTAGGATATGCTCCCGTTTTGCTCTGTCAGCCCAGCCCACCCTACCCTTGTATGATCGTTGATCATTTATGTTAAGTGCAGTTTTTAACACATGCCATGTGAACCATCACATCAGTCCTGAGAGGCAAGACTCTTACCCACGTTCTGAGTGAGGAAACCAAAGCAAAAGAGTTGAGTGCCCTCAAGACTACCTGACTGTTGAGAGGCAGAGACAGGATTGAAACCCAGGCACATTTTCAACTATGAGGCTACCACTAACAGATGGTTTGCAGATTATCCTCCTTGTGGCATATTTTGAGCTTTCCTCCAATGTTTGTCCTCTCCTTGTCCAACAAATAGTAACGTTTTAGCTGGGTACGTGGCTACCTGACTAAAGAGCACATTTCCAACTGTCAAAGGTAGCTGGGTGGATGTTTGCACAAATGATAGAATCTACTTCCCAGCCTATACCCCCCCCCCCAAGAAGTTAGAGGTGCAGGCCCAGTAAACTGGGTGATGATGAAATCTGGAATGGCCACTCTGGACCCAGGAGTGGAAGCCCGAACTGGAGAATGACAGCTAGGTCACCAGGCCCAAATTTTGCACTTCTGCACTGTTAAGTGTACCAGAAGTAAAGGGGCAGGGGCTCAATATGTCTTCTCATAATCCCATAAATGTCTTCTAGATTAAGGTAACAGACACCTATCCAGTCACTCCCTCACCATATGGCAGATAGGGAATTTGAACCCAAAGTCTTATCTTAACCACACCTCCATTATTTCCTAAAGCACAGTACACAATCATTGGCCCCGTTGGGCATTTACAGACCCTCCCCTCAGCCCTGGAACATCTGCAGATGTCCCTTTGGTAAACGTTGCTCTTCTGAACCCGGTTTTTATTTGTTCTTGGGTTCCTTGCATCCTAGACAACAGGCATTTGAAGGGGACCTCAGGAGCAGGTGTGGCCTTGGCCTTGTGTTCACACTTGGATGAGAGGGGAGCAACAGTATCCCTCACAGCCAGAGTAGCAGTGAGAACAGCAGGGACTTGAGACTTGAGGCCAAGGATAAGGGAATAGCACAAGAGGCAGAGGCTTGGGCAAGCCCTCCTCCTCATCCCCCAAGGGATTTCCTCTGACAAGGAGGTCTGAGCCGCTCCCCCTGGAATGATGGGTGCTAGAGGGGAAAGTCCAAGGTTTGTGACAATCAAACGGAACAGGGGTGATCTCCCCACGTTACAAATACATTTTAAATTAATGCCAAGGCCCCAGACATGCAAGCCCAGCTTAAAGGGCACATCCTTAAGCAGAACCATAAAAGCGAAGGCCAGCCGGGCCCGAGTTGAAGTTAACCGGCCCACGCTGGTTGGTCCCGCTCCCCCAGCCTGTCTTCCAGCCCTAGGCACCAGGAAGGATGGGCCCATACCCGAGGAGAGGGGCACGCGCCCAGGAAGGGACTGGGAGACCCAGAAGCCGGGGGCCCAGAACCAAGAGAGGGGCAGGGCCTGGAGGGCGCGTGCCCGGGAGGGGCGGGGCCAGGAGGAGGGCGCGCGCCTAGGAAGGCCCCCAGGGTTAGGCCGCCGCGCACTGAGCTGGAGGAGGGCGCCAGAGAGGCCGGCCTGTGCCCAGCTCTACAAATGAAGCGCTTTATTTACACTCCATCTCTCTAGGCCCCAGTCCCCGGGGAGAGGCTGATCCCGAAGCGGAGGCTGCGAGGAACGGCCGGGCAGCAGCAGGTCCTGAGTGCGACGGGCCAGGCCAGGAGCAAAGGCACGAGGCCCTGGGCGCCCGGTCCCAGGGCAGAGGTCAGCCCACCCGGAAAAGGCGGCACAGGGTCAGCTCCCGGGCGTCAGGCTGGGATCTGCACCGCCACAGCTCTGCTCATAGGATGGCGGGGCCTCTGCGGGGAAAGAGCAAAGTCTGCAAGGGGCTCCTGGGGCCCTCTCCCCCAGCCAGACCCCAGGCCTCTCACTCACCATAGGGATAACCCCATGAGCTGTATTCTGGGGGCAGGATCAAGGTACTGGTGGTGGGCACTGGCCCTCCTGAACCCTCTGCAAAGTAGGGAACAGTGGCACCTGTAGAGATGCACAAGGGAGGGGGCAGTGGGTGGGGAGCAGGGCTGCCATCCTGAGGGCGGGGCTCAGGGGCAGCAGGCACAGAGCCGAAGGTGGCAGGTAGTGACTGCTGTTGTGAGTGGCTCTTCGTGGAGAGGGAGACTGCGTCTGCAAAGTGGGGGCTGCTGGCCGCAGCCTCCGCCTCCTCCTGGGGCGGTGCGGAGGGCACCACCGGGATTGAGGCCCCAGGAGGCAGCCCTGGGCCTGGCCGGGGGCTCAGCGGGGCGTGGTTCACAGCAATATTGCCGATGAAGACAGGAAGGGTCACGGTGGCTTCAGGCACCTTCAGGGAGACCTGGGGAGGATGGGAGAGTGAGGCTAGGCCACCTGCCCCCCTTTCCCACCCCGCTCCCTCCAACCCCCAGCACCTGCAAGTAGTAGTCCACGTGGATAAGGCTGCAACCTGGCAGGGCTGACTGGGGCAGGGCAGGCACCAGGATCTGCTCTTGCCACTGCGCCCGCCTCCAGGCCTTGACACCCGCACCCTCTACCTCTGCGATGGTCCGCACATCATAGATCCAGCGCTTGGCCTTGTAGGATACTTTCTGGGGAAGGGCCAGCCTGTGAGCCTGGGCAGGCCAGGCACCTACCCCTCCTCTGGTCCCATGGGGACAGGCCCTGACAGTCAGAGGGGACTCTGACCTGCAGCAGACTGGCTACCACAGGGCTGGTGTCCTTGCCTGACTGGTTCTCGATGTCAGCCTGCAGCCGCAGCACCTGGCCCACCACGTAGCCACGGAGGTCGGTGCTGGCGGTGAGGACCACGCTGCCCGTCTTCACCAGCTTGTAGGAGAACTTCTTGGTGGTGGAGGCCACGTTGGGTTGCTTGAGGGGAGGGCAGTAGTGAGGGGGTTTGGTGGGCGTGGGCAGCCTAGATCCCTAAGGCCTCTCGCTGAACAAGCCCACTGTGCCCTGCTATCCCCTGCCCCCCAGACACAGCACAGTTAGCTCGGGACAGAGAGGCCGCTGCTCTTCTAGATCCCGGCCACCTCATCTTAGTTGAGGACAGGACATCCAGCAAAGGTGGGGACCACCCAGGAGACCACCGCTCCATCCTCACCTCGATGTCAGGGATGCTGTTCAGATTCAGGGGGCTCAAGATATAGAACACACGGCTGCACTGGTGATCCTTGGAAAAACGTGGTGTGTCGATGGTGGCCCGCACCTGGTGTACAATCTTCCCAAAAGGGCCTTCAAAGGACGTTGGCGCTGTGGCTGGAGAGAGAGCAGGGAATGGCACCCAACTGCCCCCTGCCCCACCTCCTGTCCACCAACTGTCACCAAGAGGCCTGGCCAGGCAAGGCTGGGCTCTTACCAGGAAGCAGGAACTGAAAGGGGAAGTTGTGCTCTCCAGCGGGCAGGCTTCCTGCAGAGACAGGAGGGGGATGTAGGGGAGAGGGGGCTCAGGAGCCTTGAGGTGACACCACAGGACACAGGTTGGAAGCAGGCCCTGCAGCTGACCAGCTCACACGGACTCTGACTACTGGGTCTCCCAGCCTCTGAGTCCAGGCACGACAGCAGCAACGGGCTGCAGCCTGGGCAAAGGAAGTGATGCAAGATCTTGGCTTGAACAGGAAAGGGAGATGGGGCTGTTCCAGGAGCCAGAGCCCACCCAAATCAAGAAGGAACTGGCCCCCTTCAGCCACCCAACCCCTATCAGGCAATACCCAGAGCCTGATGGGGAGAGAAATACATCAGGATGCCAAGTAGGGCTAGAGGGTGAGCCAGCACGGGGGTCCCAGAGCCTGATGGGGAGGCAGGGTGGACAGACGGGCCCCACGCTCAACCAAGGTCTGCCGTGGGCGGGGTCACTCTACACAGCGAGGCCAAGTACAGTCTCCCAAACTCACCCTTGTCAGCCAGCGACAGCGCACTGTTGAAGTAGCCCTCCTCCACTACCCACGCTGCATCATTGGCCTTGTTGGACACCCTGCAGGAACCCATGCAGGTCACTCGGATGGCTGCAAGGGGGGGATGGCGTGAGTCCCAGCCAGCTACTGTCCTCGACCCCTCCCTGCCCCCACCACAGAGACTTAGGTAGGGCTTGCAGCACTAAAGGGTGCTGGGACTTAGGCAGGCCAGCAAGTGGCCTGCTGCTCTCCAGAGGATGCCTCCTGTCCATCCTCCATCTTGCGGTACTCCCAGTACAGTGCTCCCACGGCAATGAGGCACAGAGTTACATCTGTCCTGAAGCCCAGAACAGGAAGGCCCCAGTGGTCACTCAGATGACACCTGGACAACCCCGGCCTGTTAACCTCTGTTCCCAGCCACCCCTGGGCCCACCAGACCTGTGAAGACTTAGCTGCCTATAGGGCATGCTTGGGACACCAATGATGAACAGAAGCCCATGGGAGCCGCTGACCTCCAACCCTACTTCCTGCTGCCTCACAGGCAAGTCAGCTAGGCTGGGAGGCACCCCTTTATGCTCCAGGAAACTAACTGCTCACCCTCATGACACAGGAATGTGGTCAGACCTGCCTGAGCAGATAAGGTACCCAACAGTCTGGCACACTGGCAGGTGAGGACACCCTTGACTTCCTGGACCAGTGCTGCCCAGGAGGACTGGTTTTCAACATCAAGAGATGGTTCCGTCCTCTCCCCGACTCTCCTGTGGAAGCACCCAGACCAGAAGCACAGGTCACCCCACCTTTCTGTGGTCGGGAACTCAAATTCCTCACTCTAATGGACATATGCCCAGAGACCACTATGGTCACAGGCTGTGGCTGGACAACCAAGAAGACAGCACGGCTGGAGAACCAGGCAGAGAGGGGCTGGGAGCTCCGTGACTCTCACTCCTGGCAGCTCCGCTTCTTTCCCTGCCCCGTGTTGAGACGAGGCCAAAGATGTTAGCCTCCCTGCCCAGCCCCTCCTCTTCCTCCCAACTCGATGGTCCAGTGAGGGCAAGGTGACTCAGAATCTGACAGCCTCCTGACAGAGCCACCAGGCAGGAGGAACCTGGTATCCCAAGTGTCCAGGGCCAGGAGCCAGCCACACCAGCCATGTTCATGTCTCCCCAGGCTGACTCCATCCTGCCAAACAGGCCTCCTCTTAGCCATCCACAGACCACCGGGGCTTTCCCCCCACCGTGAACCCTTGGCTCCTCCTCCACCCCTGTTGGCACTGCCTGTGACTGGATCCTGATTTCTAATCCACACTCCCATCAGCTATCCCTTCCTAGGGCCAGACCCAGAATTGTTCCCACCCCAGAAATCTGGGACATCAGTGATGCTCCTATAGACCAACACAGCCTAAGAGAAACACGGCAGGGGAGTGAACAGAACAAGGACGGGAAGCGTGACGATTCCAGATGCCGCGTAACCCTAACACTCCCCATGGAGGGGGTGCACTCTCCCTTGAATCTGGCTGTCCTACGAACGCTGGGACCAGCACAGTGTGCCAGAAGGAGTTAAGTGGTCCCCAGATTGGCCCAGTGCCAGCTGAAAACCGTCAAGTGACCCCAATGGATGGCACACACAGCTGACGAATCACTCTGCCCAAATTCCTAATCCACAGCACTGTGAGTCATGGTAAGATGGTCATTTTAAACAACTTGACTTAGGAGTGACTTGTTATGTAGAAACTTTTACATAGAAACAGACAAGAACGGACGTCCAACCTCAGTGGAAATCGGAGAGGCTCATATGAGTTACCATTTTAACCCATCAGACTGGCAGATGTTAAATATTTTGACACGTGTTAGGAGACGGAAAGCACACTCCTTTATGGTGATCAAACTGTAGGCTACTGCAGGGGCCCTGAAAAAGCACCAGGAAGATCTGCTGTGATCTTACACACACATACCAGGGGACTCAACAGTTCTTAGAATCCACCCTATAGGGCACCTGGGTGGTTCAATCGGATGAGAGTCCGACTTCGGCTCAGGTCATGATCTCACAGTTTGTGAGTTCAAGCCCCATATCGGGCTCACTGCTGTCAGCCCAGAGCCTGCTTCAGATCTTCTGTCCCCCTCTCTGTCTGCCTATTCCCTACTTGTGCTCTCCCTCAAAAATAAATACACATTAAAAAAAAAAAAAAAAAAAGAATCCACCCTAGCTACCCAAGAGCTTCGAGCAACACTGGTACCGAGACTATCTAGGCATAGCCCACGTCCAACAGCAGGATGGTTAAAACAGTCACCCGCCCAGACTGAACTTGGCCCCCAGAATTCCGGTGAACAAGCCATGGGGTCACCTGACCCTAGAAAAACAAACAGTATCAAATCGACCCTTGGGGTATTCCGGGTGGGGGGCAAGTTCTATGACCTTCCCAATGTGCAGGCAAAGAGCCTCTTTTTGCACACATGCCTAAGCCTCTTCAGAGACCTTGCCTGAATGAGCGGCTTCCAATCACTGTCTTGGAGTCAAACAGCCTGTTCCTGTGCACTCTCCTCCACAGGAGAACAATGGAGGGGCAGGGGACAGATACACACAGCAGGCTTGTCCCTCCCACCTCCTGCAGGGGGGGGATCTGCTCCCGCAGGTGACCATGACCATCACCAGTGTGATGGGTGGCAGCACAGCCACAGGACAGGGGAGGTATGTTCTGGTAAGGGACAGCCTCTGCCACACAGAAACAAGCCCTGCTGTACCATCTAGGTTTAAAAGTGTTTCAGTTCTAACAGTGGGTCTGGGGCTGCTCCAGTTCTCTAAGGAACATCATCATGTGGACTGTGTTCCACAGAGACTTCTAGAACTTTCCTCCCCAGCCAGCCCTCCCCTGTCCAGTAGCCCTCCTCCCTTGCACCACCTGCCATCACTCTTCATTCTGGTCCCAAAGGTCTCGCCCACCTCCACCAGCTCCCACAAATCCACAGCAGCCCACCATTTGCCACATCTTTTCACTAAAGCTCTGGCCTGTGAGGCACTTCTGTCTGTCCTGTGTCCAAATCTGAAACATGACAATAATAATGGTGCCCACCTCTCAGGGTTGCTCTGGCGGTTTATAGAGTTGGTCCGCGGGAGGTGGGGAGAATAGTGTCTGGCCTGCAGTGACAGCTCAGGGAACTGACAGAGCTGGGAGCTGACCACTGCTGTCGTCTGGGTACCACCCTCCCTCAATGCTGGAAAAGAGTGCACCCCCGTGTGACCCCCAGCCTCAGGCTCAGCTGGACTTGGGCTCCAGGAAACCGGTTCCTTCCCCAGCTTTCTACAGTAGCTCTGAGGACAGTCAGTGCCCTCATAGCTGAAGTGCAAATCATCACTGTCCCTCCTCAGACAAGTATTTAGTGGGTAAGACTAGGAGCCCCCCAGGAAAGACCTGCTGTCCTCGCCACCTCCATGTCCTCCCAGAGGGGTGGAGGGCCTCCCTGTTGCATCACTGGCTGGTAACAGGAGCTGAACAGGTATCTTAAGATGAAAGATGCTTCAGATTCTGTGTCTCCCTCTCTCTCTGACCCTCCCCCGTTCATGCTTGGTCTCTCTGTCTCAAAAATAAACATTTTAAAAAAAAAGTTTGTTGTTTTTTTAAGTTTTTTTTAACCTTTATTTATTTTTGAGACAGAGAGAGACAGAGATGAATAGGGGAGGGTCAGAGAGAGGGAGACACAGAATCTGAAACAGGCTCCAGGCTCTGAGCTGTCAGCACAGAGCCTGACGCGGGGCTCGAACTCACAGACTGCGAGATCACGACCTGAGCCGAAGTCGGACGCTCAACCGACTGAGCCACCCAGGCGCTCCAAAAAAAGTTTTTTTAAATGGGGCGCCTGCATGGCTCAGTCGGTTGAGCGTCCGACGTCCGCTCAGGTCATGATTTCACGGTCCCTGAGTTCAAGCCCCGCGTCGGGCTCTGTGCTGACAGCTCAGAGCCTGGAGCCTGATTCTGTGTCTCCCTCTCTCTCTGACCCTCCCCCCGTTCATGCTCTGTCTCTATCTCAAAAATAAATAAACATTAAAAAAGATTTTTGTTAAAGAATGAAAGAACCACAGCCTTGCCTTTTCCACACCCAGCTAGGGCTAGAGGAAGCCTTAGAGCAGCCCCAGCACCCACATTCCATCTAGGCCCCTGGGGACAATCTGAAGAATAACCCCTCTGGCTTGAAGTCACTATCCATCTGCTTTTTGGCCAATACCCCCATCTTCCCTCTCCTAATCAGGGGCTCGGATAGTACATTTACCATCAGGACCATCACCAGGGGCTCCCTTGGTATCCTATGCCCTGTCCATTCACCCACATCTCACCTATCACATGGTTGCTGGGGGCTCTGCCCAGGCCAGGCCATGTTTGCTATGGGAACATGACTGGGCGGATGAGCAAGGCAGTGAGCTCTGCATGGGGTCTCACAGTGGTTGTCCCCCGAGCCACAAGCCTGCCCCTCCTTCCTGCACCCTGGGCTCTCCCTCAGCCCCATGACACCTCTCACCTGTCACTTGTGCCCCAGGGAAGGGCTGCACTGTCACAGGGCCCCCTGCCACAAACATAACTACCCCCACTCAAACTCCAAACTCCAACTAAGGAGACAACAGTCATCAGGGGGAGGCCCCACTAGGCCAGACACCTGACCAGAAGCATCTACACGCACTCAGTTTCTTTCTAGAGCCATGTGGCCTCAAACACAGAAACGTCAGGGGTCAGACCCGTCCAGGACAGGGGCAGCAGCTGCCCAGAAAGGTGGGCAGTGGCTCTCAGTCCTCAGTAGGCACCAGAAGCACTGAGCAGTCAACCACACTAACGCCCAGAGGATCAAGGTCCAGAGCGATGCCTGACGGCTATGGTTTTGGCCAAGCATGCCAAGGTGGAGAAGCACCCCAGCAGGAACACCCTCACACACAGTCTTGCACTCAGAGCCAGTGATCCGGCATAGAGGCCCCGGGGCTGCAGCTTTGCTCACTGCACCCTGAGGGCTGAACGCTGAAGTCCCATCCAGAGCCCTGTCCATACCTCAGATGGCAGATAAGGCCAGCACCTGCAGAGAGCCCTAGGGATGACCGCAGCAGCAAGCTAACTTCCAGTCCCAAAGTCCCAAATGCCTGTGCGAGCAAAGGACCGGCTAGCAGGGCTCGGGTTCAGCTCCTAGACGCTCACTGGGCTGAACGCCTGGGTCACGGAGGGATGAGCAAGACCCTCCCAGCTCACAAGGCCAAACCTCAGCCTGGGTGGAAGCGGGTATGCCGCGGGACCGCGAGGAGGGAGGGCCTGCGCCAGGGGCCTGGGCATGTGGGGAGAGAAAGCCCAACGTGGGCCGGGCTCCAGGTGAGGGCCCAGCAGGGGCGGGGCCCAGCGGACCCTGCAGAACTGGCAGCGAGGGTCGGGGGCGTGCATGCATCCAAGTCAGAGTGGCCTTCGGCAAGGTGGGCAGGATCTAAACCCCTGCCCCCGACTCTAGCCGACCCTAGGAGGAGAGAACAGGAAGGGCAGATGCGGAAGGACTGGGCCACCCGGGCCTCCCTGCTCCGCCCCCACTGCCACCAGCCACCCACCCCGGCGGCTCTGCGCCGCCCGGCTGGCCGCACCCTAGTCCTCCCCGCAGCCGGCGGGGCCCAAGGCTCCCAAGACCGGCGGGAGACTAAGGGAGGGGGCGGCAGGTGGCGCCACAGGCTCCGCCGGTCCAGGCCCCAGTGCCACGGGCTGCCGCTTCCGGGAGCCCCGGCCCTGCCGCAGGTGCTGCGCAGCCACCTGAGCCCCGCCGGCCCGGCCCTCCCCCGAGGGGACCCCGCTCCCACCTCGGAAGGGCAACGGCGCCCCCAGACGCACGCGCACGGCCCCCGCCAGCGGTTCTCCAGGGCTGTAGACGACGCGGCCGTGGCTCAGGCAGACCTCGAAGAGCTGCACCCGCCCCATGCCGCCGCCCTGGCCGGGCGGCCGCGCACTGATGCCCCCTCCCGCCGCCGCGCTACGAGCCCCGCCTTCCCGGCCCCGCCCCCGACCCTCCCCGCCGGGCCCGCCCACTCCCCTGTGCCCGCCCCCCCGGCCCTCCCCGGCCAGCCCCCAGCTCCAGCGTCCTCTTCTGCCGGCTCTTCCCCCGGCCCCCGGGCTCCAGCCTTCCTCGGCCCTTCACCGAGCCCTGCCAGGGTCCGTCCTCCGCCTCTTCCCCCTCCTCTCCACCACCAACTCCCTGCCTCTGCCCTCCCCGCCCGCCACGCTGGCCCGCCCGCGGGGTGGATAACGGCGCGGCTCGCGGGAACCCGGCGCGCGGGCGCCCCCTGGTGGCCCCGGGGAACGCGGCCGGCTCACCTGCCGAGGGGCGGGCCGGGCCGGTGCCCCCTCCCCAGCCTCCGCCGGGTCGCTGCGGGCTCGCTGCGGAGGGCGGTCCCGCGTCGCTCGGCGGAAGGACGTCACGGGGGGCGGGCCCCGTGCGGGATGGCTGGGTGGCGCGCGGCGGAGAGCCGGGCGATCCCCATGGGGGCCGCGCACACCTGTGCCGGTGGCGGCGTCGCTGGATAGCGAGGCTCCCGCGGAGGTGCCGGGCTGTCCGGGCACCCCAGGCTCGAGAGCGGCGCCCCGGGACAGGGATGGGAGTGGGACCTCCTCTGACCTACCCTCTCTGAGAGGTCCCTGTGGAGCGGGGACTGTGGGGGACGGCGGACCCGTGAGGGAGCCCCGCGAGGGACGCGCTGCTTGCGCAGAGCAGTGCAGGGCGCCCAGCGGCGCCTTACGCGTGGGAGCGCCTGAAGGAGGGCGTCAGGGTGGCCCGGGTTTTTGTCCAGAACACCTGCGTGAATGGGGTGGCATTTTCTGATGGAGAAAACTGGCTTAGATATAAATTGCTTAGGGGATGGGACAAAGTCATGAGGAGCAGAATCTAAGAGGCTCGGTGGGTACATGTACGATTGAGTTTGAGGAAGACTAAAGATTTTCAGTCCCCTATTGGAAGATGGTAAGTCAGGGTGCTGATGACATCAAGGGTTTTGAGTGAAAGCCACAAAAAAACCTCACCTGGCCCTCCAGCAAGAGAGAGGCTCATAGGCTGGGGGGATTCCACTGGGCCAAGCTGAGGAAAAGGAGGGGCCTGAGGCCCCGAAGGGCCAGCAGTGTGCAGCCAGCGCCGGCCCGCCTGGCTTGCTTGGGATTCGGATGTTGGGGGAGAGGGAGGGGTCTGATTGGCCACACTTAAGGCATTTCTCTGTCAATACCAGGCAAATGGAGGAATTCCGGAACAAGGAGTTCAGGGTCCCTCTGGGAAGAAGGAGGATTACGGGCAACCCAAAAAGGCCCAATGTCCACAACAGAAGTCAAGAAGGAAGTGTTTTCTGGGGGGGGGGGTTGGGGGGGTGGGGGGGGGGAAGAGAGAGAATTTGTTGGCTGCTGCTAAGATAAGTAAGCCACAAGAAATGGAGCCCCCATACAACTCTGCACCGTCACTCACCCATCCCCTGTTCTGGAAACCGCTGTTGTGTCCTCACTTAAGCCATCAGCACAACGGCCCTGACTTCCCTGAGTGCTCATGCTCTCATGTAACCCAGGCTTCCCCCTAGGGCCTCTCAGCTGTACATGTTTATTTTCCCGAAACCCCCGTACATCTGAACCTGGACTGTGTGCTCTCCTGACCCCTTACAACAACCTCCAGACCATTTGCCCCCTCCCTAAGAGCCCCCAAGTTTAACTCATTTTCTCAGAATAGTAATCCACTGCTCCCCTGTTACTGTCATCTTCAAAGCCCAAGTCAATCCCCCTTTTTGGTGATTTCCGCTCCTGACTCACTGTCATGCTCTCCAATATCACCGTTGCAGGAATTCTTAGTGACTCCAGAATCGTGGAATATCCTTCCAACCTCCTGCTCTCTATCTTAAAATGTACCTGGGATTTGTTTCAATTAGGTGTGACAAGGTGACAGATGCAGGGACAATTGCCTTGAAAGAAGAGTGTAGTACTTCTTCCCAAGAGGAGGGAGCACTTGGGGAAGTTCCGGGTTGGTCAGGAGGCAGAATTTGTTAGGACGGCGCGTGGCCCAGAGCCTTGATTGTGTCCTCTGTGCGAAGGAATGGGCGAAGCAGGGTAGGCAAATTTGAGCAAGCTTAGGATCAAATACATCACTCCAGTGGTCTCTGGGCTGTAAGGGTGTTCTCTAGTCGTCCAGTATCTGGCCCTACAATGATTTAGGCTAGGGGGATATTGGCTTGGTCTGAGTTTCATAGAGGAGGTGTTTGGGGGTATGGCCTCTAGATTGGCTGGTCTGCATGTGAAAGGTGTGTTCCCAGGCAAGTTGATACCTCTAGGAAGTAGCTAGCCCTGGGAGGGGCAGCCTCTCCCCAGCCAGCGAGGCTCCCAAGATGTCAAAGCATTGTGAGATACAGAAAAATAACATGATTGATTCAGTTCTCTTGTTCCCATGTCTCCTCTCCTCCAAGAGCCCCCTCAGCTGACTTAAGCAGCTCTCTCAATGGCTTCCTTAATTTGTCTGCAAAGATGTCTGGCAACAATTTCTGCCATCCCTTTATATTTACACTGTTCCTCCCATCAGAATGTTGGGCTCCTTCCCCTCCTGTAGAATCTGGGCTGTCCCCTTGCTTTAACTAGCTGGACTGCAATGAAACAGATGCCATAGAAGTTGCTGGCTCTAAGGAGGCCTCACAGCTTATTCGTATTCCCTTGGCGTCCTGAACTACCATTTCAAAGTATCTGGTTACCCTACTGGAGAAATCAGAGAGATCGCAGAGAGGGAGAGAGAGGGAGAGAATGCCTGCACGGGGGAGTGAAAACATCCCAGACTGCCTGCATCAGTCACAACCAGTGACTGGTTGTGTGAGTGACCCAAACCATCCTGATTTATTACTTATTCTGAAAATTAGGCTGCATTCAGCCAGGGGGCTTTTCCACTCTGTGTGGGGTCTGCTGAGGACAGAAAGTCCAAGATCTGTTTTTCATTTACATGTCTGATGCCTCAACTGAGGCTGGTCGGGTGTCTCTTCCATGAGGCTTCTCCACATGGCTGCTTTGGGGTTCTGCACAGCACAGTAGCCTCCAGAGAGTGAGACTGATTACCTGGCAGCAAGTCCCCTAGAGGGGGGAAGGTGAAACTGCCAGTCCTCAGGCCTGGGCTCAGAGGTCCCAGAACTTTCTACACCATGAAGTGCATCAAAACGGTCACAGGACTGGTGTGGGGGAAGCACCACACCCACAGAAGGAAGGGATTGATTGTGACCCTTTGAGACAAACTGCCACACCTGCAACTGCAGAAGAAGCCACCAGCTGAGCCCAAGCTACACCACGGGTCACAGGAGAATAAAGTGGTTTTAACCTGCTGAATTTGGGGGTGGTTTGTGATGCAGCAACGGATGCCTGGGACAGAAGTCGGCACTTGGGAGTGAGATATTGCTGCAGTAAAATTCTAAAATCTGACACTGACTTTGAAGCAGGCAGCAGCTGGACACTGGCAGTGAGAACTCAGCTGAGGGAGGCCATGTTCAGAATTGGCAGGAAAATGGTGAGCCCGTGGCCTGTGGTAACATGGCCTAATGATCTGATTTTCCCGGCAGAAAGCTTCGAGGCTGATTGGGTTTGCTCAGTTAGCCTAACGTGAGATCAAGGAGAGAACGTACCAAAGAAGTAGCTGTTCCATACTCCGGCAGCAGGTAGATGAGGTATTTCCAAGCCAGGTCTTGCTACGTTGGAAAATCAAAACTCTTTCTCATTCTCGGCCTTTACAGGCGGCAAATAGTTCTAAAGGTGAGAAATGGCATCATGGTAAAAACTAAGTCCAGAGTACCTCCTGCAAAATATGAGGGTTAAAATAAATTCAAGGGCACGGTTGTATGATCCCTTGTGAAGATATTTGAGGATTTCCGGGGGGGGTGGAGAGTCCTCGTAGACCCTGCCAGCCACACAAAGGGCTTCTCAGAACCTTGAGGTCATCGTTCCACAGCACCTGACTCAGCCCGCAGGAGAGAACAGCCTTCTTAAAGACATTTGCAGTATAGCTTTTGTTTAGTAAAGTGAGTTACAATTTTGATGTATAGAAATCCAGTTGTGTGTGTGTGTGTGTGTGTGTGTGTGTGTGTGTGTGTGTGTGTGTGTTTAAGGGTTGAAATAACAGAGTTTGAAATAAAAGGTGTCTGGGCCCCTGCTTTCTGCAGGCAGGAAGCAGACTAACGAAGACACTCAGCTGCAAACACAGGCCGTTTCCTATGGAAAAGGGGGTCACTGCAAGTGCATGGCCCAGTGCCCGGAGGGAGGAACTCAAAACAGTAACTGAAGGAACCATTTGCAGGGCGCAGACAAGCCCTGATCAAGGAATATTGTGACAGGTGTTAGCTGGGTTCCAAAATTGCTGTGGACCAGTGACTAGGGGTACACTCCCCCTTTTTGAACAAGGGGTCTGTTCACTTGAACTGTGCTTCACCACTGAATGTTGGGTATTGGGGGGCAGATAACATGCCCTTGGAGCAAAAGGCACATCCAATGGCACATCCAACGTGCCTCATCCATCTGGCCCTGTTGCGTATCGCAATATACTAGACTCCAAGCCTAATGCCTTGATGAGATGGTGATTCTGGGGTCACTTGGGAGGCACACTCTCAAAAGGGAGGAGTATGAATCATTGGAGGCCAAAGGGTGGGCTGGGGCACACTGTTCCACTAGTCCTCCCCCCCCCCCCCCCCCGCCACGGTGAACCATACTTGTGGACAGCCCTCCTACACTCATTTGGGCTTGCCCTCATGACTTGCTTTGGCCAGTGGGATACTAGCAAGGCTGATTCAAACAGACACCAAATAAATGTTTGTACGATGGGACTTATCACTTAGAGCACAGCCTCCATGTTAGAAGGAAGTCCAGCTATCATGCTTGGCCATGTGGGGAACCCTGAATAATGAGTCATCACACAAAGGTAAGTCACCCAGAGAAGAAATTCCAGGGAATTTCTGATCCATTGCAACCAAAGGAGGGACTGAGCTGACACCATGTGGAATGGAAGACCACAAGCATAGAATTGCAAGGAATAATAAATCGTTGTCGTTTTTTTAAGTTTATTGAGAGAGAGAGAGAGAGAGAGAGAGAGAGAAAGGGAGGGGCAGAGAGAGAGAGAATCCTGAGCAGGCTCTGCTTTGTCAGCGGAGAGCCTGATGTGGGGCTCCAACCCATGAACCGTGAGATCATGACCCGAGCCAAAATCAAGTCGGATGCTTAACCTAATCAGCCGCCCAGGCATCCCTAAATCAATGTTGCTTTAAGCCACTAGATTTTGGAGTGGTTAGTTAGTTGCACATCAGTAGATACCAAAAATATACAAACATCATCCACAGTCACAGCCCTCCCTTGTGATCTCAGGTCCACACATCTCTGGCTACCACCTCCTGTCCTGCTAGCCCACTCTCTCTAGTGCTACAATTCCTGCAATCCTTTGGACCCCACGGGAACTCCAACCCACTGGCCCCGCCCCCTCTGGTATCCTCTCCTTTCCTCATTCAGCTCTGATGCCATGGGTTAGCATCGGGTCACTCTTTCAGAACCCCACCCCTGCCCCCACCCAGCACAACCAGAGTCTTGGCTAAATCCTGCCCTTCTCTTTCTCTGCACCAGCTGAAATAGGCTGAGAAAAACACAGTCACACTGTGTGGCCCCCTACTGCATTTTCCTATTTTTCTAGCCAGTTACATTATTCCTGGACCTCTCTCCCCGGACTCCCAACATTTGTTCCCCTTTCCTCATTTTGAACTGATGACTTTGTTTTCTACTTATTTGAGAAAGTAGAAAGTTCTCATCAGCAGAGAACTCCCTTAAACTCCTGCCTCCACACCCACTTGCCTTTCAGAACCTTTACGTCAGACTCTCCCTACTGAGCTGAGCTGGCACACCTAATCTCCCAACCCTCCTCTTGCCAGTGATTCTCCTCTATGGGATCTTTCCTGTTGGTGAGCAAACATCTATATCCCCTCCCAGAGTAAAACCATCTCTCGACTTCCGTTCTCTTTCCAGTTTTGGCCCCATTTCTCTGCTCCTGTTTTTAGCAAAAATACCTCAGAAGAGGTATGTCTTGGGCACCTGGGTGGCTCAGTCAGTTAAGCGTCTGACTTCAACTCAGGTCATGAGAATGTGGGGTTGCTACTGCAGCATAACCAGGGCTCCCCTGACTGCTACAGACCACTGGATCCATGTATCTAAACACTCTATCTCCTGTATTCACTTGCTACTTGTATTCACTTGCTAAACAGCCTTCCTGTTTCCAATCCGCCCCCCACGCCCAATCAACAGCTTGATTCATTGGAAAGCTATTCCTCTATTCAAATCCTCCAACGGACTCACTTTCCTAATTTTTAAAAAAATGTTTTATTTATTTTCGAGACAGAGAGGGACAGAGCATGAGCAGGGGAGGGTTAGAGAGGGAGACACAGAATCCGGAAGCAGGCTCCAGGCTCTGAGCTGTCAGCACAGAGCCTGACGTGGGGCTCAAACTCACAAACCGTGAGATCGTGACCTGAGCTGAAGTCGGACGCTTAACCGACTGAGCCACCCAGGTGCCACTGGCCTCACTTTCCTAAGTCTAAAAGTTAAAGTCCTTATGAGTCTATTTGACCCCCCCCCCCATGGCCCCTCACCTCTCTGACCTTGACCCCTGTTTCTGTCAGGCACTCCTGTCTGGTCACAATGGACACCCCCACTTTTTCAAACATGCCAGATGTTCCCAGCTCAGGGACTTTGCACTGGCTCTTCCTCCAAATGCCCACATGGCCCTCTCTCCTTACACCGTTCAAATTGACTTCTCAATGGGGCTTACCCTGCCCACCACCTTCCCTAGACCCCCAACTGCCTAATGCTGATCTACTTGTTTCCCCCACAGTGTTTATCATTTTCTAATGTGGCACATAACTCATCACGAGCCTTTTCTGCCTCCGTCACTGAAATATGACCAGGGGTTTCTGGTTTTTGTTTTGTACACTGGTGTAATTTCGGGGGGGGGGGGCGGAGGAAGGTGAAAGCCCAGCTAGAGTGGTTGCCAGGAGACAAGGGTGGTAGCCCCCAACGTCCTCAGGAAGGAGCTGAACCAAGCTGGTGAGCGGCTGGCACATTACCCCACCCTACTTAACAGCTTGAGACCCAAGGAAGGTTGGTGTAGCCTGAGGATGGGCTGTGTGGGCACCACGGGCCACCGTGGTCCTCACCTGGGCCCCTGTGAGGAGGAGGTGGTGAGTGGCCAGGGAGGAAGGAAGGCGGTCAGGTGCGCCACCAGCTAACAGCATTCTGGGCTGGGCTCGGGTGTCTCCCCAGCCCCTACTCCGCAGCGGCACCCGTGCCTCCTGCCCGCTGTCCTGAGCACGGGGGACCGTTTTGGGGGAGCCGCAGCGAGCCCGGCAGAAACCTCAACCTGCAGGCCCTCCGACGGCCCCGGGGCGTGGAGCCAAGCCGCCCTCCGCAAGGGGGTTGCGCGCGGGGTCGAAAGACCGGCGCCGGGTCAGGCGTGGGGATGCAAGGCCGGGCGCGGGACCGGTGGCCGCCGGGCTAATCGTGGAGTCAGGGGCCGGGCGCAGGACCCGGCGCTGGGTCCGAGCCGCAAGCGGGGAGCCGGCACCATGCAGCCTGAGCGCGGCGTCCTTCACAAAGCTTCCCGCGAAACTGACGTCGCGCTGGGAGGCCGCGCAGGCGCCGCCCCCGGCCGCGCCCCTCCCCCGCGCTACCTCTGCTCCTCAATGCGCCGGCGCACTCGCTTTCCTCCCGTTGGCCACGGCGCGGCGGCGCGCGGCGGCTAGCGCAGTGCGCGCCCCGCGATTGGCGGGACGGCGGCGGGCGGGGGTGTGTCTGCGCCGCGCCCCGCCTCCAGCTCCGCTCGCGGTGGTGCGCGCGGCGGCGGTGGCGGCGGCGGCGGCGGCGGCGGCGGCGGCGCGTGGCAGGTCCGGCGGGCGCCAGGCGGAGGCGGCCCGAGTCCGGCCCAGCCTCGTCCCGCCTGGCCCGACCCCGGCCCGCCGACCCGGCCCACCCGGCGCGCCGCGGCGCCGCCCCGGCCCGGCCCCGGTCCCGGCCCGGCGTCTCCTGAGGGAGCGGCGCCGCCGGCCGAGCGCAGGCCCGGCCATGACCGACTTCAAATTGGGCATCGTGCGGCTCGGCCGGGTGGCCGGGAAGGTGAGCGGCTCGGGAACCGGGGCGCGGGCCCGGCGGATCGGGGCGCTGGGCCGGGGGCGCGGGGTCTGGGGGCTGCGGGGCCTGGCGGGCGGGCTGGCGGCGTGTCCCCGCGGGGCAGGAGGGGGCTGGTGGCCGCGGGCAGCGCAGCGCCCTTCCGAGGCGGCCCGCTCGCTCGGTGGCAAGACGGTGTGGGTCTCGGTGCCTGCCGGTCCGTGGTGGAGCTTCGCGCAGGTTTTCACGCTGCCGGCGGTGGCCGTGTCTGGACCAGCCTCAGTGGGCCTCCCAGAGCAGGGCCTCCCTCTGCTTCTCTCCCTTACCTGGCCCCGCCCTCCGCGTGTTCGAGGCTGGGGCTTCCTGGCACCTGTGGGCATTGAGGCTTGGCTGTTTCCAGGAGCCGGCCGGCCGTGCAGCTGCACCAGCCACGGACCTTACCCGGGATGGGAACCCTGTTCCCATCACCAGCGGCGGAAGCTTCTGGTGGGAGAGAGGAGCAGAGGCAGTCAGATGAAGGTAAAACCGACTTAGATCCTAGAAAAAGGCTTTCCAAGCAAGAGTGAGACTAGTCCGTTTGGGGGACTGTTTCTTGCCTTTCCTGCAGGAGCGATGTGGCTTTTTACCTAAGGGAAGGGTGGGCTCCCCGTCAGCTCCCAGACCATTTCCAGCTCAGTGACTGGTTGCGTTAATATCATCTCTTAAAACTTTCATTTGGAACATTTCAGACAGAAAGTTAAAAAACAGTTTAGTGAGCACCTGTGTAACGACCACCCATCTTAAGTAAACATTAATTGAAATTTTCTGGATGTTCTGCTTCAAACCCGGTCCTTTCCTGTATTCTGAGGAAGCCCCTGTCTTGGGTTAGGTCTGTTGACCCGTTAAAACAGCTTAGAGGTTAGCCAGTTCAGTGGCACGTAGGAGTGAAGCCTGATACCTGCTCCTCTGGTAGCCTTGAGTGGGTCATAACCACCTGCCGTTCTGGGTAGGCTGCCTATGCCCCTCACCTGCAGGCCTCATTTAGCTTCAAGGAGCTGTTGCTGCCTGTTACTGATACCTTATTGAGACCCTGAATGTAACGTTTTGAAACATGGTTGATTTCCAGACCAAGTACACACTGATAGATGAGCAAGATATCCCACTGGTGGAGGGCTACTCCTTTGAGGTAAGGATGCCTATTCCTTTGCTCCCCTACTTTCAGTCACTGCCTGGGGAGGGTCATGAGGGATGGGTTTTATCCTCTGTGAGGGCAGCCTGGCTTTGGCTGCCCAGTGGAACCCCTACCACCTCTGTGATACTGGTCTTCCCCCCACTTCTACTCCGGTTGCTGGCTCTTCCTGAAAACACATCGAATTGTGTCACGCTTGTGCTTGAATGTTCAATTGGACAAGCCTTGGGTCCTTATGAGGCTGTGCAGCGCCACCCCACCTTTCCTCTGGCCTTGGCCCCACTGTCCCTCTGTGCCCTGGTGCTCTCTGCTCTCCCTCTCCCTGAGCTCCCTTGCCTTCCGCAGTTCTCCACTGGACGAGCCAGTCCTCACCTACCAGCTCCTCCCCGTCAGAATTCTTCCAGGAGTCTGTGGACCCACTACACTTTTATTTCAGCCTTTCATGCTTTTATAGCACAGATGACCGTTGGACAACATGGCTTTGAACTGCACAGGTTAACTTATACATGGGTCCTTTCTTTGATAAACATAGTCCAGTACCGTAAATGTATTTTTTTCCTCGTGACTTTCTTATTTATTTTTTTGAACGTTTGCTTTTCATTTTTGAGAGAAGGAGCATGGGCACCAGTATGAGTGGGGGAGGGACAGAGAGAGGGAGACAGAGGATCTGAAGCAGGCTCTGCACTGACCGCAGCAAGCCTGATGAGGGGCTTGATCTCACGAACCTCAAGACCATGACCTGAGCCAAAGTCAGACGCTCAACTGACTGAACCACCCAGGCGCCCCTCCCTAAGACTTTCTTGAAAACGTGTTCTTGTTTCTAGCTTTACTTTATTGTAAGAATATAGCATATAACACATGTAACATACAAAAATATTTGATACTCGTCTGTTATTGTTAAGGTTTCTGGTCAGCAGCAGGCTATTAGTAGCTAAGTATTGAGAAGTTAAAAGTTACACGTGGATTTTCAGCTGTGTGGGGCTTACCTCAAGGATGAACTGTAGTTACTTGTCCGAGGCTTTGTTTTTCTTACTGAATTGTGGGCTTTTTCTAAAAGTGGGAAAATTTATTTCTCTGTGTTCACAGTGTTTTACAGAGTGGTTTGTAAGTGAGTTATTGCTGGGATACAGGGCTGATTTCTCACATCTGAAAGTCTCTGCAGAGCTCTGGGTCCCAGAAACAGGCCCCATATATGTATCCTGGTTTGTTTGTTTCACTTAATTTTTCTTTCTTTTTTTTTTTTCTTTTTAATTTTTTTTAACGTTTATTTATTTATTTATTTTTTCAACGTTTATTTATTTTTGGGACCGAGAGAGACAGAGCATGAACGGGCGAGGGGCAGAGAGAGAGGGAGACACAGAATCGGAAACAGGCTCCAGGCTCTGAACCATCAGCCCAGAGCCCGATGCGGGGCTCGAACTCACGGACCGCGAGATCGTGACCTGGCTGAAGTCGGACGCTTAACCGACTGCGCCACCCAGGCGCCCCTTTAACGTTTATTTTTGAAAGAGAGAGAGAAACAGTGCATGAGCGGGGGAGGGGCAGAGAGAGAAGGAGACACAGAATCCAAAGCAGGCTCCAGGTTCTGAGCTGTCAGCACAGAGCCCGACGCGGGGCCTGAACCCATGAACCATGAGATCATAACCTGAGCCAAAGTCGGATGCTTAACCGACTAAGCCACCCAGGCGCCCCTTTCACTTAATTTCTTTAAGAGGGATTTCCAATGTAGCTAAGAATCAGAAACTTTTTAACAGACCTTTTCTTTGCTCCTTCTCAGGCCCGGATGGAAGTAGATGCAGATGGAAATGGTGCTAAGATATTTGCATATGCCTTTGACAAAAACCGGGGAAGAGGGTCAGGAAGGCTCCTTCACGAGCTGCTGTGGTAGGTGTCTTCAAACTGCCTATTCTCTATCTGGGTACCGCATGAGCCCTGATGCGCACATAGAGCCTGCAGAGACACCTGCCCTCATTGACAGAAGGTGTTTTCCCTGAGTCGTGCTCCCGCACCCTCTTAGTTACCTTTGGGTCATTGCCATTAACTCAGAAGAATGGCTCATTCGCATATTGTATCACTAATAGAGCAGCCTAAAAGCGCATTTTTTGCTCGTACTTGCTCCAGACACGGCCTCCTCTGGGGTAGGGTGGGGTCTGCTCCCTCCACTGGGCTCTCGCTGAGCCTGTTGGTGGGATGTGAGGAAAGGACTGCCTCTCCTTGGTGTGCACGGTGTAGTTCCACAGTGCCTGGGACTACTCTGATGGGGAAGTCTCTAGATTGTGTTTGATGGTTGGGGTTCTGTCAAGGGGCTGGACTGTCAACACGGTCTATCTTGTTTGGCCATGGACCGACACACTTAGATTCCTCTCGACACCCTTGTTCCTAATTGTCCCCATCAGCGTGATGAGGGGCCAGTTCAGATCATAGGGCGGAAGTATTTGGGAAGGCCAGAGGAGGCTGATTGAGGGAGACGCCTTGTTTTCCAGGGAGCGGCACAGGGGAGGCATTGCTCCTGGGTTTCAGGTGGTACACCTCAATGCTGTGACTGTAGACAATCGCCTGGACAACCTGCAGCTGGTGCCGTGGGGCTGGCGGCCCAAAGCCGAAGAGACATCCAGCAAACAAAGGTGGGGCTTCTCGGGGCCGGGGGAGCCGGCAGAGGTGCCTCATGGAAGGTCCTCCTTCAGGCTCTTGTTACTAAGAGGGGCCCGTGTCTCCACTCTGATCTGATGCTTCTGTGGGAGTGGAGACCTTGGTTATTTTCCCTCAAAGTTTTCCCTCCTTGTTTTCTTCACGGGGTTGGGATACCATTTTGATAATTTTTTTTTTTTTTTTTAATGTTTGTTTTTGAGAGAGAGAGACATAGCACAAGTAGGGTAAGGGGCAGAGAAGGAAGTAGACACAGAATCCTGTGAGCTGTCAGCACAGAGCCTGATGTGGGGCTCGAACTCACAAACCATGAGATCATGACCTGAGCTAAAGTTGGACACTCAATTGAATGAGCCACTCAGGCGCCCCTTCTAATGATTGGCTCTAGTGGGGAGAAGAGCTGTCTGGGCTGGATGCCTGCTCATGGGCAGGACTTCTCCTTTGTGTCTCTGAGAAAACTTGGACATCTTTATCTGGGGATGCCTCCTGTACACACACATGTGCATCTTTCTGTCATGCTCTTTGGCTAAACACCTAAGCAGTGGCTTAAAAGAAGCAAGAGAGTGTGGTTTGGGGGCTCTGCTGCTCAGTCTCTGCCTCTTCATGGTCCTGACAACAGTGCTGCTCAGGCTACTGCAGGTGTCCCCCTTGGGCGAGTAAGATGCTCTGAGGCAATTCCCATGGCCCCAAGAGCAGTCTGGGTGTGAGCTTCATGGAGGCCTTGTAAGAGCTGGGGAACCAGCAGAATGGAAGGTAGGAGCTGAAATTAGCCAGGGTGTTCCTGGCCACGTGTGCATTATCTATGGGCTCACTGGGGCTCTCTGGGATTTGTGCATGTCCTTGGCCTCTGGGAAGGCTCTTTCATCAAACAAAATGAATGTGAAGTTAGGGATTAGCAACAGAAGGGTAAGGGCAGCTCAGCAGGCATATCAGTGTCTGTAGATTTCCCCCTGGGTTGTCCAACACGGATGCTCATCCAGTGTGGACACCGGGAGCGGCCCCGCCTCCCCCAACACCAGACAGGTTTCCTTCTGCTCACTGGAGACCTGGAAGGGGCTGCCCACCCCTTCACCCGAAGCGGATCTGCTCCTGCTATCAATCGTTACTTTAGGCCTCTGTGTGACTCATGGTTCGTCCAGCCTGTGACTGAATGTTGTTACATTTCTTCGTCTGAACACTCTTTATGATCATAAGATAACCACAATTGAGAACACCTGTTTGGAAAAGGATCCATTCCATCTTGGGCCACCCTGCCCAGTGGTCTCTGCTGGGTCGTGGCCTGCCTGCCCCGTTCTCCTCTAGGCCGTTCCCATGAGGCCCAGGACAGGCTGTGTTCTTGAGGTTCTGTCCTTTGTGTCATCCCAGGAACTAATCAAGTGGGACCATCCTTAGTTTGTCAGCTAGGGATTCAGACTCTCCCTCTACTTGTCGTGGGTCGGAGCCAGCCTGAGTGTGGCCTGAAATACCAGCTGGCCTGGGCATTATGTGGTCTGCACTCTGCAGGTCCTTGTGGTGGGAATCCCCCTCTTTGTGAAGCAGGGAACGTGGCGTCATGGCTTCTTCCAGGCCTGCACCTCCTGCCCTGCTTTCCTTCGGTGTGGGGCCACAAAGGCGGCTCATCCAAGGGGGGGAAGGGCCTCTCTGTCAAGGTGTGTTTTCCTCCCTTTCTGCTTCTAGGAGCCGACTGGGATTGAAACTTGCCTGTGTCGTGCAGGACTTCATTGAAGGGCTCAGAAGGCAGCCAGCACCCTCCTACATCCTGACACGTCCCCTTTTTTTTTTTCCTTTTAAAAAACCTTTCTTATTGTGGTAAAATACATACAATGTTTATTCTCTCAGCCATTTTTGAACGTTCAGTTCAGTAGCATCCAATACATCCACTTAGTTGTGCAACCATCCCCACCATCCATCTCCAGAACTTCCCCATTAGACACTGATTCCCCACCCCCCCACCTTTCCCCCAGCCTCCACCTTCCTACTCTGTGTCTTTGGATCTGAATCTTCCAGGGCTTCCTGTGAGTGGATCCTACAGGATTTATCTTTTTGTGACAGACTTAGCACAGTGTCCTCAAGATTCATCCGTGATGTAGCCTGTGTTGGGATTTCGTCTTTTTTTTTTTTTTTTTTTTTTTTTTTTTAGTGTTTATTCATTTTTGAGAGACAGAACGGAGTGTGAGCTGGGGAGGGGCAGAGAGAGAGGGAGACAGAATCTAAAGCAGGCTCCAGGCTTCGAGCCCTCAGCACAGAGCCCGACGCGGGGCTTGAACTCACTGACCATGAGATCATGACCTGAGCCAAAGTCAGATGCTTAACCGACTGAGCCACCCAGGTGCCCCAGGATTTCTGTCCTGGTGTCCTATGTGTTTTGGATAATATTACATTATGGTTATGTACCACATCGTACCCATTTGTGCGTTGATGGAGCCTTTAGTTGTTTAGGTTAGGTTTGTTTATGTTTAGGTCTTTGATCCATTTTGAGATAATTTTCGTATATGGTATTAGGTAAAGGTGACCCTTCCCCTATTTAGCCCAGGTCCTCCAGGCCTGGCCCCACAGAGGGTGGTAGGTTGAAGGGGGTGCTAACCTGCTGCTTTGCTCTCGAAGTACAGGTGGTGGCACCTTTGCAGCCCAGCAGCAGGGGGAGCTGCTGAGCGCCTTCACCGGCCCTGCCCAGCCTGCGCTCCCCCTGGGGCCTGTTAGGGTGCCTCAGTTCTAGCAGCAGGTAGGATTCTTCAGTTGCAAGCTTCTGGTGTTTAGAAAGACTTAGACCAGCTCACAGTATTGAAGGAGAGGTGGACCAGCAGGGGCAGAAGTAGGTGCCTCTGGGTCCATGAGCAGGGAGAAGGACTGCCTGGCTTTGCACAGGTGGCCAGGCTTGGCCAGGTCCCTGTACTGAGGCCGCACACTCTTTGTGCCTGCTGTGTGCCCGTCAGTCCCAGGTTTTGGGAAATCTATGAGGGAGGCAGACATAGCCCTGCTTAAACATGCTAAATACGGGGCGCCTGGGTGGCTCAGTCAGTTAAGCGGCCGACTTCGGCTCAGGTCACGATCTTGCGGTCCGTGAGTTCGAGCCCCGCGTCGGGCTCTGTGCTGACAGCTCGGAGCCTGGAGCCTGTTTCCTATTCTGTGTCTCCCTCTCTCTGACCCTCCCCCGTTTGTGCTCTGTCTCTCTCTGTCTCAAAAATAAATAAACGTTAAAAAAATTTTTTTTAAAAATAAACATGCTAAATACTTGACATCCCATACAGGTAAGCCCTGCTGCATGGTGGGGGCAGGCCAAAGAAGAGTCAAGTTGTCCTAACAAAAACTGGGGCAGAGATATGCTGAGCAGGAGAAACCAGCTATCTGTCTGCAGTCAGGTCATTGTCATGTCCCTGTCTTGACCCTGTCTGGCTGGAGTATACTGAAGCATATGCTTCTCCTTTTAAGGGAGCAAAGCTTATACTGGCTGGCGATTCAGCAGCTTCCCACAGACCCCATAGAAGAGCAGTTTCCTGTCCTGAACGTGACCCGGTACTATAACGCCAACGGGGACGTGGTGGAAGAGGAGGAGAATTCCTGCACCTACTACGAGTGCCATTACCCTCCCTGCACGATGATTGAGAAGCAGGTACAGGTGCTGCAGTGAGTGCCAGCTCCGGGTTGCTCCATACCCCGCCGCCCCGGCCCCTGCGGGCCTCTCGCGCACCTCTCCACCGCAGCCGCTGTGCCTGCCGGCTTCAGTGTATGGGCTTGCCGGGTCCTTTCTGATTGCAGCGTAGTACCTGCCCCACAACCAATTCCCTGGTGTGACCGTGAAGCCACGGTTGTCCTGTGTGTTCTTTCAGCTCCGGGAGTTCAACATTTGCGGGCGTTGCCAGGTGGCCCGGTACTGCGGCTCCCAGTGCCAGCAGAAGGACTGGCCCGCCCACAAGAAGCACTGTCGCGAGAAGAAGCGCCCCTTCCAGCACGAGCTCGAGCCAGAGCGATGACCGGGCTTCCGGACCTACCTTGGGCGTAGCAGACACGGACTGGTGGTTGACCCAGAGGTGCTGAAGAAGCCAGCGAAGTGCACCCACGGCAACTGCCACAGAGGCCCCCTCGCCACGGGCACCTCGTGTGGGCACGGCGTTCCCCTCAGTGTTCATCTCCAAGCAGAGACAGCTGGGGAGGCTCCCACCAGGACGCTTCTCATTATTTATATGTTAATATGTTTGTAAACTCATGTACAGTTTTTTTGGGGGGAGGCAGTGGGAAGGTTAGAAATTACAAATAGAATCATTTGCTGTAATTCTTAACTGGCAAGCGGTTGGGCCACACATTTAAAAAGTCTAAACAGTGTCACATGGTGGAAGCTCTTTCTGGGCAGCTGCCGTCCCGAGGAGCGCGGCCTGCATGGAGTCACATCCACAAGGCACAGTAAAGGGGTGGAATCATCGAGTGCCTCTGCCGTGCTCTGCTCTCCCTTTTGCCCTCTCTGCTACTGAAGTTTATTTCTAAGTGAATCAAGGTGCTGTGGGGGTGAGGGGTGGAGGTTGCCTTTATCTTTATTCCTAGGCTGAGAGAGAGGGGAGGCAGGCAGGGAGTGTGAGTGAGACCCGGGCCTGTTCTTGTCCTGGGGCAGGAGTTGCTGGGGGTGGTGAAGTAGGCGGACATGGAATGTTCTCGCCCTGGCAGTTCTCCCCTTGATTTGTGTGCCGAGTGGCAAAGAGTTCAGTGGTGGAGGTCCTGCCTGGGAATTGGAGCAGCCAGGGTGAGTGAGCGCTGCTTTCCTGTCCACTCTGCTGGGCTCCCTCCCTCTCGTCAGGGAGCCACAGATGTCTGAAGGCTGGGCAGCATCTTGTATACCTTGCAGAGCCACCATGGGGCACCAAGCCAGGCTTTGTGTCTGGGATCTTGCTGGTCTCCAGATCCAGCCAGCCAACCTGCTAGGGGCTTTGCTTCCTGAGAGAATGAGGCTGGCCATCCCAACTCTTGAGTGTTTGTCCTGGGCTACCCCCTGCCCCACGTTGGTCCCAAGTGCTCCTGCTTTCCCTTGTGCAGCTCTTCTGCCATCTCCCGGTGTGTTGCATCTGTCCTGTGTGTCCTCATTGCTTTCCTTGACTGAGAATAGCCTCTTGGTGGCGTCGGTTTGTGACTTGAGTTTCTAGTAGGTTCCTTCGCAGTCTTTTGGGAGTCCTCTTGGGCAGTAGGTCTTGGAGAGCAGGACTGAGCAATCGGGTAAAGGCAGAAAGCAGGGAGCAGGAGGGTTCAGGTCAACCCCAAGGGAGGTTCTCTGAAGGCGAGAGAACCCCGTCTGCACCATGTGTGTTTTCACTGAGTAGCTTCCCTTGGTCAGTGTGGGTGAGGTGCAGCATATTTTCTAGATGAGGAACATCTTTGCTGCATAGGTAAAGCCTGCTCTAGGTCCCTCCAAACCCTAGGTTGAGCAGCAATGGGGGCTCAGAAACCTTTTGTGGAGGGGGACATGTATGATCCTGAGAGATCATCAGTCCTACAGACAGCAGTTGGCTGGAGCCCTTGGGACATTCCCAGGGCTGGTGTAATTCCTTCTTCCAGAGGCCAGCTCTAGTCTGGACCGTTTGGGTGGGGGGAACCCAGGTATGTTGGCATGTTGGGGTTTGGGTGGTCTTCCAGGCACAAGGCCTTGAGTGTGCTCAGGCAGTATGCTTTCAGACAAAAAGGCTCCTGGGAAGAGGAGGCAAAAGATCACAGGCTGTGGTTTTTGCCTCTGTCCTTCGTGACCTGGCACTTCAGCTTGTCTGCATTCCCTGACCAGCACACATTATCCTGAGGTCATTATCCTGGCTACTTGCCAGAAAATTACATTGAAATTGAAGCGCCCAGGGTCTCTCAGCAGACCTGTAGGACACCACACTAGGTCCTGATACACGGTTGATGTCTTCCACGTCGCACGGCTCATCGGAATAGCATTGGTCTGGGGATCGTGCAGCGTAGCTGCTTTGAGCAGGTGCTGCTGCTGGTAGCTGATCCCCGTCCAATTGGGCTGTGCCCCTGTACCGTGTGTTAGAGACCCCTCAAGTCTGTGCTGGTGAAGGGCTAGAGCTTAGAAGGTGGCTGTAAGGGTTCTAGAGTTGCCCATGTAGTGGCTCCTTCCCTTTGCTCGAGTCACTGCAGTGGCTCCCTGGAGTGGACACTATTGTGAAGGTGCTGTAGGACCCACAGACAGTTTTTATCCCTGTTTGCTTCCCTTGTCCCTTCTCTGATGGCAGCCCCTGGTTTTTCTCCTCTGATGGCCCCAACCTCTTGATCTTTGCGGTCACACCTCTTAGGGTGCCTATGAAATGTTAGCATTCAGATGGTTAGTGTGGGGGCTTGTTTGAGTTGTAGTGTGTGGGGCTGGGTGACTTGACCTTATTTTTCCCCCTAAAGATTTTTTTTTTTTTTTAAGTAGTGTCTACACCCAGTGTGGGGCTCAAGCTCATGACCTCAAAGTCAAGAGTTGCATATTTTACTGACTGAGCCAGCCAGGTGCCCCTTGACCCTTCCTGGTAACAGATACAAATGTGTGCTTCAGCTATTTTGCAAAGTCCTGTTGCTTTCTGACCAACCTTTTCTGCTTCTCTGCTTCAGCTGCCACCTGAGCTGCTGACTCACAGCTGTATATCTAGCCATAGCCCTACTTGAAAACCACAGGCTGGGTACCCAGGTATCTACGTGGATTTCAATGTCAGCTTGTCCAGCTACCTGGAGCTATCATAACAAGTTAGCATTCAGCAGATGGCTTCAGCCAACAATGTATCATCCCTGTTGTGGAGGTGGGAAGTCCCAGATGGGTGTGTTGGCAGGACCATGATCCCTCTGAAGACACATGGGAAGGCGTGCCTGTTTCAGGCCTCTCCTACCTTCTGGCAGTTTGAGGCCTCCCTTGCCTTGTGGTTGCAACATACCAATCCTCTGTTTTTATGTTATCTTTTTTCTGTGGGTCTCTGTCCCGGGGAGACCAAATCACCTTTTCATAAAGACACCAGTCATTATTGGACTAGGGCTCACTGTAATGACCTCGTTTTAACTGGATTACCTCTGTAAAGGCCCTGTTTCCAAAGGTCACATTCTGTGGTGCTGTGGGATAGGACTTCAATGTATCTTTTGGGGCAGACACAATTCAATCCATCCTTAACAGTGTCCAAAACTTGCCTTCCCCAAATCTATTCTGTAGAATATATTAATTTTCTTGAATGGCAGCCTCATCTACTCCATGTCCCAAGTGAGATCATGGCAGTGCTGGGTGGCCTTTACATTGTGAGTGGCTGACAGACCCCTGCCGCTGGCGCCACGAGGCTGTCTACCTACCTACCCACCACCTCAGTCCGCCCTGTCTCCTGTGCTGTCCTGGCAGGCGGGACTTGGCATCCACGGGTGCGCCGCACTTCATGGCCTACCGGCAGCCCTCTAGGATGGACATGAGGGGCACAGGGCTGGCAGGACGCAGCCCTTTTAGGACTGACCCTGGATTGGGCTCCCTGAATGTCTAGGTCCTTAGCTTACCCCCACTTTCATGCCCGTTTTCTCTTCCTCCGCGTCCCGCCTCCCCCCCCCCCCCCCCCCCCCGCTCTCCTTCAGAGCCCAGATCTTCGGGGACTCCGAAGGGGACACCACTGCCCGCCCAGATGCCCACGTCTCCCCGCCAGGGCAAGATGCGAGCCCTGGCACGCGGGGGCCGCGGAAGTCCGCCGGCCGGCGGGAGGCGCCGGAGACCACCCTCACGCGCGGCGGCAATCGGCGGCCGGAAGTCCCGCCCCGACGCCCCAGGAAAGGGAAGGAGGGGACTGCGGAAGTAGAAAAAGGACCGGCTGCGGGAGCATCTCTTCACCGACGCGGTCTTTGGTCTTGACTCCGAGCCCGCTCTCACCGTCGACCTCAGCCCCGACCCCGCTCCCAATCTGGCCTCGTCACCCCTCCCACGCTGCCCGGTTCCCGCAGCCTTGGACGCTACTGCGTCCTTGTCTGACTTCCGGGCGACGGAAGGTCGCGTGCGGCTGCTGCAGGTGGTGGACACGGAATACACCGCGGACTCGGTGGAATGGTGCCCGCTGGAAGGCCGCAGGCACTTGCTGGTCTGCGGCACCTACCAGCTGCGGAAGCCAGAGGACCAGCCCGCGGACCCCGAGAGCAAGGTGTGTGGTCACCTCCTGGCCGTAGGCGGTCTCGGCCGCGGCTTTCTAGGTCCGCGCTCCCCAAATGGCGTTTCTCGAGTAGCTAAGGCCCCAGAATCAAACTCTCTTTTAGGAGAGGTCTCAGGAAGGACGAGAAAATACTTCAGAGAGGCAGAGCCGACCGCAAATGTTGAGACGTGTCTGGCCTGTTGTGGGGGAGGCAGGAACAGAAAAGGCTGTGGAGTCACACAGGAGATGAAGATGTGACGTTTGCGTTGTGGCCAGAAGGTAGGTTAGAATGGGCATCTTGAAAGTAAAATGTACCCCATATGCAGGCGTGGCTCAAGCTTATGAATGAAGCCTAGAATAGAAAGAAAAACGGGAATTGGAAGGAGCCGAACGTAATCTCTTGATGGCATCTATTCAGATCCAAACCAGAACACTACGAAGCAGGAGAACTGGCACTCCAGCAACAGGCCTAGGTCAGGACGCTTCCGGGCAGACTGGGTCCTGTGGTGACCCTAACCATAGCTGGTCCCTGTTAGCCCACCTAGAAGGAGTATTCTAGGGGCACCTGGCTGGCTCAGTCCGAAGAGCATGCGACGCTTGATCTCGGAGTCATGAGTTTAATTGAGCCCCACGTCGGTGTAGAGATTGCTTAAATAAAACTTTACAAAAAAAGCATTCTGGGGGCGCCTGGGTGGCTCAGTCGGTTGAGCGTCCGACTTCGGCTCAGGTCATGATCTTGCGGTCCGTGAGTTCAAGCCCCGCGTTGGGCTCTGTGCTGACAGGTCAGAGCCTGGCGCCTGCTTCAGATTCTGTGTCTCCCTCTCTCTCTGCCCTCCCCCCCACTCACACTCAGTCTCTCTCTCCTTCAAAAGTAAATAAACATTAAAAAATTAAAAAAAAAAAAGCATTCTGTACTGAGTCTAGCAGAGTTTATCTACTTATCCGTTAATCATGTGCAAAAGAAGAGACGTTTTTTCCAGCTCAGAAAATCAGAGGTGCTGCTTTGAGGCCGAGTTCCAGAGCCTCGTCGAGCCTTTTCTTTCCCTTGATTCCTTTTCCCATCCCTTGGGTTCCTCGATATCTATTAGGGTAATCATAGAGCACGTCTGCATTTTTTGTAGAGTGGACTTGACCCTGACGAGCCTCCAAGCCGTTTAGGTCGTCTCTACTTGTATCGTCTCAATGCAGACAGCTCTGCTTGCCCCCTGCTTGAGATCCAAAGAAGAGATACTTCTGCAATCTTGGACATGAAATGGTATAATGATAACAATTCCTCCTGTCTGGGACTTGTCGAATATTTGTTCATTTAATCAGGGGAGACTGATGCCTGTCGGCATTCAGTAAGATGGGGAAAGGTCTGAACTTTGGGTTCATTTCTTTATTGTCCTGCCCACCTGTTGGCATTTGGAGGCTACTAGAGACTTGGGCTCTTTTCATTCCTGAGTCCTAGGGTTGGTATCAGTCTGGGAAGTGATGCTAGTTTTCTGATTCGTAAGCTGGGGAATCTTGGAACAGAACTGTAGGCTACAACATGGTTTTGGAATTGAAATTTAATAAGTTACTGAGGTGCATAATGCTAACCTGTGTTCTGGGCATATCCCGTGTTCTGACTGACATGTGAATTCTCTCCTCAGGTGCCATGTGCCGGTGGCCGGCCATGCCCTCTTGGGTGTGGCAGATGCTGGTGGGTCCATAGAACTGCTCCGCTTGGTGGGATCTGAGGTCAGTGACTAGGGCGAGGAGTTTTTGGGGGGTGGAAAGAATCTGAATGGAGAGGGTTTGGGCAGGAGGTTGTGCTGATATAAACCTTTTTGTGGGATGGTTTCCGTTCAATGGCAAATCGTATAAAACATTCTGTTTTTTAAAAATGCTGACTTATTTGTTTTGAGAGAGAGCGTATGGGAACATGAGTGGGGAGGGGGCAGAGAGAGAGGGAGAGAGAGAACCCCATGCAGGCTCCACGATGTCAGGGTGAATCCTGATGCAGGGCTCGATCCTAGAAACTGTGAGATCATGACCTGAAGCTGAAATCAAGAGTCAGAAGCTTAACTGACTGAGCCATCCAGGTGCCTCTGTCGTATAACACTCTAAATTACTATGCAATCTATTTTAAATTATTGGGTTCTGCATCTGAATTTGAGAAGAGATCAATTTATGTGTCACCAGCAGAAGGGCTGAAGTGACAGGGTATTTATTTACCTGTCAGTGGATCTGAAAGTTCCTCTGTAAGGAAAGCTGGACCAGCATTCTTAGGTTGATGATGCTGGGGACAAGAATGGCCGTGAATTTCTTATGGGAAAGTGGTGTTTCTCAGCCGTAATTAGGAAAGCAGTTTCCTATGTGACTTTTTCAGAGCGTTTGGTATTGATCAGCACCACATGTTTGCAAAATGACTGCATCTGATTGTTGGAAGAGGGAGAGAACAGGGAAGTAAACAGCCCACAAGACCGAGCCCTGACTTGGTGAGAGGGACACACACTGGTCCAGGGGTGTAGGTGGGACTGGAACGGATCCACTTGCTGTTGGATTTATGGCAGCTGAGGGCGTGTGTATAATGGACCTCGCCGGCCAGCTGAGAGCAGCTGCCCTATCTCAGGAGTGAGGGAGGAAACATCCGAGGAAGACTGTGGGCCCATCAACCGGCATTCTGAGCAAGAGTAGATAAACCCCAGAGAGGACACTGAGGAAGCAGCCTGCTAGGAGCCTTTTGATGGAGTTAAGCACTGTTCAGATACTTAGGTAATAAAAAAAAAAGCTTACATAGATCATAGGAAAGAGAAACAGCATTTAATGGCTAGTTGTGGCTTCTGAAAAGGAAACTGGAGGAAAGAGCCGGCTGTCTCTGTCCCTGGAGAGAGAATATGCCAGCATCCCTTGAGGCCTGAAGAGATGGAGAGTGTGTCCCAGGGGTGCTTCTTGGAGTCTGCGTAGGCAGTGTGGTTATGTCTAGGAATGCATGGACAGCAAGGGGGTCTGAAAAACAGATCAGCTTCCCCCAAGGTCGCATGTGGGAAAGCCCTTCTGCAGGTGCGTCAGCTCCTGGAGGGCAGGAGCCAGTTGTCCGGTGTCTCCTAATTCTGCCGTGAATGAGGGACTGACCCGTTTTGTTCACCTAGTAGGCGATGAGGGAATGATGGCTACCTGAGCTACAGGAGTAGTCTTTCCAAGGTTCTGGGCTGTTTCCTTCTGATGGCGTTTTCTCTCCACTAGAATGCGTACACACTGCAGCCGTTTTCCAGCTTTGCCCTGGAGAAGCAGTGTCTGGCCTTGTCTCTGGATTGGTCCGCTGGGAAAATTGGAAGGTAAGAGCCGGTGTTGGTGAGGGATCCCGTCTTTCCTCTGACTCTGAGTATTCGTTGCTCTTTTCGCGCGAGGGAGAATTGAAACCTTGCACCAGCCTTGATTGTGGCTTCCTAGACTCAGGAATGTCATTACTGGTGCTCATCTGAAAAGAAACAATTCATCCTTTTAGGTAAAAGAGACAGTGTTTTCATCAAGAGAAGCTGACATGGGTTTATTTTGACAAGTTATGTGCTAGTTCTGATTTCTGCCAGATGCCCAAACCTGTTAACAGGCACATCCGTGCATCAGGCCCATGGACAGCCTCTCCCATGACATGTCTCGGGATGCCATCAGTCGGGAACCAGACGTGGGTGATGAGTTTGGGTCAATGAATAAATTCAGCTGGGTTTTTCCATTGGTTCTCTGTGTCTAGGGCCAGTGACCAGCCCTTGAAAATCATTAGCAGTGACTCCAAGGGGCAGCTCTACCTGCTAGAGGTGAATGAGGAGGGGCCTGGGCTGCAGGAGGTGGCCATGTGGCAAGCCCATCACTTTGAGGCCTGGATTGCGGCTTTCAATTACTGGCAGACAGAAATCGTTTATTCAGGTTGGTACTTCTCCCCTGGGGATCGATCCTAGGAGGGAGGGAGTGAGCAGGTGAGGCCCAGGTCAGGGCTGTGACTCTGGACATGTTGGGATCGTGAAAACCCTTTGTGGAGAATGTATTTTCTGGGGCAAAAGCTGTTAGTTGGTACTCAACACTTAGCTATTCCTTAGAAAACAAAGCACACCTGGCCGTGGGCATTGCAGGGCGTTGGGGGACACTGCCCACCCCCCCCCCAGTGTTGGAGCAGCCGGAGCCCTGCCTCCTGCCGTGTTTGCTCGTGCTCCGAGAAATCCAGGGTTCCCACATTTCCCATTGCCATTTCTGGGTCCAGTGTTGGCCTTGTCACATTGGATTTCAGGCTGTCACTCCTCTCTTGGGTCCAGTTTACCTTCCCAAAGAAAAGCCTGAGAGGGGTAGGATTGATTTCCTGACATTGTGAGTGGTATGTATTGGGGGTGCTGATGCGAGGACGAGAAATGAACACACCTGACGTTTGCAGGAGCCAGGTAGCTGAGCAGCCTCTCTTCCCCAGGTGGCGAGGACTCTTGGGAGATGGGGGGTGAGGGGCAGGGGGCATTGGCCTCTGAGAGAAGACAGAAGGGGAGTCGCTGGCTTTGCAGAGAGGCAAAGAAAAGATCTGACCCTCGTTTCCTTTTGCGTCTAGTTGCTGGTGGTGTGCTGAGCCGTACAGTGAGTCGTGAGGTCAGGGACGTTCTGTTAGACTGTCCGGAAGCTCCGTGGCCCACCCTGCTCCGACAGAAGCACTCTTGGGGAGGTCCTCAGTGGCGGCCACGGTGCCTGGTCCAGGGAGTACCTCTCAGCAATGCTCCCACGCCGGCCTCCTCCCGGTGCAGTCTTTTCTCTGCATTATCCCGGGCTTCCCTCTTCTTTCTGATTGCTTCTCATTCCTTTGCTGGCTCCTTTCCCTCTGCTTGAAAGTGTTCCTTGTCCTCTGGCCTGTCTGGGTACTCTTGTCGCTCTGCATTGTTGCTCTTTTGATTCCAGCTGCTCTCTCTTCCAGAAACAATTGCATTCTGGTTGCTTAAGCAGACCTTTTTTGCTTGTTTGCTTTCTTTCTTTCTTTCTTCTTTCTTTCTCTTAAGGAAATTTTACTAATTTATTTTGAGTAATTTCTGCACCTAGCATGGGGTTTGAACTCATGACCCTGAGATCAAGTTACACACTCTTCAGACTGAGCCAGCCGGGTGCCCTAGACCTTTCTTCCCCCTGAGCTCTTGATGCCTTTATCTTGCCAGCTACCAAGCACTCTGCAAGGATGCTTCCGGGGTGGGGGGGATGGGGGGCAACTTCAGCTCAGGTCATGATCTCATGGTTACTGAGATCGAGCCCCGCATCAAGCTTTGCACTGACAGCATGGAGCCTGCTTAGGATTCTCTGTCTCTGCCCCTCTCCTGCTCATGAGTGCTCTCACTGTCTCACACACTATCTCTTTCAAAGATAGATAAACATTAAGATGGGGTGCCTGGGTGGTTCAGTCGGTTGAGCGTCCGACTTTGGCTCAGGTCACGATCTCACAGCTTGTGAGTTCAAGCTGCGCGTCGGGCTCTGTGCTGACAGCTCGGAGCCTGGAGCCTGCCTCGGATTGTCTCCCTCTCTCTCTGCCCCCAACCTGCTCGCATTCTGTTTCTGTCTTTCTCAAAAATAAATAAAACGTTTGGGGCGCCTGGGTGGCGCAGTCGGTTAAGCGTCCGACTTCAGCCAGGTCACGGTCTCCCGGTCCGTGAGTTCGAGCTCCGCGTCGGGCTCTGGGCTGATGGCTCAGAGCCTGGAGCCTGTTTCCGATTCTGTGTCTCCCTCTCTCTCTGCCCCTCCCCCGTTCATGCTCTGTCTCTCTCTGTCCCAAAAAATAAATAAACGTTGAAAAAAAAAAATTAAAAAAAAAAATAAATAAAACGTTTAAGAAAATTAAAAAAAAATAATGAACGTTAAGAAAGAAAAAAAAGGATGCTTCCTGGGCATTTCACACGTGGATCCTGGCTCAGGCCATTGTCCCTGTGTTGTCCTGTTGCACACAGCTCCTACCTAATGTCCCGACCCCGGGGCAGGGTCTGGCTGCCCAAATCAGACACCAGCGTCCCCTCACCCCTTCCAGAAGTGGGAGTCCTAATGATCTTCCAAGCATCTCAGAATTGGCCATCTCTTTCTCTTGCCACCTGTTGGGGGCACTGTCTCATCTCCCGGCAGAGCCCTGAAGGATGGCCCTGCATTCATTCTTGAGCCTTTCTAATCCTGCCTCCACACTGTAGCTAGAGCGATTGTTTTAAAACACGCGAACTTGGGGTGTCTGAGTGGCTCACTCAGTTGAGCCTCTGACTTCAGCTCAGATCATGATCTCACGCTTCATGGTTCGAGACCCACATCGGGCTCTGTGCAGACACCTCAGCCTGGACCCTGCTTTGTATTCTGTGCCTCCCTCTCTCTGCCCCTGCCCTGTTTACGCGCTGTCTCCCTGTGTTTCTCAAAAACTTAAAAAAAAAAAAAAAAAAGCTACAAACATGCAAACGTTATCACACTTCACTCGTGGTTAAACCCTTTGCAGCTTCTCTCCAGAATTCTTGGTGCAATTCCCCCCAGCGACATTGTGGCTTTGCATATCGGGTCCCTGCCTACCTCTCCAGCCAGTTTTGAGTGATGGCTTTTTCCTCACCCATTCAGTGTTCTCTCCAATCTCCATGCTTAACCGAACTGTTCTTTTTTCCCCAATCTCCGTGTTAGACCGCCGGTTTGTTCTGCTTTTCTGGCAGGGTTCAGCTTAAAATCCTATCCTGGAGATACTGGCCCGGTTCAACCCCTTGTTGCTGTTTGGGCTCATCCTCATTGTGTCTAATGCTCATCCTCCCCTGACAGCTGGGTCCTTTCTGCGTTTTTTGCTGTCACACTGTGAACAGTCTCAGTGACAACAATAGAGGTTTAATTTCTTGTGGTCTTCTCATTCTTGGATCAGTTCTACCTTGAGACTCAGCTAATTCAGAGCCAAGCATAGTGGAGGCTGTGATGTTGTAATTCAGCACCAAGTCGTTTATTCAGTGAACGTTTGTTGAGCATCTAATATGGGCCATGCGCCGCTATAGGTGCCAGAGACACATGAGCTAACGAGACAGACAGAAGCCCTGCTTTCCCTGAACTTACACAGAGAGGAGACGGGCAGTGGTCACAAAGCATGACACAGAATGAGTGAAGAGAGGGCACAGTGGCTCAGAGGTGAGAAGTGCTTTGGTGGGCTGTGACTGGGGGATTGGGGTGCTGTGGGCAGGTACAGCCTGTCCTGTTACAGAGCATGGTCATGGTGGACAGAGGTAGGGCAGGAGTGAGCCTGCTGCATGAGGACAGCAAGTGGCTGTGTGGCCGGAATGGCAGGTGGCAGAACAGAAGGTGAGATCAAAGTTCACGTGGCCTTGCGGGCCTCAGGATGGGCTTTGGCTTTGGCTCAGACCGCAACAGAAGCCATAGCAGGATGTTGAGCAGAGGGGTGACGTTTTCTGACTTAATGTTGCAGAACAGAAGGGGATCTTTTTTCCTAATGTGTCGAGTATAGACTGCAAGGAGACGAGGGCAGAGCCTGGGGACCTGCCATACGGGTGGTGGCCTGGGGACCTGCCATACGGGTGGAAGGCCTCAGACTGAGTTGGGAGCAGTGCACGCGAGGGAAAGGTGGTAGGACTTTGGTTGTATGCGTGAAGGTGGCTTGTCAGGATGTCCTGGTGGATGGATGTGGGGTGTGAGACAGACCAGCGTGTAAAGAAGCCAGCACCAGCTTTCTCTGCAGATTTGCCACAGGACGGCAGCTCAGATTGGAGGCTCACCTGCAGGTGTCCTGCCTGGCTGGACCGGTTCTATTGGTCTGCGTAGCTGTAGGTCATGTTCCTCCTGTATCCCTTCTGTCTGTCCTAGGGATCTGCAGTGTGCTCAGTGAGCATGTGTTGGATGGGCGGAGTGGAGCAAAGGTGGCTAGGTGGTGGGTGGGTATAAGGAACGATACACGGTTGAGTGGATGGATGGACGGACAGACGGATGGACGGAGTGGTCAGACCTAGGTGTTTTTCTTTTGCTCTTCATCCTCCCTGTGGGCCCTGCTTTTCAGCCTTTCTCCCCTTCCTTCAAGATAGCCGCCATCACACTATATCTTGTTGCTGTCTTCAAAGACTGGTTATGGATTAGGGTGGCAGCTCCCTACCCTTCCTGTTTTTTCAGATTCCCTAAGACAAGCACAGAGGTCCTTTTACTGTAAGGTTACAGAATGTACTTCCCTTAAAAAAAAATTTTTTTTTTATTCTTTATTTTTGAGAGAGAGACAGAGAGAGAGCATGATCAGGGGAGGAACAGAGAGAGAGAGAGAGGGAGACACAGAATCCGAAGCAGACTCCAGGCTGTGAGCTGTCAGCACAGAGCCCGACTCAGGGTTCGAACTCACGAACCAAAAGTTCATGACCTGAGCCGAAGTCGGACACTCAACCGACTCAGCCACGCAGGTGCCCCAGGGGACTTTAAGATAAATGGAGGTGTGCTGAAGGTTCCAGAACCTTAAGAAGTGCTTGTGTTGGGCCCCTGGATGGCTCAGTCAGTTGAGCGCCCAACTTCGGCTCAGGTCTGATCTCACTGTTCGTGAGTTCAAGCCCCACACTGGGCGCCGTGCTGACAACTCAGAGCCCGGAGCCTGCTTCGGATTCTGTGTCTCCCTCTCTCTCTGCCCCTCCCCAACTTGCACTCTGTGTGTCTCTCTCAAAAAATAAACATTAAAAAAAAAATGCTCGTGTTTGCTGCCTCCTGCATATAGATCCTGTTCTGAGTTCCTTGATAAGGCAGCTCTGGTTTGTGGCAGCTAGGAGCATTGGTTGCTGGAGCCTGAACAGAAGGCACTTTAGCCACATGTGACCTGAAAATTCTTCCCCTGACTTCTTGTCCTTCCCTTTCATTCCTGTAGGCTGAGCTCATCAGCCTTTCCTGTCTTCCCTGCAGGTGCCCTCTTCAAGTGTGAAGACACAGTCACAGCACAGGCCTCTTTCTGGGGTGCTGTTTCTGGAGCTCTTCTGTCTGGTGCCAACCGGAAACCACCCAGGAAAAGTCCTTCACGGGGATTTCCTCACAGGCATACATTCCCTCCCTGAGAAGCGGCTGCTTCCTGTCGTCAGTGCCACGGTCAGTGGGCGTTTCTGTTTCCACACAGGTGGGGACGATGGTCTTCTGAAAGGCTGGGACACCAGGACACCTGGCACATCTGTGTTCACTAGCAAGAGGTAAATTCATCAAGGGGCCGGCCCTAGGCATGTACCACCAGCCTTCCCATCCTTCCTCCGTGGACTTTCCACCAGAGACGTGTCCCTGTGTGCGCACTCGCTCAAACCTTGCACTTTGCCTGTAGGCACTCCATGGGTGTGTGCAGCATCCGCAGCAGTCCCCATCGGGAGAACATCCTGGCCACGGGAAGGTGAGTCTCTTAGGGTTTGTGCACAGGGGTCCATCTTGCGTCTTTTCCTTCATTTTCTCACGTTGACCGTTGCAGTTTTTAATTGGACCAACTCTTAATGTTTACTTATTTGTTTTTGAGAGAGAGAGAGAGAGAGAGAGAGAGCGAGCGAGCGTACATGTGTGCACGCGGGGGGAGGGCCAGAGAGAGAGGGAGACAGAGGATCCCAAGCAGGCTCTGTGCTGTCGCACAGTGCCTGATGTGGGGTTCGATCCCCCGAACCATGAGATCATGACCTGAGCCGAAATCAGACATTTAACTGACTGAGCCACCCAGACGCCCCCAGTTGGACCAACTCTTAAACCAAAGTGTAGGTATCTGGGCTGGGGAAAAGGAACTTTGTCCTAGAGGAATGAATGGGATGGGCCTGCTTGGGAGATGTCCCCCCTGCCACCTAGGGAATAAGTGGGCATTGACTTTCCTGCACGATCCCTGCGCTGGATGGCTTTCAGCTACGACGAACACATTCTACTGTGGGACACTCGGAACATGAAGCAGCCTTTTGCAGACATGTCCGTGGGGGGCGGAGTGTGGCGGCTCAAGTGGCATCCTTTCCACCACCACCTGCTCCTGGCAGCGTGTATGCACGGTGGCTTTAAGATCTTCAACTGCCAAGAGGCAATAGGTGAGTAGGGGGCTTGGGGCAGTCAGGCCTGGGGTGGGGCTTCCCAGTTTCCTGCCCCCTTGCTCTGCCAGTGCTTCACTTCTGCTCACGCTGCCTTGCTCACGCTCTGTGAGCAGAACCCAGCACTGGTCAGACCCAGCTCAGACTTGGGCCTGAGCCCCAGAAGGTGGCTGGAGGGAAAGGGCAGCCCTGCGGGCCTCACTCTGAGTTCGTGCTGCGGGAGGGCCTGGGAACCGCCAGGCCCACCACCGCCTTTCTCTGGCCAGTAAGTCTTCACTGTCAGGACCGTGGCACGTTTTCTTCTCTCTTCGCACACGCCCAACGCCCCCTTTCCCTCCTCATTCTCCCTTCGTGACTCCACCTCCCTCCTCATCTATACAAAGAAGTGATCAAGGCACCACCTCTCCGCTCTGCAGGCCTGTCTCCTGTGTGCTGGGCCACGCCCCAGGACTTCCTGTTCTGCAGGGGCACAGGTGCGCTGCCCTGTTCTCAGCTGAAAGCCCCGTGAGGTCTCTTTTCTCACGTATTTGCTGCTTTCGCTGCGCCCCTTCACTTTTGGGGTGTGGAGTCTTTTCATTCCCCTCAGGGTGCTTCCTCATTTCCCTCGTGGTTTCCTCATTGACTCATTGGTTGTCCATCAGTGTGTTGCTTAGTTTCCACATTTTTGTGACTGTCCTGAATTTTTTCCTGTTCCTGATTTCTAATTATATTCTAAGTTTACTGAGGCTTGTCTTGTGGCCTCAGACGTGGTTGGTCCCAGAGAGTGCCCCACGGGCTTTTGAGAAGAGAGTTCTCCACAGCTGTGGGTGGAGTGCCCTGGTCCCGTGTTCTCTGCGTTTTCTGTCTGGTTGCTCTTTTAAATCATCTCTACACCCAGTGTGGGGCTCGGACCCACAACCCCAGGATCGAGAGTCACAGGCTCCACCAGTTGAGCCGGCCAGGTGCCCTGGTTGTTCATTATTGAAGGTGGGGTAGTGAAGTCCCCTACTGTTACGGATGTATCGCGTCCTTCCTCGTTTCTGTCTGTTTTTGCCTCGTGTATCATGGGGTTCTGTTAGGTGCGTGTGATGTCTATAACGTTTGCATTTCCCTAATGTATAGACTCTCTTCATTGTCAGGGTCCTTACTTATTTCCAGTAACTGTGTTTGAGGGTCTGCGCCATCTGGTGTCCTCAGAGCCATTCGCGTTCTCTCTGGCTGCTCTGCGCGCTGCGACTGTACTGCCTTTTGCTCTCAGTCTGTTGATGGCCTGGAGTCTGCAGTGCGTCTCCTGTACTGGGTCGTGGCTCTTGGTCAGGAACATTATGGAAGTGACATTCTGCCTTCTTTAACGCGTTTCGTCGGGAGGCACAGGATGCCACTTTGTCCTTTCACTGCTGATGTTAATTTGGTCACTTGGTTAAGGTCTCCCCTGGGTTTCTCTGCTGTAAAAATACTGTTTTCCCCTGTGTGATTAATAATAACTAGTCTGTGGTTAGAGTGAACCTTTTTATTCCTCATCAGACTTCCACTCAAATCCATTAATGAGTCTTCCCTGAATGAAATTATTACTATAATTGCAAAATGGTGACTTTGTAACTATTATCATACTCTGTACATTTTAAAATTAGCATTCACTTTTCTCCCATATATCTGTGTTTATTAACCGTATAGATTCATGCATTTTTATGTCATTCAGTGGGTCATAATCTATTATAGTCATCGTTCATTACAATGTTCTCATTGTCCTAGACTTTTCCCATGAAAACCCCTTAAGCTGTCTCCTGTGTCCTTTTCACATGTCCCTATTGATTTTTGAGTACTTCCTCGCTTTTTGGCACAAAACATTTCACATTCATTTTGTATTTTGCCTCTCCCATACCTGGAATCAGCTATTTCTCCAGGGTGTCCTGGGTCCTCTTAGTGGCGAGTGTGTTTAGAATCCAAGATCTGGTCATTAGTTGGTCTTGCAGCTACTAAGATGTTGTGTATGGCTGTGTGTGTGTGTGTGTGTGTGTGTGTGCGCGCGCGCGCGTGCACCCACACATACATATGTATGTGTATGTTTACGTATAACGTGTACATGTGTGTGGTTATACATATGTGGATACGTTTGTGTGTATATATGGTTACATAACCATGTGTGCTTGTGTGTCTATGTGTGTGTCCACATGTATGTATGCATATCCCTATTCCATGGTGTCTCCCTTCTCCAGTGAAAAGTTGCTCCCAGCAAACTCTTACTTACACGCTTCACCTCACAGAGTTGTTACTGTGCTGTACCTAAGACAAACCTGTGAAGGGAACTCAAAATGCTCTTACAGCTCTTTTTTGTGAGATTGATTTGATATTGTCAGAGTGCTGTGTTCAAAGGTTACTTGGAAGTGGGTTTTTATTTATTTGAAATACAATTAGGTTTATTTGTTTCCCTTTTTTTAAAATTATTTATTTATTTTACACAGGTTTTTGGTTTTGGTTTTTGTTTTTTTTTTTAATGTTTATTTTGGAGAGAGAGACCAAGCACAAGCTGGGGAGGGGCAGAGAGAGGGAGACAGAGGATCCAGAGCAGGCTCTGCATTGTCAGCATAGAGCTGAATGCAGGGCTTGATCTTATGAACTCTGAGATCACGACATGAGCCAAAATCGGATGCCCAACAGACTGAGCCACTGAGGTGCCCCCATATTTCTGTTTTTATAAATTCTCTTTGTCCATCTTTTGCCAATTTTTCTTTCTGGTTTCTTGTCTTTTTCCCCCTTGATTTTACAGAGTTCTTATATATTAGTGTATTGGCTCCTTACCTCTGATATACATTGGAAATATATTCTCTTGCTTTATTGTCTCATTTTTGCCTCTGGTGTCCACCCCTCCCCCCAAGCAAAAGACGTTTTTTTTTTTTCTTAAACACATAATCTCTATGCCCAACGTGGGGCTTGAACTCACGCCCCCGAGATGGAGTTGCCTGCTCTACCAACTGAGCCAGCCAGGTGCCCCAACGGCGCTTTTTAATGTAATCACATTTATAGATATTTTTTTCCGCTGAATCTTCTACATTTTGAATATTAGTGTTAAAAAGCTTTTCCCCTTTCACACTCAGGTTGTAAAATAATTTACCAGTGTTTTCTTCTAGTACTTGTAGCGCCATGTATTTAGTTAGAAGTTTGGTCTGTGTTGTATGTGGTGCAAGCAGCTATCCCAGCACCATTTATTAGAAAGTCCATCTACCTCCAGTGAATCAAGATGCCACTCTTCTTGTGTTCCGTACTTTCATGGCTTTTTTTGTTGTTGTTGTTGTCTTTCGAGTCCCATTGGATGTCTCTTCATGTGTCTGCACCCACTGCTGCGATTGTGGAGGCTTGGTGGTGTCTTTGTAATAGCAGGGTTACTGGCACCTTCACTTTTCCTTTTTAAGGATTTCCTAACTCTTCTTGTATTTGAACTTGACATTAACTTATCTTGTCCCGGAAAAAAGTTATTGGATTTTTATAGAAAGAAAGAAGGAAAGAAGGAAAGAAAGATTGATTTTGAAACATTTAAAAAAAGGTGGGGTGGGGGGAGCTTGTTGGATCAGTGGGTTGAGTGTCTGACTTCAGCTCAGGTCATGATCTCACAGTTTGAATTTAAGCCCCACATCAGGCTCTCCGCTGTCAGCATGGAGCCCACTTCGGATCCTCTGTCCTCCTCTCTCTTTGCCCCTCCCCTACTTATTCTCTCTCTCTCAAAAATAAACATTAAAACAAAAGTAGGATTTTGGCTTTTTGTTACAGTTGTGTTGTTTTTTTGTTCTCTGTCTCATCAGTTTCTCCTTTTATGTTTGTTTCTCTTTGTCTCCTTTTTCTAGCATTTTGAGTTGGGAGTACAGTTCACTTTTCTTTATTATTGTGTTTGTATTAAGCTTTTTTTTTTCCTTAAGTTTATTGATTTATTTAGAGTGCTTGTGTATGCGAGCAGGGGAGGGGCAGAGAGAGAATCTCAAGCAGACTCTGAGCTGTCAGTGAAGAGCCTGACTTGGGGCTCGATCCCACAAACCATGAGATCATGAGCTGAGCTGAAACCAAGAGTTGGATGCTTAACCGACTGAGACATCCAGGCACCCCTGCATTAAGTGTTCTTGTGTCTGAGATGTTCTCTGATTCAAGCATATTTTTAGGTTGTGAGATGTAATGATCTCATTTTTCAAAAGAAATTCTGTGACTTGAGTTCGTACTTTCCCTTTTGCCCAAGTGTGGTTTCGTAGGAGGTTTTAAATTTTTTAGGTAGAAGGGCTTTTTTGTCCCTTTGTGTTAGTTTTAGTTTTTGTTGCATTATGATCAGAGAGTGTTACTTGCTTGTACTCTTTCTCCTTTGTGGAACTTTTTGAGTATTTGTTGCTTAACATGATGTTCTGTTAATATTCTGTGTGCACTTGGGTAGGAGATATGCTCTTTGTTATTGTTTGACTTGGGGCCCGGAATGGGGTCCTGGCTGGGAAACCCCTGTGGCCCTGTCTCCGAGTCCCATCCAGGCTACCATGGAGGGACAGTGATGGTCTGGGGCGCTCCCTCCCTTGCTCGTGTTGCCTGAGTGCCTTTCTGGCTGTCTGGGGACGTTCAGCATCTGGTTCCTCTCTGGAGCCTCTTCTGTCCAGGCAAAGCCCTGGCTTCGGGAGTAGGATCTCCTGTGCTCTGGTGGCACTCTCAGCGTTTCCTGGTTCCAGCACTGACCTGGTCTACACTTCTTGGCCTTTCTTCATCACTGCTCATTTAAAAAAAATTTTTTTTTCAACGTTTTTTATTTATTTTTGGGACAGAGAGAGACAAAGCATGAACGGGGGAGGGGCAGAGAGAGAGGGAGACACAGAATCGGAAACAGGCTCCAGGCTCCGAGCCATCAGCCCAGAGCCTGATGCGGGGCTCGAACTCACGGACCGCGAGATCGTGACCTGGCTGAAGTCGGACGCTTAACCGACTGCGCCACCCAGGCGTCCCAGCACTGCTCATTTTGATTGCAGTTATTCTTCCTTTTTTTCTTGTTTTAAGTTTTATTTATTTATTTTGAGAGAGAGAGCACAAGCGGGGTAGGGAAAGAGGTAGAGGAAGAAAGAGAGTCCCAAGCAGGCTCCACACTATTAGCGCAGGCCCAACGGGGGGTTGGAACTCATGAACCGTGAGGTCATGACCTGACCTGAAATCTAGAATCAGACACTTAACTGACTGAGCCCCACAGGCGCCCCTCTGATGGCACTTCTGATGGCTCTGGCCTGGACCCTTGCACTTGGGAGGCATCAGTGGCACCCCTTTCAGAGTGTGTAGCTGTCCAGGCTTACTAAAGACCTGAATGGCCAACAGGCCTTTCACCTGGTGACAGTTTTCTAAGTTCACATCCCCAGGTCACTGGCCACCAGTTTTTTATGACTGCTCTTGCCATGCTTGGCCTTGCCCTGGACCCTAGATTACCTCAGCTTTGGCAACACCTTGTCATTTCTTTTTCTGGTCGAATATTGCTTTCAAACCTTCCACAGCTGAACCTCTTTCCAGTCTTGTCCTCCACCCTCAAAGTTGCTATAGCAACTCACCAGAAGGAAAACCACGTAAACTCCAATGAGTCCTTTCCAAGCTCAAATCCAGACTTTACAGAGCATGCTGAATTCTGTATGGTTTTGACCCTCCAGACACGTGTCGCCATTCCCCGATGGCGTTTCTGCCACATCTACTTGTTTGTGGTTCCCCAGATGTGTCCTGTTACCTTACACACACTTGTTCTCTGTTTCTCATGCGTCCCTGTCTCTCCCATCTGGCTAACTGCTTTGTCCTCTGCTCTGAAGTCTTAACTGAAGCTTTTGCCAAGTCCTCCAACTTGGAAAGGCACCGTCACCCTTGTGCTTCTGTAGCCAGGCCGATGCCTTTGTTAGGCACCACGGTGTACTCACTGCAAGATGAAGGTCTGTTTTCTTCTCATCTCTCCACGTCTCAAGGATTCCTTTGCATCGTGCACAATGGTTGCTGACAAATGAGTGACTGCTTTTAGCAAAGTCTCCCTTTGAGAGTGGGCAGGGGCCATCATTTGGTAGTGATGAGATCAGCCTGGGTAACGTCACATTTCCTGTATTCTGTCTCATTCCAGAGGAGAAGCAGGAAGCCTGCACAGTCTCTGCATCCCACACATTGCCCAACTCATTGGTGTATGGAGCCGACTGGTCCTGGCTGTACGTCCACAATCCATTACAGACCTGCCAGTCATGCTGCTCAGGTCCCTCTCCCTGCAGCAACTCAGGAGCCAAAGAAGCATATCCCTCAAACCTGAAGGCTGTGCACCAGTCACCAGCACCGTCTTATGATCATTTAGCAGAGAATGATGAAGAAGGTCATACCATACTTCAGAGTGGAAGCAAACCGAGGACTTCTGTCCAGGCACTCGCAGAGGACATGATGAAGAGTGACAGCCAGCTGCACACTGCAGGGACCAAGGTTTGTGACTCTGACCTCTATCTGGAAGCAGCGAACTTTGACATCAGCTTCCTAACTACTTGCTCCTTTTATGATCATATCCTTCACCTCTGGAAGTGGGAAAACATCTGAGCTGGGGAAGAGGTTGCTTGGCTTGAAGTCAAAGACCATTTCCACAAAGAAAGCCCAGAGTGCGGCTTTGTGAGTGAATTGCTGTCAGACCGTCTCATTGAGATTCCTATTGTAGTCTCCACAGGTGACTGTATAGGGCTCAGTGTACCTTATGTCCACAGTGTAAACAGTCAAAAAAGCTATTGGCTTCTCTTAAATAAACCTTATTGGGGGCGCCTGGGTGGCTCAGTTGGTTAAGTGTTTAACTTTGGCTCAGGTCACGATCTCACAGGTTTGTGAGTTCAAACCCCACATCGGGCTCTGTGCTGATGGCAAGGAGCCTGCTTGGGATGGTCTCTCTTCCTCTCTCTTTGTATGCCCATCCCCCATTCACATGCAGTCTCTCTCAATAAACAAACTTTAAAAAAAACAAAGATCACCTTATCATGGCACCAGAAGTGCTTGTATTAGCCTCCTATGCAGATAAACAAAAGGAAGCCTACACACATTGAATTGCCTTAGCGTGTCATAAACTTGAAATGTTCCTCATTGTGGCATTAGTAACCTGAGTAGCTTCCGAAGCTTGGACACATACTAACTCCAAGAACATAACTGGGTTTGTGACTCATCTGACTCCCATAGTTCATTCTTGTCTCTCTGGAAGGAACAGTAGTTGAAGTGCAGGCTAGTGTAGAATTTGTCAAATTTCTACCAATATTCTGTTGTAGGTGATCAGAGTCAGAAAACACACACTTCTTTATTTTCTGATGAAAATATAGGGTCAGAACATGTAAGAAATTACTCTGTAAAAATGATCATTTCCCAGCTAATGGTGCATTTATTTCAACACAAGAATTTGAACCCTCCTTAAGAGTTTGTGTTAATGGTATTTAACTAAGGGTCAATTAAGTATGAAGCAGAATACGTAAGACTTCAGGGACTATGCACTGAAACCGGGGAACCCAGAGGGGAGACTGTAGACTACAGGAGGTTTTGCCCCCAGAATAGTTGTTTTTCAACCCATAAAGAATATGCTGACTGGTTTCGGGAGTGAAGAATCTGGGGGGACAGATAACCAGTGTTGTCATGTGGCACCATGTGCCTTGTGAATTCTCCTTCCGTGTCTTCTCGCCCTCGGCCTTCCTCCCCAGAACTTTTTAGTTGGAAAGACAGTGCTTCCAGTTTCACCGGGAACAGGGCCTCTGTGCGAGCTCTGCCTCGCTCACTACACCTGGATCTATCATGCTGCACCCTTTCATCTCACAACGATCAGATGCCAAAACCAACACCGGACGGTAGCTAAGGACTTTAATAGGAACAAAACGAAGGAAATGCCTCCCCGCTCGCCCACCCCGGGACCAGCGGTCGGGGGCGATGGCCGGACGCAGTCCACAGGCACACCCAGCGGCTGCCACTCCTCGGCTCCTAGCGCGGGAAGTTCTTGGGGTACAGCTGGAAGAGCTTGCCTTCCTGCGTGGGCTCAAAGCCGTACTTGTCCAGCTGCTCCGGGTCGAAAGTGCCGTCCCTGTAGTCCTTCTCGATAGCAGGTGCCACTGCCTCCAGGAACAGCTGCTCGGCCGTCAGCGGCACGTCTGTGCCCGCCGGGACGCGGTAGTTCACATAGGGCTTGAGCTTGAAGCCAGCCAGCTCGGGCACCACCAGCTCCGGGACCATTTCCTTGACCTGCACGAACTTCCCGTCGCGGGCGTGCACGCCGGTGCCCTTGGTACCACGGCTCTTATAGAAGGTACGTGGGCCCCGCTTGCTGGTCCACCTACTCACGCGGTCGGCGCCCCGCACCACGATGCGGGCCGCGCCGCTCAGGAGGCCCATGCTGGGTGGTGGGTCCTGCAGGATGCGCGCGTCCTCCGAGCCAGTTCTCGCGTACGAGGCCGCCGCCAGGCGAACTCTTGCGGGTCTCTGCAGCACGGCACTCAGCTTCCGGCTCCCGTGGATGACTTCCGGCAGTCCGCGCGGCTTCCGGCGCCGTCAGGCCTCTGCGCCGCTGCAAAGCAGCTCCGATTGGCTGCACTGCGTCCAATGCGCAGCCTCCACCCTGCGAGTGGGCGGGACCTCCAGGCCCCGGCCAATGCGCGTGGAGGTCCGGCGTCCGCGGCGGGGCGGCGGGAGCGCGGACGTCGGCGGTCCGGCGGCTGGGTAGTGACGGGAGCGCGGACGTCGGCGGCCCGGCAGTCGGGGTAGTGACGGGAGCGCGGACGTCGGCGGCCGGGCGGTGGGGGGTAGTGACGGGAGCGCGGGCGTCGGGCGCGCGCGGTCCCGGTGAGTCCCCGCAGAGCGCCCTGAGGTTCTGGCGGGTCCCGAGAGGAAGGGTAGCCATTAGCTGCCCCACCCGGTGACGGACGCACACCGCCCCACAGGCCCGCGCGGCCCTGCGCTGCGCGGTGAGCCGCCTGTGGGAGGCGGAGCCGTGTCCTCTCGGTCGTCCGGACACTAACCACCGCTTCTAACCCCGACTCCGGTCAACCCCGAGCCCCCAACTCCGAGGTCCCCCAACCCTGAGTCCCCACCCCGCTGCCTGTCAACCCAAGCCGCCCAACTCCAACGGCCTTCAACCCCGAGCCCCCTAACCTCGACGCCCCCTTCACCCCGACACCCGTCAACCCCAACGCCTGTTAACCCCGAGGTTACCCAACCTGATGACCCTCCAAAATGACACCCCCAACCTGGATGGCCACTAACCCCGGTGTCTCCTAACCTGCCGTTTCCCAACCCTGCAGCGCGCTTGCGCCCTTTCCCTCTGGCTCTGTGCTGTCCCAGATGGAGAAGCAATGGCTTCCACTTTGCCTCCCTAGCACGCGCTGGGGGCCATGAGCTCTACCCCACCTCAAATGTGCAGGGTGGGGTGCGTGGGGAGACTGCCTGGTCAGGGCACTAGCAGACCACAGAGCTGGGGTCAAGGGCGCTGCTGGCCTTTCAGGAGACTGAGAAGGAAGGGTTCTCCATGTGGTGGCAGAGGACACAGGACATTTGACCCAGGAGAAAGTGGGCTATGACCTTGCATCTGCCTTCTGCATCCTGATTTCTCTGGGTGGGATTTTGGAAGAGATAAATCCTCCCTTGCTGCTGCTTTTCTAAGGGGTCTGAGAGCCACAAGGTGAAGGCCCCAGACCTGGCTCCTCACCTCTAGACAGGGGGAAAGTGAACCAGGCAGGTCCTCAATTCATCATCTCCTGGACCCAACACACCCACCTTGAGGTCAACCACACCGGATAGGAAATCCCCTGACACAGGCCACTAGGTGTTCTCACAGTCTGCTGCCTGGCCTGGCCCCACACACCCCTACCTCACCCCCCAGCCACAGCCTCATCGCTGAGGCACCGGGAGCTCCTGGCTGCACTAGGCCTTGGCTGAGCTGCCCACACCCGCCCTTGACCAGCTGGGAGAGGAGTAGGACTTGGCTGCGGTTCCGGGTTCCTGGGCAGCCATGGGAGAGCTGTTTACAGAGAGGGAAGTGGCTCTGGTGTTTCTCTTCTTGGAGAACACAGCTTTCCACCAGGGTTTTCCTTTCAGTGAAGACATAATTTAAGGAGAAGAGGAACCCAGGAGAAAAGGCTGAAGGCATTGCTCTGCCGCATGAGCGTGAGTTGAGGGAACATTTGCCCTGAACCAGTGCTTCTTTTCACCTTGACTGTTTTTTTTCATTTTTAGCCATGAAGCAAGAGGAAGATGCCAGCCCAGAGGTATGGAACTAGATGGTTCTGGGGATGAATCAGAGCCTCAAAATTCCCAGTTAGGGGTGTTTCTGCATTTGCTCTGTGGGCAGCTCCTTGAAGTTGGCTAAATGTGGGAGAGGTGGTCTGGGCCCCTCTGTCTCCTTGTCGGATCTTGAAGCCACTTCTTCTCTGAGGTCAAAACTCAGTTCCTGCTCCCTTAGGACTTCTGCTTGTTTGTTTAAAAAAATTTTTTTTAATGTTTATTTTTCAGAGAGAGAGAGAGAGAGAGAGAGAGAGAGAGAGTGAGTGTGTGAGTGAGGGAGTTGTAGAGAGAGGGGAAGACACAGAATCCAAAGAGGCTCCAGGCTCTGAGCTGTTAGCACAGAGCCTGACGTGGGGCTTGAACCCATGAACTGTGAGATCATGATCTCAGCTGAAGTCAGATGCTTAACTGACTGAGCCACCCAGGTGCCCCAGACTTCTTGTTTTGATGGGAGCCTTTTCCTTAGTGGAACATCTGTAGCTACATCACAAAGGCCTTTCTCTATTCCTGAAACAAAACTAGATACATTAAAACAACCACGAAAGCCTGAGATGCTCAACCATACGAAGTTATATAACTAGATTATGGGACACCTGTGTGACCCTTTCCGTGGATATCCCTGGTTGTCCCCAAAGCGGTGGTTGAGCTCTAAGGGACACACTTAGTGAAGGGTGTGGTTGTGAGTGCTGTCATGTTGAGAGCTGAGCACAATTGAGGCCAGGAGAGGCTGGGTGCCTCAGCTCTGAAGCAAAAAACTCCCACAGCTTCCATTTGCCTCCTGAACCAAGTTCAAAAACATGGTTTTCTGGACCACTTACTTATTCTGCCTTGAGGCAACCGACATTCTGCTTCTGAGACCCTTTTCTGAATGCCCTTCCATTTCACTGGGTTTTTTGGTGTCTAATGCTGGCTTCTGCTTTAGTTCTTGGCACTTGTGTAGAAACTAGAGAGGATTAACAGGGGCTCCCTGCCCTCTCCTCTTCCTGGCCTCTTGGGAGGAGGTGTGTGGGCACCTGGAGGAATGCACAGTGGCTGCTTGTTTCACTGGTTTCTCTTGCTTGTTTTCATCTTCATCATTTTGGGGGAATCAGCCAGTACCCTCCAGGTAGGTGGCCCCAGCCATCTGCCCACTCACCGTCCTGTGCTCACTTTTCTCTTCCTCCTCCCTCCCTTGGGTCTGGACTTCAGAAGCCCCTAAAATCTCCTTCTTGGGGAGTGGTCGGTGCTGGTAAATAACCTTTCTCTGCTATGAGCTGATATGCCGTGTTCTCAGAATCCAGGTGGCTCCTTGGGGTTGCTCAACATCACTGCGGTGCAGGCTTCGATGTGCCCTGGCACGTGGCTGGCAGCACACGGTGTTGTGGGGTGCACCCCTAGTGGCTAGCCGGGTTTGCTCCTCTAGACTTGCATCTGAGGAACTGAAAAGCTGAAGATTGAGGATTCCACACGGTACAGCTGCTGGCCCTGCCCAGCCATCCCACGGGTGGCCTTGGAGGTCGGGTTTCTCTCTCTGTGCTGAGCAGGTGCGCTCGGAGGACCTCAGCAGCCCAGAAGAACACTTCTCCCAGGGCTGCTGACTGCCCTTCTAACCAGCAGCTTTATTCTTGCGACCCTGGGAAGCCAGGGCCATGCCTGTGTTGGCCCTTCGTGACCACAGTGTTCCCTTCCAGGCTGGCTTTTGTCTGGGTCCTGTCCTGCAGTCCTGGGGGCTGCAGTTGACGGAGCAGCGGTCACAGTCTACCATGGTAACCGCCTTACGTGCCTCCTGGTGACGGGTGGGCGCTGGGATTTGTGGGCTTGCTTCACTCCTGGCTGCTCCTGTCACCTCCGTCCCAACCTGTTGCCGGAGTAGGGAGGGGCTCTGCGGCAGCCTTGCTGACAGGCGCTCTGTCTGTCTGTGATCTCATCCAGCTCGTGGGGATTGTGATTGGAGCCCTCCTGGCCCTCGCCCTTGTTGGCATCACCGTCTTTTTTGTGTATAGGAGAGTTAACCGATTCCGTGAGTATCTTACTTCAGATATCCACCTCTATGGGGAAGGGACAAGGGCTTGGGAGAGTAGGGGAAGGTTCGGTGACCTAACCCCTGTTGTGAGCTTCTAGGAGCAGCCCTCAAGCCTGTGGTGGCTTTTGGTGGGAATTGCTGGCCTGAGGCTGTGCACGCCAGACCTATGGGATTTGAGTATGTTCCCAGCTTTCTCGGCTCGCAGAGACCCTTTTCTGAATGCCCTTCCATTTCACTGGGTACGAAGGGCTGCGAGTCCTGTTCGAAGGGCTGCGAGTCCTGGTATGAAGGGCTGCGAGTCCTGTTCCCTGTGATCCAGTCTGTGCCAGCCTGGGCCCCAGACGCTGGGTGCCATTCCCTGACACCATAAACCGTAGCAGGGGCAGGATAGGCTCGGTGTGTGTGCCCTACGGGCTGCTTGGCAGAGCCTTCCTGCCTGCCTGTGTCCCAGCCGTGGCTCAGGAGACCCCTCTGCTCCCCTTGCAGGACAGGTACAGCCCACTCCGCAGTACAGATTCCGAAAGAGAGACAAAGTGATGTTTTACGGCAGGAAGATCATGAGGAAGGTAACTTGTGCCGCAGGCCCTGTGTTCCTACGGGCCCCAGCGCGGTGGGGGCCCCAACAGCCTGCAGCTGCCCTCATGCCACATTGTGGGGTCCTCCTAACGTTCAGAGACTGTTGGCCAGAGCAGAGACGGAGGGCTCATTGGCCCTTTGAGGCGCACATTCGTCTCAGCTAGAAAAGAGGACAGGGTCTCTTTCAGGAATATTCTGGGGTGCGTGGACACACAGGGTTCTGGCCATGGTGCTGAAATTGGGGGTCCTGCCAAGATTTGGAAGCTAGGAGGCCTCGCTTCTCAGTCTGGTGGAGCCCTGCCTGGTCACCCCCAGTCTCTTCCACTCCCCTGAGGGCAGGAGGGACCCCACACTTCTCAGAGGCTTAGTGTACTTGAAATGGGTGTTTAAAATAACTCCTGGTATTTTAAAATAGTCGCGATTTGTTACTTGTTCTGAATAAGCAGTTAATTCATGTTCTTTGTAGCAAACTCGAAGTACCACACAAGAAGCCATGTGAGTCCTTAGGTGGACCTCCTGTTCTCCTGGCCATGAAACAAAGACACACTGGTGCTGCTTGCAGGCCATGATGCTGGCCTAGAGCCTGAACGGGATAGGGCCAGCTTTTAAAAGGCTGTCGAAAGGGGCTGCTGTGCCAGCGTGACAGAGGGGAGGCTGAGTGTCAGCTTTGCAGGCAGAGGGAACACAGGCCTGAGGATCCATCACTCTGAGAATGCTGGCTGTTTGGTGATACGGCCAGGTGGCACTTCATCGCCAACGGCACCAGGGATGGTTCCCTGTGCCCAGGGCAAGTGGGGCAGGTGGGGCAGGCAGGGAAAGACCCTGGGAGCTGCTGTCACGCCTGCTGGCAGCCCAGCTCCTGAGGGCTGCGGTTGACCCCTGAGGCTGAGGCTGGGTCCAGTAGGTCACAGGGTCAGGACTCGGCCTTTCCCTTCACCTTGCAGGTGACCACGCTGCCCCACACTCTTGTGGGGAGCACGGCTGCCCCCCGGCAGCGGGCAAGGAAGAGGACCAAAGTGCTGTCTTTGGCCAAGAGGTACTGGGAATGTCCTTGAGACCACACGTGCCCCAGCTGGCCTCCCTGGCGGGCCCTGGTGAGCCTGCTGGCCATCACTGCTGCCTATGGCTTCCCTGCCTCTGGGTTTGCAGTACTCCTGCCATCTGCTTCGAACCCCTTTGGGCTTCTGCTCCAGAGGCACGTATCTCTGCTTTGTAGGATTCTGCGTTTCAAGAAGGAATACCCAACCCTGCAGCCAAAGGAGCCACCACCCTCCCTGCTGGAGGCGGATCTCACAGAGTTTGACGTGAAGAATTCTCACCTGCCATCAGAAGTTTTGTACATGCTGAAGAATGTGAGGTGAGACCAGCGGGGTGAAGGAGGATGCAGGAGGCCTGGGGCTGTGCTCCCTAGGACTGCCCGAGCTAAGTTTACCTTCTCTGGCCGTCCGCACGGCCTCTCACAGCTCTTTCCTGTTTAGTTTAGTATTTGTTTACTAATCAGCATTTCCGTCTTCGTGAGGAAACTCAGAGCAGCTATGGGAAGTGTGTGGCTGGATCAAAGCTGCAAGTCTGGGTTCCCTTCCATCTCTGCGCAGAAACCCCATTCTTTCTAGTGGCGCTTCACCATCCAGGAGGGGTGTCCCATCCACCTGCTTTTGCTTATGTCTCTGGTTCAGATTCATAGTCATGGCTCAAGAGTTCTTCGAGCTGACGGGAAAGCAGTTTATGGGAATTCCCGAAGTGTAAGCTTCTGTCCTGACAGTGACTCCAGGTGGCCAGTGCCGCAGGGTCTGCTTCTCTGTGAACTCTAGCCCTGTGGGTCTGACCAGCAGTGCCTGTGGCAGTGGCTGTATTTGCATCAGCCTCTTTGAAATGCTGTCCTTCCTTCTCTCCTTTCCAGAAGGTGTCCCACATGTGCTATGGTTCTTACAGGGTCCTGGGCCACTTTGAGAAGCCACTGTTCCTGGAACTTTGCAAACACATGATCTTTGTACAGCTGCTCGAAGGGGAACACGTCTTTCAGCCGGGGGAACCAGATACCAGCATCTATGTAGTGCAGGATGGGCGCCTGGAAGTCTGCATCCAGGACGCGGTAAGAGCGCCTGTCACGTGTGTGGATGGCCCAAGGGAGTGCAGAGCAAGGTAGAGGGTGTGGGTCTGTTGTGTATGTTGTTTGTTGTGTTTCTTTTTTAAGTAAGTTCTACACCCAACATGGGGCTTGAACTCACAACCCTAAAATCAAGAGTTGCATGCTCTACCGACTGAGCCAGCCAGGTGCTCATGTTGTGTTTTTACTTAGATGTCTGCCATTGAAAACATTTTTTTAAGTTTTATATTGAAAAGTTAGTATAACATTTTAAGTTTCAGTTCTTTGGGGAAAATGGCACACTTTGGTCCCGGCATTGGCACACAGCTGCCCTTCAGTGTTGGTACGTTACCTTCACTCATGCATGTGGGGGTACCCATGGGTTAGTGGGCTCAGTGGCATTCGGTGGTTTTCTGCCTTTTACCTGTTCTAAGCCTTTTGAGATGTCTCTCCAGTTTCCCGAGAACACCCTCAGCAGTTGGGTGTTGACCTGCTGCCTGTTGTGAATGATTTTAACTCTAAGAAAATAATTAAGGTATTAATTCAGCTGGAAACGCAATACTTGCTTCCTGCCTCTGTTAATTACACCCATGAATCAGACGTCCCAGGGAGTAACTTCCAGGCCAATCAAGCCTGTGGAAGTCTTGCTTTCTAGCAGAATGTATCCTTTGATTTGCCCAGGGGAGTGACCCAGGCTTCCCACTGCTTGTTATTGTTGAAGCAGACACTCAGTGAGCCCCAGTCTGCACAAAGTGGCCCCTGACCTTAGGGAAGTCCCCACCTGCCAGGACCCTGGGGTGGGCCCTGACCCAGAATGGATCCCACATCTTCTTTGGGTTTCTAGATACGATGTTGTCCGGGCAAAATTACTGTGTGTGTGTGTGGCTTCATCCCACACTGGACTTGATGGGATGATGAGAGAAGAAATGGTCTTTGTCTAGTTTCCTCCCATTTGGGCCATCAGCATCCAGGGTTATTGTTTCCCAGCTAGCAGGCCTTTCCTGAAAATGTGACTTTGGGCCAGAAGGAAGGGTTCCTGGAGGGTGACCAGGGCCAAGTTTGAACAAGTTCAAAAAGGAATTTCCTGGGTGAAGCTGAGAAGTTCCTGTATTAAATAAGCACCCGTTGGGGCACCTGGGTGGCTCAGTCGGTTGAGCGTCCGACTTCGGCTCAGGTCATGATCTCACAGTCTGTGAGTTCGAGCGTCGGGCTCTGTGCTGACAGCTCAGAGCCTGGAGCCTGTTTCGGATTCTGTGTCTCCCTCTCTCTCTGCCCCTCCCCTATTCATGCTCTGTCTCTCTCTGTCTCAAAAATAAAAATAAACGTTAAAAAAAATAATAATAATAAAAATAAATAAATAAATAAATAAATAAATAAATAAGCACCTGCTTTTCTTTCTCTTTTAATCCAGTGGAAAAACACATCAAAATGCTATTATTTATGCCAGTAACAACCGAATTTGGTCCTTAGAACTTTTTGTTTGGGCCAGCACACTCACTTAGGTTTTATGAAATTCAATCTAAGTCCTCCTAGTTAGAATATGCCCTGGGTTGAAGGGCCACGCCCAGGCCGAGCTTCCTGATTGCTCTTAACTCATCTTTGTTTTTTCTGTCCTCTGCTTTGGAGCTTATTCCACCTCTAATTCCTGAAGGTCAAGTAGGGCACAGCCTAACCCTCGGGACAGGCGACAGTGGAGGCTGGGTTGCCCAGCTGGCCTGGGCTGGGCTGAGCCACCTGTCAGGGGATGACTCTGCTCTGTTTCCTGAGTGCAGGATGGCACCGAGGTGGCGGTCAAGGAGGTTCTGGCTGGAGACAGCGTCCACAGTCTCCTCAGCATCCTGGATGTCATCACTGTGAGTCTCCTGGGTCTACCCGGAAGTCACCTGGACAGCATGTCCCTCACTGCCGAGTCCAGTTCTCCCCAGTGGCGAGGGGCTGGCCTAGGACGGGAGGGACCCCTAGCAGGTCAAGGGTGTGTGGGAGAACAGCTTTAACTGTGTGTTGAAGGAGAGCTGGGCATTTGCTCACGGGTTTTGGCTGTCTCTTAGATGATTATTGTTATATACACGTGGTCTGAGATGCAAAAGGCACAAATGTTGTGAGCGAAAACACTTCCTCTCACCCTTTAGGCCCCAAGGCCCCTTCCTAGGAGGGCCCTCCCATGGATCTTCTGTGGTAACAGGTGTCTCTCTGTTTTTCCCAGTCTCCTGCTGTTGACTGGTTTTGTGTGCACACCACTCCATATGTTTGAGGATCAATTTGCAAGACAAATCCCTAGCAGAGACTTCCCAGGTGTGAGAGTGCACCCCCCACACGCCTGAGCCACGGTCCTGCAGGAGGACACCTGTGTCCTCACCCCATCAGCTAGGGAGCCATCTCATGTTTGATCTTTGCCAGTCCAGTCAATTAAAAGATAACGTTTCATGTTATCTTGGGATTTTTAAACTTTTTATCATGGTACACTTGAAACATATTCAAAAGTAGACAGAATCGTAAAATTAATCGTGTGTGCATCACCAGCTTCAAAAAGTCTCAGCTCAGCATGACTATTCCCATCTCATTAGCTAGAATTTAATGTTTAATTTTCTTTTTCTCATGAGTAAAGTCTTCATACAATGAAGCAAATCTTAGGTGTCTGCTACCTGAGCTTAGATAATGCACACACCTGTGTAGCTCAAAAGGTGGCATGTGATTGTCACCTTACCTTCGAAGTTATACTTTCTGCTTTCACTTTTAGCTATGCACTGAGGCAGCTTATACCTCAGTTTCCCCAGAAACTGCACAGAGGAGTCTCTAGAGCAGTGCAGCAGACCTTGGCAAGGATGCATCCTTGTGGGGCCAGGAACCTATGTACACAAGTGTGACACTCACATGGTGGGCGGAGCCCTTGGTGGGTGTCCTCTGATCCAATTCTTGAGTTCTTGTGCACAAGGGGGTGATAAACTCCAGAGACTTTGAGGGTGCCCATTGTTTTCACCCATCCCTGTTAGGCTGGCACAGACATGTTTTGAGCTGTGGTGGGGCCTGGGGTGGAGGCATGGATAGGACTCCGGCATCTTGCTCTGGCCCCAGGACCTGGTGTGCCTTCACGAGATGCTTGGCCAGGGCTGAGAGGGACACTACCTCTGAGCAAGGCAGACCTGCCTTGGAAGGCCAGCTGGGGGCAGCCTCTGCCTGGAGCCTTGTGCTGGGAGAGGCTACCCAGACGTGCAGGACAGGCCCCATATGGCTGTGTAGGGCTCTGGCTGGTGTGTTGGAATCTGTAAGGTGCACAGTTTTCTTTCTGTAAAGGATGTGAAATGAGCAGAAATGATTCCAAGGAGAAGAGCTGAGTCCCAGAACTCACTTAGAGCATTTGAGAACCACATGCCCAGAGTTCCCGATGTACAGGGCTTGGTTAGGAGGTCGGGACTAGCCCGCTCCCCCATTGTAGGCAAACTTCCAGTTACACTCAGCTCCCTCCAGAGACTGCTGGGCCCACCTTGGTAACACAGACATTGCTAACATGTGAGGACTTACAAGGGTTGAGGGGCTCCCCCTAAAACCAGGGACCCAGACCAGCCAAGTTCCTGACCATTCAACCCTGGCGGTGTAGATGTGGTGTACGTGTGGGCCGCTGAGACTCATCCGTGGCACGGCGGGGGGAAGGGAGGCATGCAAGTGGTGCAGCCACTGTAGAAACAGCATGGTAGTTTCTTGAAAGTTAAAGATGCATAGACCGCATGGCCCAGAAGTTCCACTCCTGGATATTTAGCAAGAGAAATGAAAACTGTTTGCACAAAATCCGGTGCGTGAACATTTATAACAGCTTATTTATAATTGCCCCAAACTGGAAACAGGCCCAGTGCCCTTCAGCTGCTGGGTGGTAAGGACACTGTGAAGCATCCATAAAATAACCCCGTTCTCAGCCATGAAGAGTGCCACTGCTGGTGTGTGAACAGCATGGCGGGCCTCCAGCTGCCGTCTCTGTGAGAGGAGCCAGACCTGTGTGGTTCCATTTATGTGACCTTTTGACAAAGGCAAAGCCATCAGGACAGAGAAAATCCCAGGGGTTGCCAGGAAGCAACAGTGGAAGGATAGGCTGATGCCAGCAGAGGGTGGCATCCTCGCCAGAAAAACGGGTTTCTCTGTAGTGCCAGCCGGCTCCTCTGAGGTGGTTGGTGCTTGGAGCCCGCTGGCCATCTGCTTCCCGTGCAGGGCAAGGCTCCTCAGGGCCCTCGTGGGTGTCCCGTGTGGGGGCAAGGTGCTGGCATCTCACCCCTTCTGGAGACAGGGTGCTGGGAGCGGCCTGACCTCGCTGTCCTTGCAGGGCCACACTGCTCCATACAAAACCGTGTCCGCCCGCGCGGCCGTCCCTTCCACCGTCCTCCGGCTCCCAGCAGTGGCTTTTCAAGGAGTTTTTGAGAAGTATCCTGAAACCCTGGTGAGGGTAGTGCAGGTGGGTCCCTTTTGCAGTCCCCCTTTCTGGCCTGGGAGCCACTGCACGCACATGAAGGCGCATCCCGAGTGGGTGTAGAAAGGATTAAGGTGGCTTTTTGGAAGTTTTGTAATACATATTTTACAATAAAAGTTAACATTCATGACCTCACAGAGGTCCTCGGAACTCCTACCAGCCCCCAAGAGGGTTCTTTTTTTATTATTAAACTTGTTTTGAAGTAATCTTAAAGATTTACCAAAAACTTGCACACATAATGCAGAGAGTCCTTACGTCCCTAGCGTCAATATCTTAGGTGGCCGTTGGGGGGTTGTCAGAACCTCGGGTTCACGCCTGGGAGGGTGGTGAGGGGCGCGGGGGTCTGAGGAGGCGCCGGGCTTGGCACAGCTGGCTGTCCCCTCACAGATCATCATGGTGCGGCTGCAGAGGGTCACCTTTCTGGCTCTGCACAACTACCTGGGCCTGACCACAGAGCTCTTCAACCCTGTAAGTGCAGCCTCGCCTCCCCCCCCCCCCCCCCCATCCTTGTGGCTAGGACCCTGGGCTTTGAAAGGTTTACTCCTCTGCCTTAAAGCAGATGCTGGTAGATGAGTCGGGGGCTTGAGTGTCCCGAGAGTTCCTGCCGAGAACCCTGCCCACCCATGGGGTTTGGGGGATGGGACTCCTGCTCTGATACCCCTCCCAGAACAGTTTGGCCTGAATGTGGCCCCTTTGGTCACCTTGCTCTGTGACCTCATTTCCCCTTTCCTGTTGCTCACTTGGCGCACACGGCTGAGCTGCCTGCCCACCCGGCGGAGGCGGCCACCTCCTGCACCCTGGGGTCCCTCCCGCCATGGGGTTGAGCTGATGGCTGTGAGAAGGGTCAGCTCACTCCACCCGGAGCTGCTGTGAGCAGTAGATGAGACCCTCCGAGGCCCTGGTTGGAGGGGGCTGGATGCTGACCTCTAATTCTTGGGGTCAGTGTTACACTTGGGTGTTGTCTCTAGTTTTGATGGGCATTAGGTTTTATCATCTTCTTTTACTGGTATTTTAGGACATATCCTTTTGGTTTTTTTTTTTTTTTAACTTAAGATTTTAAAAAAATGTTTATTAGAGAGTGTGCACGCACACACGCGAGTGGGAGAGGGGGTGGGGGTGGACAGAGGATCTGAAGCAGGCTCTGCATTGAGAGCAGAGAACCCGATGTGGGGGCTCAAACTCATGAACCTTGAAATCATGACCACCCAGGTGCCCCAACCTTTTGTTTTCTACATTACTGTCCGTCTTTTTTTTAAAACAAATTTTTAATGTTAATTTTTTGAGAGAGACAGAGTATAAGCAGGGGAGGGGCAGAGAGAGAGGGAGACACAGAGTCCAAAGCAGGCTCTAGGCTCTGAGCTGTCGGCACAGGGCCCGATGCGGGGCTCGAACTCATGAACTGTGAGATCATGACCTGAGCCGAGATCAAGAGTCGGATGTTTGACTGAGCCATCCAGGTGCCCCAATATTACTTTCCATCTTAATGAAGGGCATTAAGGTTTCTGACAGTGTGGACCACCATTTAAACTTGACGGAGTTGCCAGGATAAAGCAGGCTGGGCCTTTGTTGCCGTAAGCACACAGCTAGTCTCTCCACTGGTCACCACTCTTCTCATCCCCCTAAGTGTGGCTGCGGAGAGTACTAGCCCAGGGTACCGCTGGAGCACCTGCTTCTTTCTCACGCCCCAGGAGAGCCAGGCCATCCCCCTGGTGTCTGTGGCCAGCGTGGCTGCTGGCAAGGCCAAGAGGCAGGTGTGCTGTGGCTCTGAGGATCGTCTTGAGAGGCCCCTCCGGCCCCAGGAGTCCTGCGATCCAGGTACTGGCCCTGGCCTGGCCTCCAGCCTGTGTCGGGCCTCCTTTCCTCCCCTCACCCCTGTCTCTGTGGGAGGACTTGGCTGTCCAGGAGACAGCCGTTCGGGGAGCAGATTCCAAACTTCATGTCGCTCTAGCCCTTGAGAGGGGCCTACATCTGGGGCAAGAGACTGTCCATTGAAGCATCTTGGCTGGGGGTCACCTCCAGGGTGACAGTATAACATGCAGCCATGCTAACAGATGTGGGACAGGTCACCAGCTCGTGTGTAAACAAATGGCTAACAGACTAGTAAAATCAAGCTGTGCTGCGCGGGGTCCTTCCTGGAAGGTGGCTTTGTATAAACTCACCTGAGGGTCTGGTGGAGCACCGAAGCGTGCCAGGCTCATGCCAGTGTGCTTGGAGGGCCACCTGGACTAAAACGGTCCCTGGGAAGGGCCAGGCACGTGTAGGTGGTGAGGGTGTGGTCAGAGACCCTTGAGACATGATTTGTGCACTGCTGTGGGAACAGAGGCCTTGCTTCCCACCCGTCTCCTCCCGGCAGATCGAGGGGGCAGCCGTGCAGCAGCTCCTGGGCCTCTGCTGAAGAGGAGCCAGTCCTTCCCGCTGCCTTCTGTTCACGAAGAGATCCTGGATGAGCTCGGCAAGGCCCAGGCAGGTGACCAGGCCCCTTTTGCTCCACCAGGTAAGGCATTGGGTACCCTGACCTTGGAGCGTTGATGGGTGGGCAAGCCCTCAGGCCCAGAGAACCCTGTGCACACACTCAGCCTTGATTTGATGCGGTGGTGATTGTCTTGGTGCCCCAGGCATCCTGTGGGCTCCTCCCCACACTGCGCCACTTCTGTGCTCCCCGTGTTCTCACCCCCGAGGCTGTGCCCGGCCACTGCAGGAGCGTCTGCTCCAGCACCATCCTTTCTTCCCTGTGCACACCATCAGGCTGCATCCCCTGCTGAAATAGACTTCCTAGGCCCTCTGGCCCCTCAGCTGCCACTGGATCTGCTTCCACGCAAGCAGAGCTCTCCAGGAGCTGTCCATGCCAACTCGTCCCCAGTCTGCCTCTGCTGTGCTTTCTCAGCAGCTCTCTGCCCCTCTCTGGGGCACCTTCCCCACAGGGACTTGGCCTCTGTGTGGATAGGCTCCCAGCGCATCCTGGCGGTTGGGCCAGGGATTCTCTCATCCCGTCCGGCAGCCTTCACAAACGAGCTCATTCCTTACCAGCTTCTAATTTTGCTCTTATGTTCATTAGAAAGTTTGTTTCGTTTTTATGTGCATTTTGTGAGTGGCCGGCAGGTTTCATCATCTGGTGTATTTGAGAGCTATCTGGGTACCCCTTTAAGAATTGTCTGTTTATATTCTCTGCTCATTTTCTGCAGGGTTTCCTGAGTCTGCCTTGTTGATTTGCATTAATTCTGTATATGCTCTGGATAGAGACCTTCCACCATTTGTAATTGTTCAGATGTCTTTTGTCCGTGTCCGTCTGTTACCACGCCCAGCCTTGTGGACCATTGTGGAGCAGGAATCCTTGGTGTTCATTTATTGAAAAGCAGCCGTTGCACACCTTGGGATTTGTGTTTGGGGCCTTCCTTATTCTTTGCTCATTCACTGGGTTGTAAGTGCATTTGTCTAGATCCTTTTCTGCTAGCTCTGTGGTTTTCCCTTCCCTGAGGTCTCATTCATTTGCACTTCCTACTTGTATGTGTTTGAAGTAAGAAATTAGGTCTTTTCTTACTTTGTATACTGATAATTTACACAGCGCCGTTAAGATCTTTCATTTACCTGTTGCTTTTTTTTTCCTTTGGTGCCATGTTCATTTGGTATCAAGTTTCTGACTCTACGTGGAATTTTTTGTTTGTTTAGTAATAGATTTTTGGAGATATGATTCACATACCATTAAGGTCACCCTTTTTAAAAAAAAAATGTTTATTATTATTTTTTTTTTGAGACAGAGTGGGGAGGGTTTGGAGTGGGGGAAGAATCCCAAGCAGGCTCCATGCTCAGCACAAAGCCCAATGAGGAGCTCGAACTCACAACCGACTTCCAGATCATGACCTAAGCCAATATCAAGAGTCAGATGCTTAACTGACTAAGCCATCCAGGTGCCCTGAGTTCACCCTTTTATTTATGTATTTATTTACTTAGGGGCGCCTGGGTAGCTCAGTTGGTTGGGCATCTGACTTCGGCTCAGGTCATGATCTCGTGGTTCACAAGTTTGAGCCCCATATCGGGCCCTGTGCTGACAGCTCAGAGCCTGGAGCCTGCTTCTTGGATTCTGTGTCTCCCTTTCTCTCTGCCCTTCCCCTGTTTATTCTCATTCTCTCTCTCTCTCAAAAATAAATAAAACATTTAAAAATTTTTATTTATTTACTTAATTTCTTTATTTTTTAAAGCTTATTTATTTGAGGGAGAGAGAGAGCACAAGCAGGCTCTGCACTGTCAGCATGGAACCCAATGCGGGGCTCAAACTCATCAACTGTGAGATCATGACCTGAGCTGAAGTCAAGAGCCGGACGATTAACCAGCTGGCACCCCCCCAGTTCACCCTTTTAAAGTGTACAATTTATTAGTATATTCACAAAATTTTACATCCATCACTACTGTCTGTTCCCAGAACATTTTGTCAGACAGTGGAAATGCCGTGCCCTCATCAGCCGTCACCCCCTGCACCAGCCCCGGGCAACCACTGATGTGCTTTCTGTCTCTTGGGTTTGCCTGTTCTGGATATTTCATTACTAGGATCTACTTTTTAGGTATCTTTTGTGTTTGTAGGTATTCCTTTGTGTTCTATTTGCCTGTTTCTTCATGGATACCAAGGTGTTCTCAATTTTCATTAACTGCTTATGGTTGTATAATATGAATACAGAAGGTGTAAATCGTAAATGGACAGCTTATGATTTTTCATAAACTGAACTCACTTGTGAGGCCGGCACCCAGGTGCAAAAAGCAGGTGCCACGGTTACCAGTGGTGAAGTTAGGCTGCTGCTCCCTGCCCTTCTGAGTCCCAGCGGTCAGGCTGCTTCTCAGCTCTCGTCTGACATCCATGCGTGTTGTGTGGAGCAAGACGCACCTGTTCTCGCTGATGGATAGAGATTTATTGTGTGAATACACTGCATGTGTGTCTGTTGAACACACACGTATGTGTTCCTGTTGAAACCGCTGGCTCATAAAGTGCACACGATTGACTCGGAGGCACTGCCCACGCTCTTCTGAGTGTCGGTCCCAGTTCGTGCTTCCACTCCCCTCCCAAGGCTGTGCTGTCCAGTGTGGAGCCTCCGTCCCCTCAGGTGCTCTTGGCCTTGGGTGTCTGTGCTGCCGACAGGTCGCACCATCTTCTGGGAAACCTCCTGCTCTTGCACCGTCCTGTCTTCTTCACCTGACCCCCTGGGCCACAGTGGGTCTCTCTGTGGCTGCACCTCCAGCCTCCTGATGACTCTTGAGCCCCAGCACTTTCCGTTTCCATGGGGAGTGGGCTGCCATTGTCTTTTGTCCATTTTCCTCTTAGGGTGTCATTCGTCTAATTGCTGATTAATAGGACTTCTTTAGATAGTCTCTGTTAGATATAGGTACTGAAAATATTTTGTGCTCTTTTCACCCTCTTAATGGTGTCTTTTAATGAATAGAAGTTTTAAAATTTCATAGAGTCCAATTTATCAATTTTTTTCTTTTGTGATTATTATTTGTGTCCTATTTAGGAAATCTGCCTGTAAGATTTAACATTTTACCATTCACATTTATCCTTCTAGGATTGGTTCTTTTGTCTAAAGTGAGCGGGGGTCATGATACACTTTTTTCCAGCTATTCAGCTGACCTGCTGTATTTTTTAAAAATGTGTTTAGCAAATTTTTTCAAAAGAAGCTTAAGTGCTAGATAACTGAAAATAATAGCAGTCCACAAATAATAAAGTTTGACTCTGAATTATCTAGTTCCATTAACATGTCTGGTTAACATCCATGCAGGTCCCAATACCTTTCCTCTGGTCCAGAAAAATAATGCCCTCTTAGAGGACATGTGTCTGCAAAGATCAGAGACACTGATCAGAATCTTAAGTTTTGTCAACTGTCTTGTATATAGTATATAATACGTGATGTGTATAAACTAGGAGAATAGCATCCTACAGAAATGTGTAACCTTTGATATATGCGTGTATCCGTTACGGGGAGCATGGTTGGGTTTTATTTGTAAAATAGATATTGGTATCACAATACCTTGGCTTAATAACAAAACAATAATATGTTAATATATAAAATGTTAATATGTTGTTAAATAATAACATAACAGTATTACAGTAAGTACTATAAATACACAGTATCTCAGACTGAGCAAAAATAGTTATGATTAAAAGTTGGTTGTGGGGGTACCTGGCTGGCTCAGTCAGTGGAGCGTGTGACTCTTAATCTCGGGGTCATAAGTTTGAGCCCACGTTGGGTATACAGATGACTTAAAAATAAAATCTTAAAAATAAAAAAATTTTTTCTTCTAATGTTTAGTTTTGAGAGAGAGCACAAGTGGGGTAGGGGCAGGGAGACAGTCACAGAATCCAAAGCAGGCTCTGAGCTGTCAGCACAGAGCCTGATGCAGGGCTGGAACTCATGAGCTGTGAGATCATGACCTGAGCTGAAATCGGGCACTTAACCTACTGAGCCACCTAGGCGCCCCCCCCCCCCCCCACCAAATTTTTTTAATTTAAAAAACAAAATAAAAGTTGGTTGTGGGTCACAGGAGAGCGTGAAAGCACAGTGACTTTGTGCTCCAGTGGTTTTATCTACCAGGGTCTGTATTCCTCAGGCTTCAAGGAGAGCTCAGCCGGCCTTCGGTGAGTGCATATGGACCCACGTGCCCAGGCTGGTCCTTAGTGTCCTCAGTCTTCCCTCTATTCGTAGGGGGCACAGCAGGTGCAACCTCAGACCTGAGGATGGCATGTGACCGTGCCAGGGTCCTTCTCCATGCAGAAGAACGCCTTGGGAGCTCTGTGGCCAGCAAGGTGGGTGGGGACCCTCTTTTCCCTCTCTGGCTTTGGTGCTCCTTGGCTGTAGTGTGTCCTACGGGGACCCTTCCCCTGCCACACCCCTCTGATCATGCTGCCTCTGTTCTTCTCAAGTCCAAGAAGAACGTGATTGTTGCAGACACTCCCTCTGCGGTCTTCCACTACTCAGAGACTAACTTAGATGAGACTGTCTCCAGCAGGAAGACAGATGCTATCTTCAGAGCCGCCAAGAAGGACCTGCTCACCCTGATGAAGCTGGACGTAAGTGGCCACCCTCCTGCCCTGTCTCTGGCTTGGGTGAGCATGGAGACATGTGCAGTCTCTGGTGGGACAGGTGGGTGATGACTCCTGCACATTGTCCTAAAGACCCACGCCTTTGGGGCAGTGCGTCCCAGGATGGAGTTATTGTGCTGGTGGCTTCGCAGACCCTCTCCCTGGCGCTTTCTCAGTACATCCTTGCCCTCCTCCGCGGGCTGTGAGTCCTGTGTACTCTGCAAACTTTGGATGCCATCTAAGGGTTAAAGAGTTGTGAATACCTTGTATACAGAAGAGAGTGGGTGCCCATGGAGCCACCACATAAGGGACCAAACTACTGGTCCCGAAACCAGCTGTGTGCCCTCAGTGGCTGCAACCCCCTGCTCCCCGGGAAGACCACTGCCTTGCGCCTGTGTGTGGACTTGATGTACGCGACTCCTCCTGTGTGTCCTCTGGGCCTACTGACACTTGCTCAGCTTTGTGCCTGTGACCTGCCCACACGGTTGTCAGTCCTGGAGGCCCCATCACTGCTGTCTCTGGCTCGGGCCAGCATGGGAATGAATGTGCTGTGCATATCTATCTCTCATATCACAGCACATCCGTGCTGTGGAGGGACACACACTCATGTGTCTGTGTCCCAGGGGGTATATATCACCACTTGCCCAGATCAGTGGCAAGGGCTCCTGTGACCCTGCATGCATGACAGCAGTCAGGATTTTCAGACTTTTCCATTTCAGACAAATAAGGCACAATGAACATGGCTTTTAATTTTTCTTATTTTATTGTTTTTTAAGATTTTATTTTTGGGGGCACCCGGGAGGTTTGGTCGGTTAAGCATCCAGCTTTTGATCTCAGCTCAGATCTTGATCTTAGGGTCGTGAGTTCAAGCCCCATGTTGGGCTCCACACTGGGCATGGAACCTACTTAAAAAAAAAAAATGCTTATTCTGTATCTGTTGATATGACCATGTGGTTTTGTTTTTTTTTTTTTTTTTGGTCTGTTGACGGGATGAATTACATTGAACTGATTTTTTATTTAAAAAAAAAACACCTGTTTTTTAATGTTTATTTTATTTTTGAAGGAGAGAGAGACAGGGTGTGAGTGGGGGGAGACACACACACACACACACACACACACACACACACACACACACACAGAATCCGAAGCAGGCTCCAGGCTCTGAGCTGTCAGCACAGAGCCCAGCATGGGGCTCAAACTCACAAACCGCGAGATCATGACCTGAGCCACAGTCGGACGCTCAACCGACTGAGCCACCCAGGCGCCCCCCATTAATTGATTTTTCAAGTGTTGGACCAGCCTTGCATACCTGGGACAGATCCCACTTGTTTGTTGCGTATAATTCTTATGTTGTTGGATTTGATTTGCTAATGCTTTGTTGAGAAATTTTGCATCTGTGTTCATGAGAGATACAGGTCTATAGTTTTATTGTATTGTCTTTGTCTGGTTTTGGTGTTTGGGAAATGCTGGCCTCATAGAATAAGCTAAGAATTCCCTCTGCTTCAATTTTCTGAAAGAGATTGTAGAGAATTAGTGTAATTTCTTCCTTAAATATCTGGCAGAATCTACCAGTGAACCCATCTGGGCCTGGTGCATTCTGTTTTGGAAAGTTATTAATTGCTGACTCAATTTCTTAATAGTTATAGGCTTATTCAGGTAGTCTCTTGTGTGAATTTTGGTGGATTGTGTCTTTCAAGGAATAGGCTTATTTCATCTAGGTTATTAAATTGTTGAACATAGATTGTTCATAGTATTTCTATATTATCCTTTTACTTTGCTGGTTATCTGTAGTGATGTCCCTTCTTTCATTTCTGATAGTAATAATTTGTGTTCTCTTTCTTTTTTTTCTTAGTCGGCTATAGGCTTATCAATTTTGTTGATTTTTTCAAAGAATTGGCTTTTGATTTTGTTGATTCTCCCTATTGATTTCCTGTTCTCAATTTTATTGATTTCTGCTCTAATTTTTTATTTAAAAAAATTTTTTTTTAACATTTATTTATTTTTGAGAGACAGAGGCAGAGTATGAGCAGGGGAAGGGCAGAGAGAGAGGGAGACACAGAATTTGAAGCAGGCTCCAGGCTCCGAGCTGTCAGCACAGAGCCCAACGTGGGGCTCAGACCCACACACCGCGAGGTCATGGTCTAGCCGAAGTCAGATGCTTAACTGAGCCACCCAGGTGCCCCTGCTCTAATTTTTATTATTTCTTTTTTTCTGCCTACTTCTAATTTACCTTTTCCCCCTTATTTTATTTTATTTTATTATTATATTTTTAATGTTTATTTATTTTTGAGAGAGAGACAGAGTGTGAGCAGGGGAGGGGCAGAGAGAGAGACACACACAGAATCTAAAGCAGGCTCCAGGCTCCAAGCTGTCAGCACAGAGTCCAGTGCAGAACTCAGACTCATGGATCACAAGATCATGACCTGAGCGGAAGTTGCCACCCAGGAGCCCCTCCCCTAATTTTATAAGGTGGAAGCTTAGATTATTGATATTGGATCTTTTCTGATTTATGCAATCAGTGCTATAAGTTTCTATCTAAATGCTGCTTTTGCTGGATCCCACAAATTTTGAGTTGTGTTTTCATTTTCATTTAGTTAAAAATTTGTTTAAAATTTCTCTTGAGGGCGCCTGCATGCCTCAGCTGGTTGAGCATCCAACTTCAGCTCAGGTCATGATCTCACGGTTCGTGAGTTCAAGTCCCACATTGGGCTCTGTGCTGACAGCTTGGAGCCTGGAGCCTGCTTTGGATTCTGTGTCTCCCTCACTCTCTGCCCCTCTTCTGCTTTCTCTCTGTCTCTTTCAAAAATAAATAAACATTAAAAACAATTTTTTAAATAAAATTTCTCTTGAGATTTCTTATTTAACCCATGTGTTGTTTAGAAATGTGTTGTTTAGGGGCATTTGGGTAGCTCGGGTCATGATTTCATGGTCGGGCTCCATGCTGACCGTGGAGCCTGCTTAAGGCTCTCTTCTGTCCCTCTCCCTCAGCCCCTCCCCTGCTCTTGCCCGTGAGCACACACTCTCTCTCTCAAAAAAAAGAGGTGTGTTGTGTAATTTCCAAGTATTTTTGGCTCTTCCAGTTATCTTTCTGTTACGATTTCTCACTTAATTCTATTGTGCTCTGAGAGCAGACTTTGTATCATTTGTATTTCCTTAAATTTATGAAGATGTGGTTTATCCCCAAGGTATAGGCTATCTTTGTGAATGTTCCATGTGGGAAGACTGTATTCTGCTTTTTTGTATGAAGTAATATAGATGATAAATTATGCCCAGTTGTTGGATGATTCTGTTGAGCTCAGCCGCGTCTTTACGGGTTTTCTGCTAGCTGGGTCTGCATTTCTGACAGAGAGGGCTGAGTCTCCATCTATAATAGTGGATTTGTCTGTTTCTCCTGCGGTTCTGTTTGTGTCTCATGTACTTAAACGATCTGTTGTTAGGTGCGCACCTCATGTATAGGGTTGGTACACCTTCAAGAATTGACCCCTTTAGAGGCACCAGGGTGGCTCAGTTGGTTAAAGCAGATTGATTTTGCCTCAGGTCATGATCTCACAGTTTTGTGATTTCAAGCCCCACATTGGGCTCTGTGCTGACAGTGCAGAGTCTGCATGGGGTTCTCTCTCTCCCTCTCTCTCTCTGCCTCTCCCCATCTCTTGCTGTCTCTGTTTCTCTCAAAATAAATAAATAAACTTAAAAAAAATTGACCCCTTTATCATTGAGCAATGTCCATCATTATCCCTGGTAATCTTCCTTCTGAGAAGTCTGCTTCATCCTCTGAAATCAATATAGCTGATTCTGCTTTGTTTTGTTTTCTCTATTCATCTACTTTTAATCCATGTGTGTCTTTACATTTAAAGTGGTTTTTTTTTTTTTAAGTTTATTTATTTTTGACACAGAGAGAGAGAGCGAGCATGAGCTAAGGAGGGGCAGAGAGAGAGAGAGAGAGAGAGAGAGAGAGAGACAGAATCTGAAGCAGGCTCCAGGCTCTGAGCTGTCAGGACAGAGCCCGATGTGGGTCTCAAACTCACGAACCGTGAGACCATGACCTGGGCCGAAGTCAAACGCTTAACCAGCTGAGCCACCCAGGTGCCCCTAAAGTGGATTTCTTGTAAACAACATATAGTTGGGTCTTGTTTTTGTAGTTAGTCTGACAACCTTTGTCTTTTTTTTTTTTTCTGCCTTCTCCCTAGTTTATTTTTTAAAATTAATTAGTTAATTTTTAATTACATCAAAGTTAGCTTATAGTGCAATAATGATTTTGGGAGTAGATACAATGATTCATCCCCTACGTATAACTCCCAGTGCTCATGCCAACAGGTGTTTTCCTTAATGCCCCTTACCCATTTAGCCCATCTGCCCATCTGCCCACCCACAACCCCTCCCACAACCCTCAGTTTGTTCTCTGTATTTAAGAGTATCTTATGTTTTGTCCCCCCCTCCTTATTTTTATTTTTGCTTCCTTTCCTTTATGTTCATCTGTTTTGTATCTCAAATTCCTCATCTGAGTGAAGTCATATGATATTTGTCTTTTCTGACTGGCTCATTTCACTTAGCATAATACTCTCTAGTTCCATCCACGCAGCTGCAAATGGCAAGCTTTCGTTTTTTTTGATTGCCGAGTAATACTCCATCGTGTATATATACCACATCTTTATCCATTCATCTGTCAATGGACATTTGGGCTCTTTCCATACTTTGGCTATTGTCGATAGCACTTCTATAAACATAGGGGTGCATGTGCCCCTTCGAAACAGTACACCTGTATCCCTTGGATAAATACCTAGTAGGGCAATTTCTGGGTCATAGGATAGTTCTATTTTTAGTTTTTTTAATTTTTTTTTTTAATGTTTTGTTTATTTTTGAGACAGAGAGAGACAGAGCATGAGCCGGGAAGGGGCAGAGAGAGAGGGAGACACAGAATCCGAAGCAGGCTCCAGGCTCTGAGCTGTCAGCACAGAGCCCAATGCGGGGCTCGAACTCACAAACCGCGAGATCATGACCTGAGCCAAAGTCAGACACTTAACCAACTGAGCCATCCAGGCACCCCTATTTTTAGTTTTTTGAGGAACCTCCAGGCTGTTTTCCAGAGTGGCTGCACCAGCTTGTGTTGCCACCAACAGTGCAAAAGAGAGCCTCTTTCTCTGCATCCTCACCAACATCTGTTGTTGCCTGAGTTGTTAATGTGAGCCATTCTGACAGGTGTGAGGTGGTATCTCCTTGTGGTTTTGATGTGTATTTCCCTGATGATGAGTGATGTCGAGCATTTTTTCATGTGTCGGTTGACCATCTGGATGTCTTCTTTGGAGAAGTAACTATTCATGTCTTTTGCCCATTTCTTCACTGGATTATTTGTTTTTTGGGTGTTGAGTTTGATAAGTTCTTTACAGATTTTGGATACTAACCCTTTATCTGATATATCATTTACAAATATCTTCTCCCATTCCGTCAGTTGCCTTTTAGTTTTGCTGATTGTTTCCTTCGCTGTGCAAAAGCATTTTATTTTGATGAGGTCCCAATAGTTCCTTTCTGCTTTTGTTTCCCTTGTCTCCGGAGATGTGTCGAGTAAGAAGTTGCCGCGGCCGAGGTCAAAGAGGTTTTTGCCTGCCTTCTCCTCTAGATTTTGATGGCTTCCTGTCTTAATTTTAGGTCTTTCATCCATTTTGAGTTTATTTTTGTGTATGGTGTAAGAAAGTGGTCCAGGTTCATTTTTCTGCATGTCGCTGTCCAGTTTTCCCAGCACCACTTGCTGAGGAGACTGTCTTTATTCCATTGGATGTTCTTTCCTGCTTTGTCAAAGATTAGTCAGCCATACGTTTGTGGGTCCATTTATGGGTTCTGCATTCTGTTCCAGTGTCTGAGTGTCTGTTTTTGTGCCAACAACCTTTGTCTTTTAATTGGTGCATTCAGACCGTTGATGTGTAAATGATTACTGATAGAGTTGGGTTATTACCTACCACATTGTTTACTGTTTCCTATTTGTTGCCCTCATTTTTCTTGTTTTTTGCTTTTTGTGACTATTATGCGTTTTGTATCATCTGGTTTTCCTCCTTTTTTGGCTTATCTGTTTTATATTTCTTTTTTACTTTTTTAGTGGTTGCCCTAAACTTGCAGTATATATTTGCATTTAACCCTAGTCTACTTTCAAATTACCCTGACATCATAAGAAATATATATATTGGTCTCTGGCCCCGGCTTCTGACAGCTTCTGAGTTCTCCTTTTAAACACGACACTGCCTTGTAGAGTGTGAGAGCTTAGAACCAGGTAACCCTAACTGGCCACCACTTGGAGCATCATGGCATGCATAACCAGGTACATAGTTGCTATTGATGTTATTGAAGAGATTTACCTGTTAGATCAATTAAGAATAATAACTATGAGGGGCGCCTGGGTGGCTCAGTCGGTTAAGCGTCCGACTTCAACTCAGGTCACGATCTCGCGGTCCGTGAGTTCGAGCCCCGCGTCGGGCTCTGGGCCGATGGCTCAGAGCCTGGAGCCTGCTTCCGATTCTGTGTCTCTCTCTCTGCCCCTCCCCCATTCATGCTCTGTCTCTCTCTGTCTCAAAAATAAATAAATGTTAAAAAAAAAAAAAAAAAGAATAAGAACTATGAGGCTCAGTCCGTGGAGCATGCACCTCTTAATCTCAGGGTCGTGAGTTCGAGCCCCGTGCTAGGTATAGAAATTACCCAAAAATAAAATCTTGGGGCCCCTGGGTGGCTCAGTCGGTTAAGCGTCCGACTTCGGCTCAGGTCATGATCCTGTGGCTCGTGAGTTCGAGCTCTGCATCTGGCTGTGCGCTGACAGCTCAGAGCCTGGAGCTTGCTTTGGATTCTGTCTCCCTGTCTCTCTGCCCCTCCCCGGCTCATGCTCTATCTCTCTCTGTCTCAAAAGTAAATAAACATTAAATAATTTTTTTTTAATCTTAAAAAAAAAAGAATAAGAACAATAAAAGTTTTTATTTTCCCTTCACTTACGTGTCTTCTCCAGCGCTCTTTTCATCATGTCGATCGAGGTTCTGACCTGTATCGTTTTCCTTCTCTCTGAAGAACTTCTTTCAGCATCTTCATCACCCCCTCATGTCTGAAGGGCAATTCCAGTGGGTGCAGAATTCCAGGTTTTCTCTGTTTTTTGTCTCTCAACACTTTCAATATTTGACTTACTTTTGTCTTGCTCATGTTCATTTCCGAGAAGTTAGGTGTAATTCTTTGTTCCTCCGTAGCTCAGGTGTTTCTTCTCTCCAGCTTCTTTTTTTTTTTTTTTCCTCCAAGTTTGTTTGTTTATTTATTTTGAGAGAGAGACAGGGTGAGCGAACTGGAGACAGAGAGGGAGAGAGAGAGAGAATCCCAATCCCTGACACGGGGCTCAAACCCACAAACTGTGAGATCGTGACCTGACCTGAAACCAACAGTTGGACACTAAACTGACTGAGACCCCCAGGCACCTCTTCCCTCCGACTGCTTTCAGGACCCTCGTTTGTCTTGGACCTTCTGCACTTTGAAATGATCTGTATGCCTGGGTGTGGTGTCCTCTGACTTCCTGGTCTGTGGTTTGGTGTCTGACATTCATTTGGGGGAATTCTCAGTCATTATTGTTTCAGTTATTTCTTTTGTGTCTTTCTCTCTTCCTCCTCCTCCTCCTAGCCTTCCCTTCACATGTGTGTCACACCTTTGTCGTTGTCTCACAGCCCTTGGGGATCCTGTTCTGTGTTTACAGTTTTGCTTGTTTGCTTGAGTTTCACTTCTGGAGTTTCTGTTGCTGTGTCCTTAAGTGTCAAGATTCTTTGCTCAGTGACTCCAGTCTGCTAATGAGCCCATCAGAGGGCTCCTTTCTGCCATACTGTCTTTATCTCCAGCTTTTCTCTTTGGTTCTCGCGATTTCTCCCTCTGTGCTTACACTGCCCATGTGTTCTCGTGTGCCGCCTACTTGATCTGCAGAGCCCTTAGCGTATATTAACCGCAGTTGTTTAAAATTCTACTCTGATAATTCCAACACCTCTGCCAGGTCTGAGTCCGGTTCTGATGCTGCTCTGTCTCTTCAGACTGTGTTTTTGCCTTTGCGTGTGCCTCGTGGTTTTTTCTTGATGGCTGGATGTGATGTCCCGCGTCAGAGGAGCTGTAGTTTCCCTCTGCTCCCCTGACAGATCCAGGAGGTGCAGCTGGGCTGGTTTTCTCCCTTCTCAGCCCCATAGCTGCTGCCACTGCAGCCCAGCCTGGCAGGGTGTGGGACCTGGGCTCTAATCTGTGGCTTCCTGCCTGGCTTCAGGGGGCACAGCAACCCCCCCACCCCCCGCCCCAGGCTTGCTTTCTAGGCTTCTGAGAAAGCACAGGGGGTCAAGGCCTGCCACAGTGCACCTGCACCTTCTCTGCGCAGGCTCCAGGGAGCCTCTGGCTGGAAGAGGGGAAGGGGGTGTCTTCCTCACTTGGGAAGTCAGCACAAGGCCTAGCAAGGCCACCCTGACTCCGCACCCCAGCATCTCATTCATACCAGAGAGTAGCTGTGCTGCCACCTGACCTTACAGTAATCCTGTGCACCTTTGAAAAGATTGATGGTTTTCAGTTGCTGCTTTTAATAACTTTTATTATATTAAAGGTATAATTAATGATAAAAGAGAAGGAACTCTTGTCAGTAGTTCTTGAGTGATATAGGGAGGGGTGGGGAGGGGAAGGGAGGGGAGGGCCATGGGTCCCGTGTGGTCTGTGTTCAGTGGGGCCTGTGCCTCTGCGTTGGAGTCTCCCAGTGCGTCTCAGGGTCACCCCCAACCCTTTAGGGAACACAAGATGGCTGACGTGGGCTGGGGCTGGGCACTCCCCTTCCTCTGGCCAGCTAAGCCCTGATGAAGCCCCAGCAGGTCAGGCTGTGCTGAAGCAGTTTCCCCTGCGGGCAGGCCTGTGAAGAGCACATAAGCCTCTGGAGTATTTTACAATATCCTGTCCCTCCCGCTACTGGAGGCCTAAAGGCATTTAGGGCACTCTTCTCGGGTATTTCCTATGAGAGGCCCAGCTGGGCTCCTGGAGGCTCCATGTCTGATGTCTGAAGTCCTGTGCCGATGGTACCAGTGTGATGCGGGTGGCTGTGCAGGGTCCGCCTTGGCAGCCGTCCTCAGACAGTGTCCGTGCTCTCTTTTGTTGGTACTTGCATTCCTATTTTTAGGACACCTCGCTCTTGGATGGCCGGGTGACGCTTCTCCATGTTCCGGGAGGCACGGTGGTGTCGAGGCAGGGAGACCAGGTGAGCAAAAGGCCATGGTCGGAGGGAGTGGCCACCAGGGCTGCCCAGTGCTGTAGCCAGTGCTGGACAGGATGCAGGGTCTGTTGTCACTGTTCCTGAGGGCGCTCTTCCCCTGGGGCTTGTGGAGGTGTCTGCAGCCATGTTGTGAATCACTGAGCCCGCCCTGTTTGTGGGGGTGGGTGCGTGTGCACACTCACAGATGCACACGTGCTTGCATATGTGTGAGCAGGTCATTACTGAGCTCCTAGGTGCAGAGGACATGCTTTTGTTTTCTCAATTCCTAAGTCCAAATACAGATGAAAAATACATTTTTCTAAATAAATGAACCTAATTTCTGATTCTGAAAGCCTTGTTGTGCTGGGCAGGCAGGGATCATCTCCATGGCATCTGCCCTCCTGGGAGCTCGTCTCTCTTGCTGCTGGGTGGTCTGGGTGTCCCTCTTTGTAGGAGTTGGGTCTTCTGTGGCCCCTGCACCAGCATGCCGGAAGGTGTTTTGCTTAGTGTGCTCTTAGAGCAGCTTTGGTGAAACAGGTGTTTTTTGCTGGGAGAGCAGACCGAGCATGGGCCCTCCACCCTTGTGCCCGTGTACCTGCTGGAGCGTCACTACACGGGCCCAGGTTACCACAGCCGGCTGAAGACCCAGGGGCAGGACTTGGGGGACAGAGCTCCTAGGCAGCACGAGCCTGTGCCCAGGAACAGTGACATGAGACAGCACAGGCAGAGGAGAAGTGTGCAGTTCCTGGGCCATCCCCTGGCCCCGCCGCGCAGAGCCCCCATGGTGCTGCTGCGCTGACTGCCTGGACCCAGGGGTCTCCAGCCCATACCCCTTGTTTGGTTAGGACGTGAACATCCTCTTTGTGGTCTCGGGGCTGCTGCATGTGTACCAGCGGAAGATCGACAGTGAGGAGGACACCTGCCTATTCGTGGTGCGCCCGGGGGAGATGGTGGGCCAGCTGGCAGTGCTCACGGGAGAGCCCCTCATCTTCACCATCAAGGCCAACAGGGACTGCAGCTTTCTCTCCATCTCCAAGGCCCACTTCTACGAGTGAGTCCCCGCTGGGCCTCGACCTGCCACGTGAGGCCAGGCCGGCCTGGGTGGCTCCTGTGTGGGTGGCTGTTGTGGGGCCCACGTCAGGTACCTCTCGGGGCCTGCCTCTAGCCCTACTCACACCCAAGGAGACAGGAGTTCCAGGGAGAAAGGTGAGGTCAGTGGGGTGAAGTAGCAGGAAGGGCTTGTTACCCTGTGGGGTGGCCACCATGCTCCCTGCCTCTGGAGGCCCAGAGAGCTTCGGGTCCTCTTCAGGAAGACAGTCCAGATCATCCATAAGCCTGGGCCTAGACCCTTGTCCACCCAGTCCAGCCCCTCCAGGCCCAGAGGTGTCCTCAGCCTGCTGAGGGAGCCTGATCGTCACCCCTGTGCGTGTGTGTGTGTGTGTGTGTGTGTGTGTGTGTGTGTGTGTGTTGTGGGCTCACGGTGTGTGTCGTAGGCAGCTCCCGCCCTGCACACATCGTCTGACTCATGTCCTGAGAGAGCTCATCTAACCCTGGGCCTTTATGTACTAAATTCACGGCTCCCACCAAACTCCCCTCCTGGCCCCTGTGTTGGCCTGATGTGCTGACCACCCCCTGCAGTGCCTCAGGGGCTTCCTCAGTCATTGTCCGAAACCGAACTGCCGATTTCCCCCCAGTTTTCTCCTGCTCCCATTTTTCTCTTCTCTGTAACTTGTGACTCTATCTGCCACTTGCTCGGGCAGAGTTTTGGAGTTGCCCCAGCCTGCCGCCCCTGAGCTAACCGTGCCCTTACTGCTCCTTCTAGAAGCCTTCACAGTATAGGGGACACCCTGCTGTTGCCCTCGTCCCCAGCAGCCGGTTCACACACGGCGACCAGGGAATTGGGTCTGTTGTGTTCCTGCCGGCCAGAGCCTGCCAATTACTCTGTCACGCCCAGAATCGACCCAGAGCGTTCCCAAGGTCCTGCGTGGCCGCTGCCCTCTGACCTCTCAGCCTCACCCTCACTCTTGTGCCCCTACTCAGCCCTTTTTCCACACCCACTCTGGTCTTCATGGCACGTTGCATCCCACTGCTGGGGTGAGACGTCAAATGAGGCCTGTACTCGGAGCACATCTGTGGGGGCGATGGCAGCTGGCAGGGGGCTCCACAGACTCTCCCAAAGCTGCTGGCGGCTGCGGGGCGTGCGCAGACCACATCGGAGCAGGTGGCTGAGTGGTTGCTGAGCTCTGTCCTAGCCCTGGGCCTGTGTCCCTGTCACCTGCTATGTGGCATCCCCATTTGATAAGTGTGGGTACAGGTCCCGCCAGCTCCAAGTGCTGTGGCCTGGAGGGAAGGGGGTAGCACCGGAAGGGCTGGCTGTAGGCCTTGCTGGAGCAGGAGTGACTCTGGGCGGGCTTGGCAGAATCATGCGGAAGCAGCCAACGGTGGTCCTGGGCGTGGCGCACACCGCCGTCCAGCGGGTGTCGTCCTTCGTGCGGCAGATCGACTTCGCGCTGGACTGGATGGAGGTGGAGGCCGGGCGCGCAGTGTACAGGTGGGGCCCGTAGGCATGCAGGTCTGTCACCTGCAGTGTCTCCACTGGGAAGACCAACTCCTCTGGCTCTGCTCCCTGAGGTCCCCACACCCATGTGCTTCCTGGCCCTCCTCCCACGGTGTGCGTGTGCACACACTCAGACACGCACACGCACACACACTTTTTCATGGGCATCTTTCCCTATCAACGTATGCAAATGCAGGCTCTCCTTTAAGATGGCCCAGCAGATGGGAGGTTAGCACAGCCTGTGTGAAGGTGCTCGTGTGCTGAGCGTCTGGCCTCTTAGCTCCACGTCGCAGCAGCAGCTGTGTCCAGAGTTTCACACAGACACGGGCTGTTGCTATCTGGTTTTTAATGGTATTGAAAATTAAAATCAACAACATTTAAAATACTTATGTATTTTTTGATGTATTTATTGAAGTTTATTTGAGAGGGAGAACGTGAGCGGGGAAGAGGCAGAGAGAGAGAGAAAGACAGAATCCCAAGCAGACTCCACGCCGTCAGCGCAGAGCCTGACACAGGGGCTCGAACTCGCCAACGGTACTGCCAGACCATGACCTGAGCCGAAATCAAGAGTCAGATGCTTAACCAACTGAGCTGCCCAAGCGCCCCGAATGATTATTTGCTTAAAAATCACAATAAGCCCTTTATATGTTAGCGTATGTATTTTTTGATGGAAAATAACTGTATTTTCCCAACCAAAAAAAATTTAGTGAGATTATATTTTTTTAATTAATTGGTTTATTTGCCACCTCAAATGGTACAGGGCTTCCCGACCTTGCCCCATCTGCTCCATCGGTCTCTGTCCCTGCAGGCAGGGAGACAGGTCAGACTGCACCTACATCGTCCTCAGTGGCCGGCTACGCTCTGTGATCCGCAAGGATGATGGCAAAAAGCGCCTGGCGGGGGAGTATGGCCGCGGAGACCTCATCGGTGTGGTAGGGCCAGATTCCCTGTCCCCACCAGGCCCTGCTCCAGGGTGACTCCTGGCTCCTTACCTGGGTGTGGGGAGGGGGCCCTCCAAGTGACCTCATGTAGGGCATGCCTTTCCTGGGGGCCGGCGTGCTCGCTCTCACCCAGGCTGCAGCACCAGGGCTTGGAACGGTCATTCCTGAAGGTCTCCGGAGAGGACAGCTGGCCGGGTGGAGCTGGGAGCTCCTCTGAGAACCTTGTGTAGGATGAGGCCCTGCGGGATGCCCGGCCCCTTTGGCCTCAGGCAGGTTCCAGTACTGCTGGACGCTCACCCTGTCTCAGGCTGTCACTGACGCTCCTCCAGCACTTCAGGGGTGGCTGGACGAGCCCCTTTTCCTCCTGTTTCCCGCCTGTATGCCACACTGCAGAAGGGCCACCACGTGCTCTGCCTGTGGTTGCGTTCAGAGTGTGGCTGGCTGGGCCTACAGGGCTGGAGGGCGTGAGCACCTCCCCAGCTTCTCTTCCTCAGGTGGAGACGCTCACCCACCAGGCCAGGGCGACCACAGTGCATGCCGTTCGGGACTCAGAGCTGGCCAAGCTTCCGGCGGGAGCCCTGACATCCATCAAGCGCAGGTACCCGCAGGTAAGCACTCCTGTTCCGGGCTGCCTTAGGAAAGCAGGACATCCAGACCATGAACTCGGGATTACTAGACACTGGGCTGCGTCCTTCTGAGTACCAGAGTGGGTACAGATAGAAGTGACCTGAAGCAGGCTCGTTGCCCGTTTTCAAGGAGGTGTCAGTATGGACCAGCAGGTGGGGATAAGGGCCTTGGGGCAGGTGGCTTGGGTGTTGCCAGGAGGTGGGAGGGGTACACGGGAACTCAACGAGCGGAGCCACCTGGCGCCTCCCACAAGATGAGCCACGTCACAGGTGATACTGAAAACCAGTGAGGGATCTCACGACAGGCAGGAACAGGCGTGATGCAAGTGTGGTTTTCGCGGCGGGGGCTTTCTTGCTGTGCTTCTTGGGAAAAGTGGACTCGGACTTTGGACAAGGCAGATTCAGGCTTGGGCGAGTGGCCATTGGTCCAGGCAGTGGACGGAGGGGAGTCTGTTCTGCTCCTGGGGCGGATGGAATGGCTGGTTTTCGTCTCCCTGCTTACAAGCAGTAAGTGTGCGGCCTGGGAAATGGGAGGGCCTCGGACCCTGGAGTTTGGAGGAGGATCCGGAGCAGAGCCGCTGCAGGAGGAAGAGATGGCCTGTTCTTTCCTCATCAGCGCCGTGTGCGCGTTTCGTGCAGACATCTCTGCTCTGGAACAGAGCAAGTTTATTTTACAAAGTTATTTTCACTTTAGCACCAAAACTTGATAAAAATGCAGAAAACTTTCAGTCATTTCTCTTAGTGCTACAAATACTCTAAATGTGAGCAAATCACCTGTAAAAAATATGTATTTGATTAGGGCCTGTTTAAGGAATGTTAGCCTAATGTTGAGAAGCTATTAAAATGTAATTAATTATGGGAAAAAGTCAAAAGGAAGTCTTCCCCTTACGATTATATCAGGGCTTTTGACAAAATTCAGCCACGGGTAGTAAACCCTCTAAATAAAATGGAAGTGAAGAAACCTTTATTCCAGAACACCCAAGTCCAAAACAAGATAGGCCCCTCGTCACCTGACGGAAAAGGTTGAAAAAAATGAAACAATTGGCCTAAGTTTGGGAAAGGAGTAAAAGTTGGATTTGCAGCAAACAGGTATCTTGTTTGTGGAAAAGTGGAGGGTTTACAAGGTGGGCTGGAGCATGTGAGTTGAGACCAGCACAGCCACATGAGGAACTGTGTGCATGTGTGGGGCCCACGCAGCCCAGGGCAGCCTCCTGGTTCCATCAGCTGAGAGCACCTAGGACGTGGCCCTGCTGTGTCCTACGTGGGATAGGGTGAGTCTTTCCCAGTTGGAAACGAGGGAATGGATGTCTTTCTGTGAACGGTTTAGGGTGCCTTCCCTGGGGAAGCAGCCGGGGGCCACCTGCCCAGCAGGACCTTTTCCTGTGGGCACACAGAGCTGGCTGGGGGAGGCACTGCACCCCCTTGGCATGCCACTGTATATTCTGGCTCCGTTTAGATAGTTCGTAATCTTTTACTGTCATCTTTCATTTGGCTGTTCGTGTCCCAGATTTGGTCTCTGGGGACCCCTTAGTCCTGTTGTGCCATGTGCATTTCTGGCCCGGAGCCCTTGGTCACTCTGCTGGAGCTCCCAGGGTCTTCCCTTTCTGTGCCAGCCTCTCCCTCTCCAGCAGTGAGAACATCTGCTCCTGTCTTGAGCTGTTTGTTCAGGAGTGTGTGCAGCTCCTCCCTCGAGGACCCCCCCCCCCACACCGCAGAGCATTACCCCACACCAAGCCGCTGCCCACCCCCCCAGTTCTTCTACTTCCTCCTGCACCTGCCCGCGGCTGACGCCTGCATCTCCCTCCCTCAGCACCTCTGCAAGCCCGTGATCTGTGGGAGGATCTGGGCCCAAGTCTGAGGGCCTTGATCTAAGCACCAGGAGACCCCTGTGAATGGCAGAACAGTGGTGGTGGTGGCCAGGGCCAGTACGTGTGCCACCAGCGGCCACGCGATCACTGGGAGCAAGGGGGAGCCAGCTGCTTCCTGTTCTGGAGGGGTGCTCCCTGGTGGGCCCATAGAAAGACCCTCTGCTCACACCCGCTCCCCTGGGGGCCCACAGACTTCACCCATGTGCAGCTCCCAGGAGCTCGTGGTGCGTCCCGATGCTTCTCCATCACACGCTGGCTGCTCCTGGGCTGACTACCACCGTGTGTGCTCTCCCATAGGCACTGGCCTGGCCTGGCCTAGATCCTGGGCTTGCTTGCTTGGTGCCCTCCAACACAGGGGACCGCTGGCCACTCGGCCCCATGGGGCGGCTGCTGCCAGCACGCCACCCACCACCACCGTCCTCTCTGTGTCTGTGCTTGGATTTTTTTTTTTTTTATTTTTTTTTCAACGTTTATTTATTTTTGGGACAGAGAGAGACAGAGCATGAACGGGGGAGGGGCAGAGAGAGAGGGAGACACAGAATCGGAAACAGGCTCCAGGCTCTGAGCCATCAGCCCAGAGCCCGACGCGGGGCTCGAACTCACGGACCGTGAGATCGTGACCTGGCTGAAGTCAGACGCTCAACCGACTGTGCCACCCAGGCGCCCCTGTGCTTGGATTTTGTGTAAATGAAGTGTGTTCTGTCCGGCTTCTGTTGCCCGGTGTGGTGTCTGAGGTCTGTGTCCTGTTGACATGTACTTTTTGCTGCAAAGCAGTGTCCCACCCCGCGCCAGGGTGCACTCATCTGTCCTGTTGATGGATATTTGGTTGTTCCCAGCTTGAGGCTGTTCTGGAAATATTTTCATGGCACGTGTTTCGTTTCTCTTCGGAACCACTTGACACTGGCATTGCCGGGTCAGAGGGTAGACGTATGTTGGATGTGGTTGCCCGTGTGGTTGTACCATTTCATGGCCCCAGCAGCACACAGCCTGTCACCAGGCGTCAGCACTTGGTGGCTGCACTTGTTCGTTCCACAGGAAATGGCTCTCCTTGTGCTTAGAATTTCCCTGATGACCAGAGATGTTGAGCACCTTTTCGTGTGTTCATGGGCTTATTTTGAACCTTTTTCACTTGCTGTAGAAATGATCGCTTTTTAAATTAGCCTTAATGAGAATTATTATAAATTTGTAACTGTGATAATTATACCATGTGTATGTTTTTAAAGCCTCTTTTAGAGATACAGATTCAAATATTAATGGATAAAATGCTGTGTTTGGGATTGGCTTCAAACCTTTTCAGGTGTGTGTGTGAACTGATTGTGGCTGTGTGATGGAGGGTGGGGTTCGCCCTTGTGTATCGTGAAATTTTCCACAATAACGTGTGGTTTTAAAATTAGCTCCAAGTAACAGTTTGTTGCTAGATTACTTATATACAAACCAGACTCCTTTTTAGCTTCTCTTTTGGACCACTGCTCAAACTGTTTTTTGTCTCACGCCTTAAAATGTGGACAGTTTCACTTGCCTCGTGCATGAGTCTTTGACTCCATCATCATGGGGGTGAGAGAGGCTCTCTGAGTTGGTTTTCCAGGGCTGTTGGTTACTGGAGCCTAAGGTCTCAGCCGGCTCCTTCCAGGGGCAGCCCAAGAGCTCAGGGCTGTAGATGGTCAGAAAGCAAACCAGAGGCTGAGGCCTGGAGAGGCAGAGGACAGCAGACAGGCAGCATCCAAGGGACCTCATCAGTGTCTTCAGCTTGCTTTCTGATATAATTTAGGTTTTACTGAAGCTGACAGCAGCTTCTCTTTACACGGTGGCCCTGGACTGCATCTAGGAGCTACAGTGGTAGGCCGCCTGCATAGTGTAAACCCTAGCAATGAAAACATCTGAATTTATATGAAAGTATGTGTGAGTAAATTGTAAATATCTTGGCATTCCAACCTTAAATACTTTGTCTATAACATTTAGCATTAATGTAGCCATGTAATACTTCCTGGATGTCATGTCATACTCATCCCGTGTCCTGCCCAGGTCTGGCCCGCTCAGGAGCACACAGTGAGCCCTTGGCTCTATGGAAGCCCTTCCTGGCCTGCCTGTGGAGGTGGCTGTGGCTTTCTCTGGTGCTCTCGTGCCCCGGAAGTAAAAGGAGACTCTGGGACAGGCTCCAGGTTACAGGGCATGTGCCCCTCACACCTGCTGCCTGCAGTGGACTCTACGAAGGCACCCTATAGAGTTAGGTCCTACCTGCAGGTGACCAGCCAGCCAACCACACTACCCACAGCCCACGGCCCAGAGGGGTTTACAGAAGTAGTGATTTTGAAAATGTGGATCCAAGGTGCTTCGCTTCTTGGTTTAAATGTGTGGTCTCCTTTCTTTCTCTGCCCCCAGGTTGTGACTCGGCTGATTCATCTCTTGGGTGAGAAGATTCTGGGCAGCCTCCAACAGGGAACTGCTTCTGGTATGTCCTTGGGCCTGGCTCCTGGGAGCCCTGCCTACCTCACTGGAGCCCTGCCTGGAGGGAGTGGGGGAAGCGAGGGGAGAAGGGGTGGCAGGAGGGGTGTGGTGGCCAGGGTGGGGCAGCTCTGAGCTGGTGGGGAAGGCGCTGGGGTTTGCTGATATGGGTACTGGCAGCAGGCAGCATGGTAGGGAAGCCCTGGGGCCTCCCCTGTTTTTTGGCCACTGGATGGCACGGATCTGAACCCAGCTCTGGGGCAGGTGCTTGAGGGAGTCTGGCCTGTCTGAGCAGGTGAAACAATTCTCTGATGCTGGGACTTTTCCTGCCAGCTTATGTGTTCTGTTCTGGTTCTAATTCTGAGAATGTGCGCTTTTAAATACTTGCTAGATCCCCTGTCCTGTTCAACAGCAACTGGTTCCTCCTCACTATTTTGGGACCACCTGCTGCCCCCTTGGCCTGCAGCCCCTCTGCCAGAGCCCCCTCATCAGACCCCTGCACCCACCCGGCCACCCCAGGGCCCTCTGCTCCTCAGCTCCCCTTTCCCCCTTCGCTTGAATCCCCTGACTCACCCCACACCTCCCTAGCTCTGTCTCCTGTGCCAGGACTATGTCCTCCCCCCGCCCCCCACCCGGTGCAGTGACCTGGGCACAGTCCTGCATCTTGTGGAAGGATGGAGGTGCACAAATGTGCTGGGGGGGGACAGCAGAGCAGGGCGGGGCCACCCGAGTCCAGCACAGCTCGTCTCCACCAACTGCATCTGCCAAGACCCTATTTCCAATGCGGTCCCACTGCACGGTCCAGGGCGGACACAGGAGGCGTGTGTCTGTCTGTCTCCCCTCCAGGCACCTGTACAGTTAGGTGGGAAGCAGGTTTCCTGTAGGAGGCACATAGTTGGGTTCTGTGTTTGTCACCCCTTCTGACAGCTTCTTTTTATTTGTGTATAGACCGTCTGCCTTTAATACATTTACTCACATTAGGATTTATACCTGTCACTTATTATTTGTTCTCTGCTCTCCCCTCTCATTGTCTTGTTACTTGGATGCCTCCTTCTGTCTTCTTTTGAGCTCCTTCAGCCTTTTTGAGTAATCCGTTCCCATTCATCGGTCGTGGTTCTGGGGTGCGACCTCATACCACATCTTCAGCAGTTGCTGTGGGCTTGCGGTTCCCGCCCCTTCCCGTCCGGCCATCTAGTACCAACACGCTGTCCCTGAGGGTGGGCTGCAGGGGCCTCACCTCCGCTCCGGTCCCATCATTCTCCCTTGTTCTGCACACATTGAAGCCCCTCACGCGGTGCTGTAATTTTGGCTTTCGGCCGTCAAACATGATCTTGAAGCTCGAGAGGAGAATCATCTAGAATATTTCCCACTCTGTCAGTCTTCATCCTGGTGTCCCTTCCTTTCTGTCTGAAGAAGTGCCTTTCGTGATGGTCCTTTCAGGGCAGGTCTGCTGGCTGCGTACTCTCGCGGCTTCCCTTCGTCTTGAGACCCTCTTTCACCTTCATCCTGAAGGCTGGTTTGCTGGATGTGCCACCGTGCTGACGGCCCCTGGGGGCTGTGCCGTCCTCCGGCCGCCACGGCTTCTGCTGCGAAGCCCAGACGTGACTTGTTCCCACATCTCTACACCATCCTTTCTCTCTGGCTGTGTTCAAGCCTTTGTCTTTGTCCTTAATTTTTAGAAACCAAATGCTCATCTTCTTGAATCTACAGATTTATATCTTTTACCAGACTTGGAAGGTTTTCAGTCTTTATTTCTTCGAATGTTCTTTCAGCTCTTTACTCTTTCTGCTCTTCCGGAAATCCACAGACACAAATGCTAGACCTTCTGTTATTGTCCCAGAGGTCTCTTGGGCATGGTGGGTTTTTTTCCTTCTTCCAGCGTTCAGATTGAATAGTTTCTTGTGATCTTTCCTCAAGGTCATTGGCTCTTTCCTCTGTCTTCCTGATTCTGCTTTTAAGCCCATCCAGAGAGTTTTTTATTTCAGTCATTATACTTCTGCATCGGTGTTACTGGTCATGATTGCTGTTTGTAGCTGGCTGTGATCACTGCTTTATCATCCTTGTCAAGTAATTCCAAATTCCATGACATGTTGTCACTTTCGTCTGTTGATGTTGCAGGTGAGATTTTCCTGGCTTTTGGTAAACCTGCTTATTTTGGATTATATCCTGTATTTTGGGCGTGATGTCATGACGCGCTGGTTCTCATTTAAATCTTCTGTTATAACAGACTGTCGGCGTGCTTATGTTCGCAGAGCACGTCCTGGCCCTGACAGTTTGAATGTTAATTTAATTCTCCGGGCCTTTGCGCTGTTACTGCGGTCTGCCCTACTCGTGTGCTCCCCAGAGCCGCTGTGGAGGCAGGCTGGCTGCTGTTCTGTACTATATTCTGTTCTCAGAGCCTCTGCTGTGCGATTCTGGCTGGTTCTGTGCGTAGGCCACTTGGCGGTGAGCCCAGGACTTCACGCTAGCTTTAGAGATTTCCTTCTCCACCCCTCTTCTCTCTGTGATTTCCCCGCTCTGGTGGGCGTGCACCCCTACTTGCCAGTGCAGGGTGTGGAGAGTTGGAGGGCTCCAGCCCACTGTGTGTGTGGCCCCAGGCAGGTGTTTGCGTAGTGCCAGGGGCCCTGGGAAACATCCCTGGAGGCAGCACCTGGCTGGGAGGGATGGATGGACCCTGCCTGGCTGGGGAGGTGGGGAGCGGCAGGGACGCCACAGCTTTGGTGGCGCTGGTGAGGTGGTTCCCAGGGGTCCGGGACCCAGCCAGTGGGCCCTGCTCTCTTCACCTTTCTCAGCCTCCTTGTAACTGTTGGGGCAGGCAGGTGGGGCATCCTGCTCGTCTCCCTTTCAGCCGGAACCAGGACCTCCCGGTGCCTCGGGTAGAGGCAGAGAAGGCCACGCAAAGCTAGCGAGAGGGTCCCCTTTGGTTCTGCCTCAGACAGAGGATGCTGATGTCAGAGGTTTCTGGGAAAGACACAGAGGAGGGGGCTTCCCAGAGGAGAAGCTTCGGGGAAACTGGCACAAAGGGGCCTCTCTGCCACCCTGTGTGCAAACAGTGACCAGCTCGCAGCCCTTGTGTTTCCCTGCCCCAGGTTAGCTCTGAGCCGCCCCCTCTCTCTGCTGTCCTACATCCCCTCGCTCTGGCTTCTGGGTCAGGCCGTGCCAGGACCCACACTCCACTGCTCAAGAACCACCACTCCTCACCCAGGGCAAGATGAGCAGAGTCAGAAATGGACTCTGTTTTGGAGGAGCTGGGCCCTCTGGTGAGGCCTGTGCAGACGCTTGGCTGTGCACGTCAGGGGTCGGGGCGTGGCAGGCAGCTGGCTGGGCAACAAGCAGTCAGGGAGCCAGCAAGAGAGCCCTCGGCGTGTCCAGTCTATGGGAGACCAGAGTCTGCCTGGGATGTGGCTGGCGGGAGGGAGAGGCTGCCCCCTTGGCTGCCTCCGTGAAAATAGGAGGTGCCGTTGGCCGTGTAGTGACTGTTGCTGGAAATAAACTTCCAGAGACCCTCTGACTAATGACCTTGTGGGTCAGCACATTTGCTGCCTCCTTCCCTGCCGCTGCCGGGGCCCCAGGGGCCCCAGGGAGGCACGTCTGGAGGACAGAGTCCGTGGCCTCAGGGACCGGAAGTTCTACCTACACTGGCTTGTCCACCCCCTCCCCCACCCCTGCCCCCAGTCGATCTTACTGCAGGAGGTGGGCCTCACGTGGCAGAGCATTTTAACTCCGGGCCTCATGCTTTCTCCTGTGTGCTGTGTCTGTCTTCTCAGTCTCCCCTGAGGCTTGTGTGTGTGAAACGCAAGGTGCTCGCGGTGTGGTCTGGTACTCCAGCGGAGAGGTAGGGTGGTCCTCGGGTGGGCAGGAGAAGCTCGGACTGTGCGGGCCTGGAGCAAGCCCCGGTGCCCCTTCCTCTCTCCCAGGCCCCCGTGCCCTGGTGCCATCTAGAAACAATTAGGCACACCTCCAGACTGCCCGGGAGCCGCCCAGCCCCTCAGGCCTACTCACGACCCTGTGTTTTGCAGGTCACCAGTTTGGGCTACACACTGCAGGCAGCAAGTGGGACTCGGGGAACCCTGCCAGCAACCTCTCTACGGTGGCGGTCATGCCTGTGTCGGAGGATGTGCCCCTCACCGCCTTTGCCCTGGAGCTCAAGCACGCCCTCGGTGCCATCGGTGAGTCCTGCCCGAGGCTACCTGGGATCTGCTCAAGCCCTCCTCTACTTACTTCTTGGTCCTTCTGGTTCCTTCTGCAAGTGCAGTTAGTGTCGTCCTCACCGCTAAGCCTTGGGCGGGGGGTGCGGGGAGGGGGTGCTCGGGAGAGGACGGGAGCGGAAGAGCATCCACCAGGAGTTTTCTGAGGGTCTCGATGGCAGACACTGTGTCACGGGAGCCTGTGTCACCCGCCCCTTGCAGCTGCTCCTCCAGCATGGTTGGGGGCTCCCTGTGCGGAGGGGACTCTGTGGCTGCAGGAGCTGGCTGACAGCGTGGAAAATGCCCTCAGTTGAGGTCAGGGAGCTTGGGGTAGTGTTTCCAGATTCCTGACGGCTGTTAAACTTTAGAATTCAAAAACAAGGAGTTGAAATTCCTGAGAACTCTTAGGAACTCCCCAAATCATAAAGTGTTATGTATTCTTAACACTTTATTTATAAGTTTTCATATAATTGTGAGTAACTATAGTAATAGTAAATCGATTTTCTGTGATATGGTAATGCTGAAAATTTCAGGGGTTGTCTTTATTTTTTTTAATTATTTTTTAATTTTAATTTTATTTTTGAAAACACAAGCGGGGATGGGCGGGGGCGCAGAGAGAGAGGGGGACAGAGGATCTGAGGTGGGTTCTGAGCTGTCACCACAGAGCCCGACACAGGGCTTGAAATCATGAACTGTGAGATCATGACCTGAGCTAAAGTCGGATGCTTAACCCACTGAGCCACCCAGGTGCCCCGGGGTTGTCTTTTAAAGAATGACATGAGAATAAATGCAGTGAGCATTAGATCACTGTCATGAAACAACGTGAGAAAGGTTCTCTACTTGATGTAGACATTTGATAATAGAAAGCATTAAATAAATACCAAATAAAAAAGATTACTAAAGTTGGAAGAATCTACTATAAGTACTTAAAACTTATTCTGAAGACAAAATTCTAAAATACAGAAGGCATTCATTGCCATGTCAGTCTTGATCTTTGTTTCGTAACAAATACTCCAGATGTGGGGAATCCCATTCATCTCCTGTTGGCATTGCACACATTGTCCGGGGCACACAGAGCATCTCCAAGTTGTATAGCAGGGATGTCTTGCTTTCCTAAAAGCTTATTCCCTTTCTCAAAAACAAAAACAAAAACAAAAACTTTATTTTGTAATAATTACAGATTCCGAGGAAGTTGCGGATAGTAGAGAGGACCATGTACCATCCCCCCAGGTTATGTAACTGTCGCACCCAGTCAGGATAAGGAGATAGACATTTGTGGGGTCTGTGGGCCTTCAGGTGTCACTGGTTGTGACATGCGTATGCATGGGTGCATGTGCTCTGTGCCACTGTGGCTCCCATGTGTTCCTGCTGCCACCTCCAGGTACAGACCCCTCCCGCCCCCTGCTGCCCCTCCAGGTACAGACACCCCCACACCCCTCCAGATAGACTCTCACCAACACCATCCCCTGCCCTTCCAGGTACAGACCCCCGCCCCTTGCCCCTCCACAGCTCTGCTCTGGCAGCTTCTGTTGTTTCATCATTCTGAGAGTATCATAAAAATGGAGTCCTACGCAGATGACCTTTGGATACTGGCTCTCTAGGCTCAGATGGTGCCACCTGTCAGTAGTTTGCTCCCTTTCACTGTGGAGAGATAGCCTGAATGTACTTGGTCGCTTCACCTGTTGAAGGATATTTGGGTTTCTTCTGGTTTGGGGGTTTTGTGAATAAAGCTCTGTGACCTTTTGTGTCAAGGATTTTGTATACTTGTGAGTTTCCATTTCTCTGGAAAGACGTCTCGGCATGTGGTGAGTGTGATAGATGTGTGTGCAGTCCTGAAGAACTGCTGACCCTTCTAGAAGGCTGCTCTTCCTCGTCCTTGCCAGCCCTGGGAGCTGCCGTTGGTTTTTATTTCTGCTGCTCTGATGGGTGGGTAGTGAGAGCACATCACGGTTTCCATTTGGGTTCTCTAGTGGTTCACGACCCTCAGTGTCTCTTCCTATGCTTCCTTACCATGTGTGGGTCCTCTCTGCTCAAGTATCTGTTCATAACTTCTTATCTTTTGCTCCTTTTTGAGTGAGTTGTTCATTTTCTTACTGTTGAGTTTTGAGAATTCTTTTGAATGTTTATTTATTTTCGAGAGACAGAGACATAGTGTAAGCAGGGGAGGAGCAGAGAGAGAGGGAGACACAGAATCTGAAGCGGGCTCCAGGCTCTGAGCTGTCAGCACAGAGCCCAACATGGGGCTTGAACTGAGGAACCCTGAGATCATGACCTGAGCCCTAAGCAGGACGCTTAACCAACTGAGCCACCCAGGTGCCCTAAGTTTTGAGAATTCTTTATGTACTCCAGATATGGGTCCTTTGCTGGGTCTGTGGTATTGCAGATGCGCTGCTCCCTCCTCTGCTGCCTTCTCTGCTTTCACAGGCAGGACTGTCAATTTTGATGAAGTCCAGTTTATCAGTGTTTTTCTTTTATGGACTATGTTTTCAGTATCATTTCTAAAAATTCTGCACCTAGCCCTAGGGCCTAGAGTCTCTCCTGTGTCTTTTCAAAAGTCTTGAAGTTGGGGCACCTAGGTGGCTCAGTCAGTTAAGCATCGACTTGATCTCAGCTCGGGTCATGATATCATGGTCTGTGGGTTCGAGCCCCGTGTCTGGCTCTGTGCTGACAGCATGGAGCCTGCTTGGGATTCTGTCTCTCTGCTTCTATCCCCCTCGTGCTCTCTGTCTCTCTCTCTCTCAAAAATAAATAAATAAACTTAAAAAAAAAACCAAAAGGCTTACAAAAGTTTTACGTTTAAATTTATGATCTGTTTTGGAGCTAATTTTTGTAAAAGGTGTGAAGTTTAGGTAGAGGTTTAATTTTTTGCTTATGGATATCCAGTTGCCCCACCATCATTTGTTGAAAAACTCCATTCTTCCATTGAGTGGTCTTGGCACCCTCCTGAAAATCATTTTATCCATGTGAGGGTTCGTTTCTGGGCCATTCTGTCTTCACGCCAGCACCGCGCTGTGTTGATTACAGTAGCTCTGTAGTAGGTTTTGAAGTCAGGAAGTGTGCTTTGTTCCTTTTTTATTTTTCCTTTGACAGAAAGAGAGGGCGTAAGTGAGTGAGGGGCAGAGAGAGAGAGAGAGTGCAAGTGAGTGAGGGGCAGAGAGACAGAAAGAGAGAAGTGGGGCTTGAACTCACTCGATGTGGGGCTCAAACTCAGGAACCGTGAAATCATGATCTGAGCGGAAGTCAGATGCTTAACACACCTGAGCCACGCAGGTGGCCTCCAGCTGTGTTCTTTTGCAGGGTTGTTTTGGCTGTTCAGGGTCCCTTGAGATCCGTAGGAGTTTCAGGACGCGCTTTTCTATTTCTGTGAGAAACTCGTTGGGATTCTGACAGGGATTGCGCTGGATCTGTGGTTCACTCTGGGCAGTACTGGCATTGTGACAATATTCACTCGTCCAACCCATGAACAGGACATGTTCCCATGTTCGTAAGTCAATTCTTTAATCTCTTTCAGCAATGTTTTGTGGTTTTCAGTGTACAAGTTTAAGTTTATTCCTAATATTTTACTTAAAAATTTTTCTTTAACATTTATTTAATTTTGAGAGACAGAATATAAATGGGGGACAGGGCAGAGAGAGAGGGACACACAGAATCCAAGGCAGGCTCCAGGCTCTGAGCTGTCAGCACAGAGCCCAATGTGGGGCTCAAACTCATGAACTGTGAAAGCGTGGCCTGAGCCGAAGTTGGACGCTTAACCAACTGAGCCACCCAGGTGCCCAGCGTTTTACTCTTTTTGATCCTGTTGTAAATGGAATTGTTTTCTTAACCTCTTCCTTAACCTCTGTCACTGTATAGGAAGAGAACTGACTTTTGTGTGTTGTTTTTGTGTCCTGCTGCTTCTCTTATTAGTTGTAACGGTTTTGGGTGGACTTTTTAGGATGTTCTACATATAAGATCATGTTGTTTCTGAGCTACGATAACGTTACCTGTTCTTTTCCAATTTTCATGTCTTTGATATCTTTTTTTTCACCTAACTGCTCTGGCTGGGACTTCCAGCACAACGTTGAGTAGAAGTGGTGAGAGCGGTCGCCCTTTCTTGTTCCTGGTCTTAGGGGAAAGCTTTCTCATGCCACTGGTGTGATGTCAGCTCAGGTTTATATGTATGGCCTTTAATATACTGAGGAAGTTTCTTTCCATTAATAGTTGTTTTTTTATTTTTTTAAGATTTTACTTTTGAGTAATCTCTACACCCAACGTGGGGCTTGAACACACAACCTGGAGATCAAGAGTCGCACGTTCCACCAACCAAGCCAGCTGGGAGCCCCTGCTTCTTTTTATTTCTGTAAAATCAGTAATGTCCCCCTGCTGTCATTTCTGATTTTAGTGATTTGAGTCTTCTCTTTTTTTTCCTTTATTCATCTAGCTAAAGGTTTGTCAGTTTTGTTGATTCTCTCAAAAAAAAGACTTCTGGTTGCATTGATTTTCTCTGTTGTGTTTCTATTCTTTTTATTTATCTCTGTTCTAATCTCTTATTTCATTCCTCTGTCTGCTCTGGGTTTAGTTGGTACTCTCCCACGGTATAATGTTAGGTCCTTGATCTGTGCATTTGTACATTTATAGTTTTGGGTCCCCTCTTCTTTCCTGGCGAGCTGCCCCTGGAGTTTGGAATGTTGTGTTTGTGTTTTCACTGGTCCCAGGGTATTTTTCTAATCTCTTCTGCAGTTTCTTCTTGGACCTGTGGGTAGTTCAGAACTGTTTTCTAATCTCCACATATTTGTGAATCTTCTGGTTCTCCTGTTACTAATTTCTAGTTTCATACCATTGTGACTAGAAAAGATACTTGTAGGATTCAGTCTTAAAGTTTATTAAGACTTGTTTTGTGGCCTCACATACAGTGTGTCCTAGAGAATGTTGTGGAGTTTTTTGTTGTTATTGTTGTTTAAGTAAGCTCCATGCTCGTTGTGGGGATCGAACTCACAACCTTGAGATCAAGAGTCGCACACTCCACCGACTGGGCCAGCCAGGCGCCCGTGGATAAAGTTCTGGAGAATGTTCTGGGAAGGTGTGTGGTCTGTTCTTCTGGGTGGTTAGTCTTGCCTCTGTGCCCTTTGGTGAGTGTGCAGTGGTGTCTCGTTATGGCTTTAATTTGTATTTCCCACTGACTGAGAAGTTTGTTTATTGGCCATGGAGACACCCTCTTCTGTAAGTGCCTATCAAGTCACCCAGTATCTTTATTGGGTTGCCATCTTTTCCTTGTTGATGGGTATTTTTTTGCGTAATCTCAGTACAGTTCCTTTTTTGGATGCTAATATTGCAGGTATCTTTTCCCGTCTGTGGCTTGCTTTTTTATTCGTTTAATGATGTCTTTTGACAAACAGAAGTTCTTAATTCTAATGCAGACCAATTTACCACATTTTTTCTTAAAAAATTTTTTTTCAATGTTTATTTATTTGTGTGAGAGAGAGACAGAGACAGAGTGTGAGCAGGGGAGGGGCAGAGAGAGAGAGAGAGACAGAGAATCCGAAGCAGGCTCCAGGCTCCCAGCTGTCAGCCCAGAGCCCTAAGCAGGTTTGAACCCACGAGCTGTGAGATCATGACCTGAGCCAAAGTTGGACGCTTAACCGACTGAGCCACCCAGGCGCCCCCAAATTTTCTTTTTTAAAATTTTTTATTTAATTTATTTTTGTAATTTACATCCAAGTTAGTTAAATAGTGCAACAGTGATTTCAGGAGTAGATTCCTTAATGCCCCTTACCCATTTAGCCCTTCCCCCCCTCCCACAACCCCTCCAGTAACCCTCTGTTTGTTCTATTTAACAGTCTCTTATGTTTTGTCCCCCTCCCTGTTTATTATTTTTGCTTCCCTTCCCTTATGTTCATCTGTTTTGTATCTTAAAGTCCTCATACGAGTGAAGTCATATGATATTTGTCTTTCTCTAACTGACTAATTTTGCTTAGCATAATATTCTCTAGTTCCATCCATGTAGTTGCGAATGGCAGGATTTCATTCTTTTTAATTGCCGAGTGATACTCCATTGTATCTATATACCACATCTTCTTTATCCATTCATCCATCGATGGACATGTGGGCTCTTTCCAGACTTTAGCTATTGTCGATAGCGCTGCTATAAACATGGGGGTGCATGTGCCCCTTCGAAACAGCACACCTGTATCCCTTGGATAAATACCTAGTAAGGCAATTTCTGGGTCATAGGGTAGTTCTATTTTTAGTTTTTTGAGGAACCTCCAGACTGTTTTCCAGAGTGGCTGCACCAGCTTGCGTTGCCACCAACAGTGCAAAAGAGAGCCTCTTACTCCGCATCCTCGCCAACATCTGTTGTTGCCTGACTTGTTAATGTGAGCCATTCTGACAGGTGTGAGGTGGTATCTCCTTGTGGTTTTGATGTGAATTTCCCTGATGATGAGTGATATTGAGCATTTTTTCATGTGTCAGTTGACCATCTGGATGTCTTCTTTGGAGAAGTAACTATTCATGTCTTTTGCCCATTTCTTCACTGGATTATTTGTTTTTTGGGTGTTGAGTTTGATAAGTTCTTTACAGATTTTGGATACTAACCCTTTATCTGATATATCATTTACAAATATCTTTTCCCATTCCGTCGGTTGCCTTTTGGTTTTGCTGATTGTTTCCTTTGCCCAAATTTTTTCCTTATATTGTTACTGTTTTTTGTGTTTTACCGAAGGAATTTCATCCTGCCCCCAAATCATGAAGATGTTCTTCTAAACACTTCACGGCTTTACCTTTCCTTTTCAGTTCACAATCCATTTAGGGTTGCTTTGGGTTATAATACAAGATAGAAGTCAAGATTCACTTTGTCTTCAGTGACCCAGAACCCTCCTTTAGAGAGACTGAACTTGGCCCGTTGCTGTGCTGACACCTTTGCCAAAAGTCAGGTGCCCAGGCTTGTGTAGGCTGCCTTCTCTTCTGGAGGAAGATTCTAGGCTGATGGCCATTTTCTTCTAGCACTTGGAGGTTTTCATTTCCTCAGCTTCCAGTGTTTGGGAAGAAGGCTGTCCAGCAGCCAGGCCAGCAGTGACTGTCCAGGCCAGAGGGGGAGCAGCAGTCTGGCTGGATGCCCACTTCAGCTGTGCCCCACAGAGCCACAGACGCAAGTGCAGATGAACCACCCTGTTTCCCCTCCCTTCCCTGGACCTGCCCACTGCCTGGCCATAAGCAGACCCCTCCCAGGGACAGGGTCGGTCACCACACTTCTGACTGGCCGTAGCCGTAGCCTGTGCTGTGGGAGGCCAGGGTCTCCTCAGAGCCCCCTGAGTCCAGGCAGGGGTGTCTACAAGGAGACATGCACTAGTGGGCAGGCAGAGCCCAGTCTGGGGTCCCTGGAGGGCCTCAGGGCTGGGCTCTCCAGTGTTCCTGCAGCCAGACACAGCCTGCGCGTCACCTCACATCCTGCCTGTCCAGGAGGTGGTCAAGACGTGTCACTGCAGTGCGCACAGCAGGGCCCACCCTTGCAGGCACATGATGCAGCCCAGCCCCAAGAGGTCTCCCCTCCGCCATCCGGCCCGTGCAGGTGACCAACTAGAGCTGGTAGCAGGAGTGCAGGCCCCCAACCTGACCCGCTCCCTCACCCCAAGCCCCTGAGAGGAGGAGCTTCCCTACACCAGCAAGTTTCTGTCACTTAAGTCCGAGCTGTCCATGCGTGCCCATGGCTCATACCAGATAGCCGTATCTCAGTAGGGACACCATCATTGTAGGACACACCCCCCTATTTTGGGTGCCTCTAGGAGAGCAGATGCTGCCAGTTAAAATACGATGCGGTGATTTCTTAGCTCTCACCTTTAACTGTCTGCTCTTGGAGAGCTTTGTACAAGCACAGGAATGAGAAGAAAGCCCTCAGGACTCCTGGGTCTTCTCCATCCCTGGGTTGTGGGTGCTCATCTGCGGCCCCCAGTGCATGTGAGCCCCTGGTGACCTTTCTGCGGACCCTGATGCTGTTCCTCCTGGTTGGGTGGGCCCTGACACCTGTGTCCACGTAGACATCGTAGATGAAAGATGCATGCTGATTTCAGAGACAACAAAATGTGAAAAGAAGCATCTCCACATGCGTGAATACACCACCACACCATATTGGAATCCAACCAACCTCACTCATGTGGATTTGGGGAATTATATTATCTTGCATTTTACAAACTGTGCTTCCCCTGCCCCCAACACTCACTCACACACACACACACACACACACACACACACACACACACACACACAGTGTCAGTGTTGCAGAGATATGTCAGTGTTGCAGAGTGAGGTTCAGAGAGCCCCCCGCTGCCACCTGCTGAGCTCTTGAGCTGGCACAGCCCTCTGAGCTCCTCTGCTCAGCACCTACTCCTACACCGGGTGATCTCAGCCGTCCAGAGGGTCTCCTCTGTGTACAGAGAGAAGTGTCGCCCAGATACAGGCACTTCCTCTTTGAAAGAAGAAAGGCTTCTCATTGTTCTCAAGAAGACCGGACCTCTAGGGAGGGAGTGGGTGCTCTCATCTGTGGGGAGGTGGGCTGCCAGGACAGCTTTCTGTAATTTATGTGTGTGTTTTCAGGCCCTGTCCTACTGCTGACCAGTGACAACATCAAACAGCGCCTTGGCTCTGCTGCTCTGGACAGGTATACCAGCCTCTGTGTGGAAAACAGTCTGGCCGACCCTAGCTTCTTGCTCGCAGCAGGTCCAAATACAGCCTGGCATCTGCATCCCCCACGTCCCCTGGTGTTTGTGTCCCTCGCGTCTGCAACCCCTGCAACCGTACACCCCCCGTGTCCACACGTGCCCTGGCATCTGCACCGCACCATGACCGTGCCTTCCAGTATCCACGAGTACCGGCTGTCCAGCTGGCTGGGGCAGCAGGAGGACATCCACCGCATCGTGCTCTACCAGGCGGACAGCACGCTCACACCGTGGACCCAGCGCTGCATCCGGCAAGCCGACTGCATCCTCATCGTGGGCCTGGGAGAGCAGGAGCCCGCTGTGGGCGAGGTAACCGGTTGGGGCTGCCAGGGGGTGGGGCCTCTGTGGGCGGGGCTGCCGGAGGGCAGGGTGGCAAGGACAGGGGTGGTGGAGGCAGGGCTGCAGGCGGGCCAGGTTCTGGTCAGGGGCCGCTCTCCTCACAGCCCTGTTTCTCTGTCTTTTCCTTTGAATGAAATATTTCAAGAACCCAGGAAAAGACCTAATAAAAGCCGACACCCATATAGCTTCTCTTCATGATTTGAAACGTTTTGCTGTCTTCACCTGTGGTGGTGGTTTTAGCACAAAGCAGGGCAGGCGCCCTGAAGTGGCCCGCAGGTGGCCTCTTGTGAAGTTGAGTGTCCTGAGTTTTACTATGAGGTATACAGCACAGCTTCACAGATCTACATCTGATATAAATAGTGCCCTATTTTATATCACTGTGAAATGTCCTTTTTCCCTCAACACTTAGGTGTTTAAGATTTATCCATATTGTTTCACTGGGTTCTGTGGCTGTTTAGTTTCCTATTTGTGAGTACCCCACCATCTGTTCTCAGCTGTGAAGTTACGTCGTCAGCCCACTTTGTTTCCAGCTTCAAGGGTATGAAGTGTAGGCTTGCCTTCCCTTAGCACACATTCCCCATCTCCTTCCTCTCTGATCCCAGGGCAGCTAAAAATTACCCATCTCTGAAGCGGGCTCCTCTTCTGCAGGGAGAGATGCAGGGAGTGTTTGCGGACACATCATTTGAGAAGGTCACAGTGTGTGCACATGCGGAGGAGGTGTTAGGGAAACGGACGGGGGGCGGCCTCTCCCTTCCTGCACACCCCAGAGCTCCCTGTGGCCACCCTTACCTAGCTCAGCATGCATCAGGCATATGGCGGGGCAGACCCCTGGGTCACAGCTTCGACAGCCGAAGGGCAGCTCACACCACGGCTGAGCCGGCTCACAGAACCAGGGTGCCACCTGCCAAGGCCCTGCCCTCAACCCTCCTGCCCGTGTGCGGCGGCGTCCAGAGTGGGGCCTCTGTCCCGCCGAGGCCTCAGGCTCTGCCCTCCTGCAGCTGGAGCGGATGCTGGAGAGCACGGCCGTACGAGCCCAGAAGCAGCTGGTCCTGCTGCACCGGGAGGAGGGGCCGGCACCCTCCCGCACCGTGGAGTGGCTGAACATGCGCAGCTGGTGCTCCGGCCACCTGCACCTGTGCTGCCCGCGCCGCGTCTTCTCCCGGAGAAGCCTGCCCAAGCTGGTGAGGCCTGGGCGCTGGGCTGGACTGACGGGAACTCCTGGCCTCCAGAACACAGCCTTCCTGACTTGTGATTGCCAAGCTCATTTCCTTCTCGCTCCCTCTCTGGGTCTCTGTAGTCTGAGGTCGCTGGGGTGCTGATAAGGGGAGCTTGCTTCTCTGTAAGCTTACGTTTGCTTGAGTTGATCTTTGGGGGCAGCACCGGGGAGGTTGTTGATGCAGCCCCCGTCCATCAGCAGGTGTCCGTCTTTGGGGTCGCAGAGGGGAGGCACGTAACCTGACAGAGACATGCTGGCACGCACATACCTCCACAGGGAGCCTGGGGGAGAGTCGGGACGCTGGGGGGAGAGGTCACCAGAGCCTGCCAAGGGGGAGGAGGGAGCCTCCTCAGCCCTGGGGGCTTTGCGGGGCTGGGGCCCCACAGGCTGCCCACACTCCACAGCCTATCTGGCCCCACGACTCAGTGAACAGTGTCCTGACAGTGGCGGCTGTGCCCGGGAGCCTGTGCCCTGGAGCACCCTCCACCCTGGTGGCTGGCAGGGTCTTAGCTGGGGTTTGGGCTTGGTATCCCTCTTGGTACAGCTCTCCTGGGGCTCTGTGGTCTCCTGCTGGACCCGTGGGTATGTAGTCCGTCTGCCCACACTGTCCCCTCACCCATGTGCCTTGTGAGGTCCTCTTCCCAGGCACGTCTAGGCACCAAGGTGCTGTCAGCATCAGTATCAGACAGACCCTGCTGTGTCCTGGAGAGGGCTTTGGGTCAGGAGTCGAGGAGGCCACCCCGGTCAGGTCACAGTGTGTGGAACTTGGCCTAGCCCTCCCCGTCTGCTGACCCCTCTCCCAGGTGGAGATGTACGAGCGAGTCTTCCAGAGGCCCCCAGATCGGCACTCGGACTTCTCCCGCCTGGCTCGGGTGCTGACTGGCAATGCCATCGCCCTGGTGCTTGGGGGTGGAGGAGCAAGGTGAGTCCCCACCCCATCCCACCCACAGTTGCGTGTCTGTGTGTGTGTGTGTGTGTGTGTGTGTGTGTGTGTGCACGTGTGCACGCGCACTCTAATGCTGACCAAGAGGCCTCTGAGCTGGTCCCAGGAGCAGTCCCCATAGATAGGCCCAGTGCATGACCAAGCATGTTTCAGCCCCTGGGTGCACATTGCCAAGCAGTGCTTCCCATAGGCACCCCCAGGTTTTAACGTTTGCCAGTGCAGTAGATTTGTTCTGATTGTCTTTGCTAGAAGTGTCTGCTTATCTGTTAGCCATTCACGCTTCCTCTGAGAACTCTGTTCTTGTCCTTTGCCAGTCTTCCCATTGGGCTGCAGGTGAGTTTCTTTCCATTTTAATACATACTTTATAGACCAATGTCCTGGTGTGCTTGCAAACGTAGCACAGCGTTCTTCAGTTCTGCGGGCTGATCAGTTCCTTACAGGACTTTTAACCCAAATAACTGCCACCCTGTGTTTGTCATTGTGGCACACGCCTCCTTCCTCCTGAATTTAAAGAGGCATACACACCTGGAACAGACGTGGAGCCCCAGGACACAGTGAGGAGGTGCGAGCAGTGCCTCCCACAACACCTGTGCTGGGGGTGCCCTGTGGGGTGGAGTCCCTCACGCTTCCCCCCCTGCTCTGGCCGAATGAGGTGCGCAGGGCCTCCTGAGCACTATACATACACCCCGCCCCCCAGCCCTGCTGGTGCTGCTGGCCTCTCTCCCGTGGGCCCTGGAGAAGGTGCCTGGCTCAGCACCTCCTGGTTCCAAGGACATCCCTTTCAGAGTGAGCTGGAGGAGGGGCGGGGGGGGGTGGGGGGGTGGCTCGGAAACATTAAAACCTCTTAGGAGTATCCCCCCTTAGGGGGTGCTCTCCAAAGTTTTGTCTCCTGCCTGTGGAGCCAGACCTGTGCTCACACCTGGCGAATTAAAGTCAGAGATGCCGTCCAGCCTCAAGGTCAAGGGAGACCCAGACTCTCTTCTCTAGAAAAGATCGGGATAATGCAGAGGAGCAGTCCAAGCCCACTGTGTGCACTTTCCACCTGGAAACCTCTGAGGCCTGGCGTCTGGCCTGAGACCCTTCCTGACAGGAGGGTGGGTAGACACACAGACCCCACCCCTGCTCACCCCAGCATGGGGAGTCGCCACCTCGCTCCAGGGTGTCCTGCTCACCCCCAGACTTGGCCTGCCCCGAGCGATGCGGCACAATCCGAGCACCCTCTGGTGCCGTGCTTTTGCTTGAAAGCTGAGCCAGTCAGCCTGGAGAATGAGGTGATTTACCTAACATTGCCTGATGGAAGGCAAGACCCAGGCTACTTCCTGTGGGACTAGGACAGTGAGGTGGCCCAGAGCTGACCCAGACTTGGACCTGGTTTGTAGGCCAGGATGATGTGATCAATGGCATTTAAAAAAATTTTTTTTCTCATAAGTTTATTTAGTTTGAGAGAGAGCGAACACACGTCTGTGCATGGGAGCAGGGAAGGGTCAGAGAGAGAATCCCAAGCAGGCTCTGCACCATCGTTGCAGAGCCTGACATGGGGCTCAGTCCCATGAACTGCCAGATCATGACCTGAGCTGAAAAACCAAGAGCCAGAAGCTTGACCAACTGAGCCACCCAGGCGCCACGATCAACAGCATTTTCAATGAAAATTTAGTTTTAGTCAAAATAGTACTTAGTTTATAGCCATGTGGCCATTGCCTTGAGGCCATCGTCTGCTGTCTCGCCCGGGACCAAACCCAGAGACATCCCAGAGAAGATCACTTGGAGCATAGTCATCTCTCTGCTCATCTGCATTTCTCAACAGCATAGCCATTCTGTTCTTTCAGTTTTAGATTATTGAGCTCCTAACCCGTCCCCCCACCATACACACAGTTTATCTGTCTGTCCTTCATTCATCTGTCTGTCATCGGCCATCCATCTGTCCATCTGTACATCTATCCATCACCTGTCTTCTGCCTGTCTCCCTCCTCACCACTCAGTTCCCAGTGTGGTTCCCATGCCAGTCAAGCTAGTTGTCACCATTTCTATTACTATGACGTGGTGCTTATTCAGGGCTCAGTCATACCACATTGCATAGTACGGCTGTATTTCCTTCCTTGGAGTTAATAATTGTTGCAATTGCCCTTTTCTGTTTCCTGGGTGTCATTAATTGGTGCCCAGACACTGCTCCGGAGCATCAGCCTCCTGTCAGCTTGCTCGCCATCTCGGGTGGCCTCTGCTTCACCGTGTGTGGGAGCCACCCCCTCCAGGTCTCCCAGCGCCTCTGAGCTCTGCCCGTAACGTTGTCTTGGAGTTTCCCTTAACTGTTATCCTGGGAACTTCTTGGTCTCTCTTCCACATTCAACTCCATTTCCTGGATTCCATGCCTTCCTCTTTCTTGACATATTCCTGATTTGGGTAGCGTTCATATTCTAGACACTTCCTTAAGAGAAGACATCTGGGAAGTAAAAGTTTTAAGACTCTGTGTAGCAGAAAATGTCCTTGATGACAGTCTGGGTGTGGAATCCAACATGGAAGTAATTTTCCCTGAGAATTTCTAAGGGGGTGCTGCCATTGTCTTTCTAGCTTCCAGTGTCGCTGTTGAGATGCCCAATCCCACTTTATTTGTGAGGTCTGCTTCCCCTCTGGAAGCCATGGGGGGAGTCTTTTCATTTTGGTCCTTGAAGGGACTTGGTGTGCCTTGGTGGCAGTGTGTTCATCCACGGGGCTGGGTGGGCCCCAGCAGGCCCTTCCAAATTTGGAAATCGTGAACTTCAGCTCTGGGGCGTATTTTATGTTCTCCCACTCTGTCCTCTCTTCCAGGAGCTCCTGATGATCAGAAACCAGGTCTTCCCTCTCCCTCATTTCCCATCCCTGGCTTTTTGTTCTACTTTCTAGATGGTTTTTCTCAGATGGATCTTCTAATTGCTCTATTCTGCTAAAATATTTCTAATGTCTCAGTGCTTTCTTCATAGTTTTCTCTCCTTCCTCCACTAGTGGAATACCGAATTTCTCTAAGAATATTCATGGCAGGTGTTCCACTGGCTTCCTTAGCTTCTCTGTTTGTACTGGCTTGTGTCGCACACTGGGCCCAGCGTGTGAGGTTGTCCGTGTGCTCCAGGCCACATCGGCAGCACTGCTAAGCGTATTCCATGGTCTGCCACGCTTTGCTTACCCCGCTCCTCCTGTTGATGGGCGCTCGGGTTATTTTTTGGCTTGGGTTGTTATGGAGAAAACAGCTATAACTGTTCTTGTACAAATCTTTTTGTGCATGTATGTTCTTTTCTCTCGGGCAAATACCTAGGAGTGGAGCTACCTGGTCATGGGGGACATTGTGCCGTTTTACACCCCCCACCAACAGTGTTTGAAGTTCAGGTTCCCACATTTTTGCCAACCCTTGGTATTAACCTCATTTTGAATTGTTCTAAAGGGTGTGTGAGGGCATCTGGTGATCTCCCTGGGGCCTAATGAGGTCACGTGCTCGCTGGCCCTTTGTGTATCTCATTTTGTACAGTAGTGTTTACATTCTTATCCATGTTTAACTGGTGGTTTGTCTTTTGTTATTGATTCAGAGGAATTATTTATATAATCTGAATACAAGTCTTTTGCCAGATAATATTTAGTAGTAATTCTGTCTCTCAATCTCTGACTTTTCGTTTTCTCAATGGTATTTTTCGATGAATAGTTTTTAATTTTTATGAGGCGTGATTTTCCATTTTTTATGGTTACTGCTTCTGGTCTGCTGGGCTTCTGAGAGTTCTTGTCTATCCTAAGGTCACAAAGGCATTCTGCCTTCTTCTAGAAGCTCTGTGACTCCAGCTTGTGCATTCAGGTCTGTGAACCACCTGACACGTCTTGTGCCGGTCAAGGCTCTGTTCTCCTCATGTGGTCATCCAGCTGAGCCAGCACCTTCGGTTGTAGACTGTCCCTCCCCCGTGGCTGCTGTGTCCCCCATCAGAGCATGTGGGCTCTGTCGTGTCTGTCCTTCACGACACCACTGCCACAGCTTTATGGTAAATCTTAACATCAGACACTGCAAATTCCTGAGTTCTGTTTTTTTCAAAATTGCTTTTGGCCCTTCTAGGTCCTTTGCTTTTCCATATAAATTTTTAGAATCAGCTAAGTATTTTATGGGATTTTTTTTCCTATTGTAAATGTTTTCTTTTAAATTTCACTTTCAAAGTGTTTGTTGCCAGTATATAGAAATACAACTGATATTTGTAAATTGATGCTCTGTATCTTATAGCCGTGCTAAATTCACTTATTCTAATGACTTTTTTATTTTTATTTTTGCATTTCCTATATACATAGTTATATCTTCTGAGAATAAAGCCAGTTTTTGTCTTTCTTTCCAAAATACATATATGTCTTTTGTTTCTTCTTCTTGGCTTGTTGCACCGGTTAGACTTTGCAGTACAGTGTCGAGTGGAAGTGGGGCACACATGTCTTGTCCTGTCACCCAGGGGAGGGAGAGCATTCACTGTCATCACTGAGTGTCATCTCGGCTGTGGTGTCTATGGTGCCCTGTGTCAGATGGAGGAAGCGCCCTTCTTTTCTTAGTTTGCTGAGTGTGTATCGTGGATGGTTGTTATTGTGTTTCTGTCGAGACGACCGTGTAATTTTTCTCCTTTATTCTGTTAATGTGGTGAATTGCATTGATCGTTAAATAAAAACTGATGTCTTCTGAGGGTAGACCTGTTGGCCCATGACGTGTTGCCCACTGCTGGACTCCCTTTGAATCTGTGTGAGGTTGGGCTGCACGTGGGTGTGCTTGCTGGCTTCAGAGTGGAGTTGGGAAGTGCCTCTTCTTTTCCTATTCTCTGGGAAGTTTTATGTGAAATTTGTGTTACTCTTCCTTATACGTTCAGTAGCACTCACTAGTAAAACCATCTGGACATACAGTCTTCTTTGTGGAGATTTAAAAAGGAAAGGTTCGGTTATATTGATGGTTATAGTACAATTCAGATTCTCTTGTCAGTTTGGCACACTATGTCGTTCTAGGAATATGTCCATTTGATCTGAATTTTCCTACTTAGGCACGAGGTTCACACCTACTTCTCACTTTTGTAACTGAAGCATCTCTGCAGATGCGCCCTTTCTCACTCCTGACACCCCCTCCCTGCCTTTCCTTTTCTCGCAGGAGGGGCCGGGAGTTGGTCCTCTCCGAGCACCATTTGTTAGCTTTGTTGGTCCTCTCTACTGAGTCTTTTGTTTTTCTGCCTCATCAATTTCTGCTCTTACCTTTATTATTTCCGTAATTTGACTTGTTTGATTTAAACTGTTCTTTTTTCCCTAAGTTAGGGGTTGTAGATGTTGTGTTGTGACCTCAGGACGGAGAGGCCAGCCCTCTTGGGCTGCACCAGACCACCCTCTGTCCAGACGTTTCCGCCCATCCCCTTCTCTTTCTGGACTCCTCTGCCGGATTCCACACATGCTCTAGGCTCCCATACGTCTGTTCTAAGGAGCGGTCTCCATGTCCGTTCTGGGGTGTCCTGGGACTCAGGATTTTCTTGTGCCATCTCCATGCTTCATGGGTCTCCAGTGAGCCTGGTCTGCTGCTTAACCTGCTGAGTGAGGTCTTTATCTCAGACACTGTATTTTCCACTTGTAAAGCGGTGGTTGGCTCTATCCTATAGTTTCCAGTTCTGTGCCAAATTATCAATCTTGTCTTCAATTTCTTGAAAATTTCTTAGCGTGATACCTGAATATTTAATTTTTTTGTGGTGATATTGAATTTTGTTTTAATTGTGTTAAAATAAGCATGTGGGGCGCCTGCATGGCTCAGTCGGCTAAGCGTCCGACTTCAGCTCAGGTCACGATCTCGCGGTCCGTGGGTTCAAGCCCCACGTCGGGCTCTGTGCTGACAGCTCAGAGCCTGGAGCCTGCTTCAGAGTCTGTGTCTCCCTCTCTGACCCTCCCCTGGTTGTTCTCTCTCTCTCTCTCTCTTTCTCAAAAATGAATACACATTAAAAAAAATTAAATATGCATGCCACAAAATTTCCCACTATAAATATTTTTGAATGTGAAATTTAGCTGCATGAAGTACATTCACGATATTGTGCAACCATCACTACTCAGCTCTGGACCGTTTCCATCTTCCCAAACTGAACCTCTGTCCCTGTTACACCCTAGCCTGCCCCCACACCCCCCACCCCCAGTCCCCAGCCTCCGCTCTCTGTATCTGTGATCTTGACCCCTCCAGGTCCCTCATGTGAGGAGAGACCTTGTCCTTCTGTGTCTGGCTTCATTCACTTAGCGCAGGGTCCTCAAGTTCATCCATGTGTTAGCATTTTCTTCCTTCTTAAGGCCAAGCAACATCCCTTGTATGTGCATGCCACACTTTGCTTACTCCCTCACCCATCACACACGTAGGCTGCTTGCCGCTTTTGGCCCCTGGGACTCTAATCATGGTGGTTGTAGAGCCTGCGTTGTGTCTGCTTCACAACTGCTGAGGCTCTGAGAGACATCCCGGTAATGGCCGCAGCCCCTCTTTGGGGCCATGTCTTTGAGGCAGGCACTGAGGAGGAGGAGGTAGATGGGGATGACTGTCTCTGGGTCCTTTTGCCAGCACACGGCAGGTGCTGTTCCTGGCAACAGTGCTTACTTCTGCTCTGTGCTCCTGCTTGATGTAGAGGCTGTGCCCAGGTTGGCATCATCCGGGCCCTGACGGAGTGTGGCATCCCTGTGGACATGGTTGGAGGGACGTCCATCGGGGCCTTCATGGGCGCTCTATACTCCGAGGAACGGAACTACAGCCAGATACGGATCCGGGCCAAGCAGTGGGCTGAGGTGAGGGGTCTCTGCCCTCCCTGGAGCTCAGCACCAGGTCCCTGTGGTGCTGTGGAGGGCAGGAGGGCATTGGGACCTTTGGCCCCTGATCACACTCTGCAGGGCTCTGGCCTCAGATTGGGGTTTACAGGATGGTGAGGGAATGGAAAGCACAAAAGAGATAAGGACATCAGTGTTGGGAGGTTTGGCTCTGGTTGGTGCCTGGTCTTAATTTATAAAGGTGACTGAAGACAACACAGAGAGGTCAGCACCACCGGAAGAAAAGTTTAATGTTACCTGTAGTTGCCCACCCTACAGGACCACATGGGAGCACCCATGCCTGCGAGGCAGCGGAGAGGAGCAAGGGGAAGGCCGAGGCCAGAGCCTTTATGGGGGTTTCTGTGGGAAAGGCAAGGGAGGGCAGGGTAAACAGCTTCGGATGGGCTTTTGGAATAATTCCAGTGGGCTTGCCATGTAGGGGCTGTCCCCAGTTGTCTGGTGCCTGGGCCTGGGTTGATTCAGGCGGAGGGTTATTGACCTGGTGTGAGAGTGTGACATAGGGGGCTGAGGCGTGTGTGCTCTGGATCGCTCGGTTTGCAGGAGAGACGCTCCCAGCGGGCGAGGCTTCTGCTGTCTCTAAGGATTGGCTAGCCCTGCAAGGGGACAGCCTCTCCCCGGGTCTCTAAGACCCCACATGCCAGGGCATCAGGAAGATAGAAAATAAGAAAAAATTGCTAATAGCTGGCCGGGTGATGAATGCAGGCCAAAAAGCCCGCACTATAAGCGAGCTCGCTGCAGCAGCTCCCGTGGGCAGACTGGAGCCTGGTGGGGAGGCCGACTCACCTCTGTCCTGAAGGTACAGATGCCGTTTGCCCTTGTCACAGTTCCACTTGCTTTCCTGGGGCGGCACAGAGCCCCATGAGTGGGGTCAAAAGTGTTCAAGTTCTCCTTTTAAAAAAGAAAAGAAAATTGTTCATCTTCTATGGCAGAAGGTGTCAGAGAAGGCTATCTGCCCCATCCATGTGGCCCCAACTCTGTTCCAGAGACCCCTCTTTCCCTGAAATGAGCCACCCCAGACACCCCTCAGTGGGCCACTCCGAGGAGAGGTCCAGGAGCAAACACAGCTCGTCACTAAGGATGGCCTCTGAGAACAGTGGGTGTGGGCACAGTGTGCTTCAGCCTCAGTTGAGGGTCTGCTCACAGGCCAGGAGGACACCTCCCTTCCCCACCTCTGCTGGCCCAGTGCAGGTGTGGGACCGGCCAGGGAGCTTTGGGCTTGATGCCCCTGTCGTCCTCAGTGAGCAATGGGCTGTGGGACTCTGCACGGCAGGGCAGAATGGATCCCATCCAGGATGGCCTCTGTCCTGCCTGTCTGCGTGGGCCCTTGGCCTCCTGACGTGCTGAGGGGATGTGATTGTGGGGGCCGCCAGGCTTGACTCTGCAGGCTCTCTGGTGCTAGGCAGGGGCTTCTTCAGGAGTGAGGCCTTGCTAACCAGGGAGGACCCTGGGGTGTCCTGTGCTTCTGGGTCCCTTTCCTCTAGGAGCACACGGGTTCCCTCTGTTTGAACAGAGTCTCCACTCTGTTCATCTCAGTGTGAACACACTGGGGGGCAGCTCCCCCTTACCTGGGGGCCCACCCCTTGTGTGGCCTCTGTTTTAGGCTTCTCCATCTGTTTCTGTCCACACAGAGGCAGGGAGGACCTTTCCTCTCTATCCCTGACTCTTAAGAAGGTAGATAACCTTGAACCCAGGCATTCTTGGGGCAAGGCCAGTGCTGCCTGGTCAGTCACGTGTCCTCCTCGCAGGTCTAAGAGGCCCACGTCCTCACTGGGGAAGAATGAGCTTCAGTCCCACAAGAGAGGGAGGGTGGGGGGCCTTCAGCAGAGAGGACCCTCAGCAGGGCCCTGTTTCCGGGACCCTGTTGTAGGGCCTGCCATGCTGGAATGTGAGGGTCAACCCTGAGCATTCTAGGGCAGGGCGGCTCCCCCTCCTGGAGAAATCTTGACGGGTCGGGTGTTATTGCCTTTGGGGACCTCAGGGGGTAGCGGTCCCTGCCACTCACCTGCCAGTGTGGGTCCTGGATGGAGCTTCATCCTCAGCTCGGCCTCCTGAGCAGGTGTCAGCAGGCACCCTCACGGGACCTCAAGGCCCTGCTGCTCAGGCCCTGGAATTCTCTCCTCCTGGGGGACTCCTCAGGACGCTTCCCAGACACTCTTGTTCTGTTTGCAGGAAGCACAGACGTGTGCTGTGTCCCTGCTCCCTTTTCTGGATTTGGGCTCCTGTGGGATCACCTTGCCACTCTCGCCAGCAGGTGGGGGCGGGGTGTGAGCCCCTCATCCTCTGCAGGGGTCTCATGTGTGCCCCATCCACTCAGGACATGACGTCGATGGTGAAGACTGTGCTGGACCTGACCTACCCCATCACCTCCATGTTCTCGGGGGCCGGCTTTAATAGCAGCATCTGTAGCGTCTTCAAGGACCGGCAGATCGAGGTGCCCCCCAAAGCAGGGACCACCCTGGGGTGCCTCAGCTGGAGCCTACGGCCAGCCTGAGCCTGACTTGTGTCTGGGTGCTTGGCGTCCTCCTCATCCCCTCAAGCTCCTGGGCCTACAGGGTCAGGGAGCTGGCCGTCAGGGAGGATGTCCTAAGTCCTGTCCCCCTCCTTGCAGGACCTATGGATCCCCTACTTTACCATCACCACAGACATCACAGCCTCTGCTATGCGGGTCCACACGGATGGTGAGCACCTCCTCCTTGGGTGCCCCTTGATACGGGCTCAGGCATGCACAGGGCACAGCCCCCCACTCAGGGCAGAGTGGTCAGGGGAGGGACATTGAAAGAGCACCTCCAGGGGGGGCGGGTTGCAGGTAGAGGGCGTGGCAGCTCCTTGAACTGGACGAAGCACCAAGATGACCTGGAGGAGGCAAGACACTCAGGGAGATCTGAACACAGAGGTGATCCTGCTGTGAGCATGAAGGAAATGGGGAGGGACATAACCAAGAGCCTAAAAACACTGAGAAGTCCAAACTGGACACAGAAAGGTGGAGAAATTTTGTGAACTGGGAGCAGAGAGGAGTGGGGTGAAGGGCCTGCTTGGGCCGTGGGGTGTAATGAAGGGCACATGCAGGGCATGTGTTTTTATGAGTTCGAATCGGGAGGTAGAGGTAGACTGCTTGGGCTGGGGACCATGAGAAGGCTGATGCATGGGTGGCAGCTGAGGGCCCTTCTCCTGGGCAGAGCGGTTTGTGACCTGATTGCATGTGTCTCTCTGGAGGTGAGTGGGACGACGTGGCTCACACAGTGGAACGTGTAAAGACTGCAGAGCCACCCTGGCCTCCCTTGTGGAGGAGAAAGAACAGGAGGGGTGTCTGTCTTCAGGCCTGCGGCCATCCGCCAGAGCCAGACGTGCAGACTTCAGGACCCAAACGCTAGCAGGGCTCTGAGCTGAGGGTCCAGGGCAGGAACCCACCGTGGGCAGTGCGAAGCTCCCCTGCCACAGGCCCTGGTGACCTCTGCCCCAGCCCCCCGACTCTCCCCCAGGCTCCCTGTGGAGGTACGTGCGTGCCAGCATGTCTCTGTCAGGCTACCTGCCTCCCCTCTGCGACCCCAAAGACGGACACCTGCTGATGGACGGGGGCTACATCAACAACCTCCCAGGTGCTGCAGTGGGTGGGGAGGGGCTGCCCCCACCCCTGCCTCAGCCCCCTCCACTCCCGGGAAGGCCAGTGGCACGTTTCCCTCAGTGTTCCCTGGAGCAGGGGGTGGGGGGTTATAGGTGCTCCCGGAGTCCGGGGAACACGTCCAGGCACACACACAGACGCACGCCCTCGTGCACACTAGCTCGGGCACCGTGTGCTCCCAGCATATGGCCCTGTTTGTCGGCTCAGCAGCACTCAGAACAAGGGCCAAGTAGAGGAGCTGAGAGCAATTATGTCCCATCTGTGCCCACAGTCAGAACTAACAGCCAGAAAGTGCCAGGTCTGTTGTGGGTGAGGCCCCTCCCCTGGGCACACCTGTCACCTGTTGGACAGTTCTGTGCACTAGGCTGCCTCTCTACAGGCCCAAGGGGAGACCCTCTGGCTCCCAGTGCTATGCAGGCTCTCTCCCCGTCCCTCCCAAGCCCTGTTCCCACCCGGGGCTCTATGTGCCTGTCCTGGGTGGTGACCAAGGCTGTCTTCTCCCCAGCGGATGTGGCCAGGTCTATGGGGGCAAAGGTGGTGATTGCCATTGATGTGGGCAGCCAGGATGAGACGGACCTCACCAACTATGGCGACGCGCTGTCTGGATGGTGGCTGCTGTGGAAGCGCTGGAACCCCTTGGCCACAAAAGTCAAGGTGGGGGGCATAGCTCTGCACAGTGCCCAGGTCATCAGGTGCTCCTCTGTAGCTTCCCTTGAAGTCTCTCCATGCTCTCATACCACTGGCCCCAAGATGGGCGGTGTGCTGCTGCCCAAATGCCTCCTGTGGGCGGGGGAGGGTTGTAGTGCATTCCAGGCCCCGAGGCCAACGGAGCTTGCTCACTGTCCTTGCCAAGGATCCTGCCTGGACCAGCTCTGGGGAAAGGGAACAGGCCCAGAGGCTCCACACTCTGTCAGGATACATCTCCAGGACCCCTGGCCGGGCACCTGCCCTCCCAGGCCTAGCAGGAATGTGTCTCCCCTTGGGGAGGGGAGGGGAGGGAGAGGGTCAGGGCACAAGATCCAGGCAGCTGTGCCCGCATGGGGCCATGTAGGGACCGCAGAGCCTTGCTCAGGTGCTCTGATGGCAGCAGGTGTTGAACATGGCAGAGATCCAGACACGCCTGGCCTATGTGTGCTGCGTCCGGCAGCTGGAGATGGTGAAGAACAGTGAGTACTGTGAGTACCTGCGCCCCCCCATCGACAGCTACGGTACTCTGGACTTTGGCAAGTTCAACGAGATTTGCGTGAGTGCAGCTGGGGTGCGGAGGGTCGGCGGGGTCCAGTATCTGCCTGCCCCCTCTCCAGCCTCCGTGCCCTCACTTCTGAGAGCTTAGAAGTGGGGGCTCCTGGTGTGTGTGCAGGAAGTGGGGTATCAGCACGGGCGGACAGTGTTTGACATCTGGGGTCGAAGTGGTGTGCTGGAAAAGATGCTACAGGACCGGCAGGGAACGAGCAAGATGAAGGCGTGTGATGTGAGTGCCAGAGCTCGCACCCTCCTTCCCTTCCTGCCTCAGTGGGCCCGAGAGGCGCAGAACTCCCTGCACTCTGCAGGACCGTGGCACACCCCCTCAGCTGCTCAGGGGCCAGAAGACAGGGCAGGGGTGTGACCCCGTGGGGGTGAACTCTTGGCCTCTGCCTCAGCATCCCCTCTTTTTGCCCCACTCTGGCTCTCTACTCTTCTGGCACTCACGGTTGAAGGGGATGGGGGCTTGCTTAGGCCCCTGCCCATCTTCTGTGCCCCTGCCCCAACTCCAGGAGTTAACTTGGGCACCTTGGCAAACTAGGGCCATAGAGGGTCACAGAGATGTCTCTTCCACCTCGGCCCTCCAGGTCCTCACCTGCCCCAATGCCTCCTTCACGGACCTTGCTGAGATTGTGTCACGCATTGAGCCTGCCAAAGTAGCCACAGTGGACGGTGAGTTGGACGCCCAGGACATGCACAGCCGCAGGTGGGGGTGGCAACATCTCTTTCTGACCCTTGGTGTGCCCAGCAAGCCACCCTGGTCACCAGGCTCCCTCTAGCAGCCCCTGGACCTGATGAGTGGCAGGTAGGGGCTTGTGCCACCATGGCATGGCCCCTGCTCTTGAGAGGGGACCCACACGGCCCTCCCTTCCGCCCAGACGAGTCTGACTACCAGACGGAGTATGAGGAGGAGCTGCCAGATGGCTCCAAGGACACGTATGCTGACTTCCAGAGCGCCCCGGCCCACTTGGGCTCCGACTCGGTGAGCTGCCTAGACCTGCCTGTGGTGCCCCTCAGCTGAGGCAGCTCCGAGGGCTCCAAGCAGGCCAGCTGCTCGCTCCCTGCTGCCCTGCGGCACAGAGCCACAGAGACCTGGCCCTGGGTCGGCCCTTTGGGCTCACCCCCACCTGCACGGTGTGCGGTTTGATTCTAGGAGGACGAACCCTCACCTCGGCCTCGGTACCCCAGTCTGGCTTCCCCAAACTGCCCTGCTGTTGATATGCTGACGGAGATGGGTGGAGCCCCTCACTCTGATGCGCCCTAGAGTCCGCCTCTGCTGTGGGCCTTTCTCAGAGACCGACCGGGCTCCTAGAGTTCCCGGGGGCTCTTCCCCACCGGGCTGGGGCCCAGCGCCCTGTGCACCATGGGTCCAGCTTCGTCTGTGCCGGACCCAACCTGTATGTGTTTGGGGTGGGGGGTGGGGGGGCGGCGGGGGCAGGTCTCTGGCTTCTGTGTACTGGCAGCGGCTGGTGGAGCACTCGGTCCTGGCACCCCTGCACACACAGCAGTCCTAGGGGCTCCTTGAGGCCTCTGAGAGATGTTGGAGCCCCTGAAGCATCAGGGCCTGATGTGCCAATAAAGGTAGCTCTGCTTGTGCGTGGACACGTCCGTTTGCCAACGTCCCCGTGGCACGATGCGCCTGACCGGAGCCAGAGAGCAGCCTCCGGCTGCACCACTGATCTGCCGTGAGGGCCACGTCCCCGAGGCCAGGTGGGGTGTGAAGTCGTCATGTAGGGACCCCAGGCACCCCTCTGCTGGGGCTTGAGACCGCAGGGCAACAACTAGCCAGACAGGCAGGGCGCCCAGGGTCTGGCGTGGAGCCAGTGTGCCCCCGAACCAAGAATGAGCCCCCTCCAGATCTCTCCCGCGAGCGTCTTCCCACGCAGTACACGAGCCGCGCTCCGAGGTTGTACGCCGCCCACACTTTCTCAGATCGTTAAACGGCGCCCGGGAGTCCTTTTGTAGAAAAGGAGAGAGCGCTCTGGCGCTGTCACTTTGGGGTCCGCAACCCGTGCAGACCTGTGAGGGGCACGGAGAACCCTGACCCGAGGGCCCAGGACCTTGCAGTCGGGTGACCGCTGGACTCAGTTTCTCCGCACCCCGTCCCAGCCCCGCCCCCTCGCCCGGCACGGTGGGCGGAGCCACCGCCCCGGTCCCCTCCTGACGACCCGGCCAGGCCCCGACGTCACGGGCAGCCGCCCCCAGGCCTGACGTCGCGGTGGGCGGAGCCCCTGGCCTCGCCCCGTCCGTGACGTCGCGGTGGGCGGAGCCCCCGCCCCCGGCCCCTGCCGCGCTCTCCCGGTGCGGCGGGACTCGCGGAGGGCCCAGCGCGGGCCATGCGGGGCCCGAGCCCGAGTCCCGGCGTGGCGCGGCTCCCCCGGCGGAGGCGGCGGGCGCGGGGCGCGCTCTGAGGCCGGGGGATGCGCCGCCGCCGCCGCGACGATGGGCGCCGCCGCCTCCCGGAGGAGGGCGCTGAGGAGCGAGGCCATGTCCTCGGTGGCGGCCAAAGTGCGGTGAGTGCGGCGGGGCCGGCCGCCGGGGCTCAGCGCCCGCCCCCGGCCCCCTCCCCCGTGGCGGGGCTTCTCGCCGAGTCTCCTTCCCCCGCTCCCACCCCCACCTTGTGCGGCTCCCCTCCCGGAGACAGCTGCGGCTGAGATGCCCGACCTCACGACCCCCCCGCCCCCCCCCCCCCAACACACACACAGAGTGACAGGGGCTGGACAGAAAGCAGGCCAGGGCCCCGGCCACGTTGCACTGGGACCCAAGGCCCCCGGAACTGCGACCTGCTAGCCCTGGGCTTTCTGGGGTGGGAGGGCACTGTCTGCCATGGGTGACCCCGGCCCCTCCCTTACCGGTGCCCAAGGTCTGGGTGGGGGTGGGGACCCCAGGCTCCCATCTGAGCAGAGTCCAGAGTGGTCTGTGTGCACTGACAGCGCACCCCGCTGTCCACCCTTCAGAGCAGCCCGAGCATTTGGCGAGTACCTGTCCCAGAGTCACCCTGAGAATCGGAACGGTGCAGGTAGGGGCATTCGAAGAGGTACCGGGGCGGGGTCGGTTCGCAGCCCCACCGCACCCCCACGACCTAGGGATGCTGTCCCCTGCTCCAGCAGCCCAGGCCCGGCCCGCAGGCTGTGGAGACTGTGGGGTGTGAGCAGGCAGCAGCTGCTCTGCTGGGCTGGCTTCCTCACGCCCCCTGCCCTCCCTGGCCCAGAGCCCCAGAAGGAGCTTGGAGTCACTCATCACCATGGCACCCACCCAGCCTGGGCCGTTGGCATGGCAACAGGCCTCCTGGCACCCCCAGGGCTGGCACCGCTGTCTCTGGGGGCCAGCTGGTGGGGGGGAGGGGAGAAATTGGCACTGGGCACACGAGTGCAGTGGCAGGCTGGGAGGTGGCCTGTTTATTCCTGTCCACCCCCCACCGTCACCCACAGGTAGTCTAGCCTGTCGCCCCCACGCACGCACACCCAGAGCTCAGGGCCCAGGTAGGAGGAGGGTGGGAGCCTCTAAGAGGAGTGCGCAGCTTGCAAACACCTTTTCTGGAGATACCCGGGGCTTAGGATGTGGTCACCGGGGCTGGGGGGCAGCCTCTGCCCGCCCCCCCCCCCCCCGCCCCATCTGAGCCAGGCATTCGCTGGGTGTTCTTTGCCCTCATGGCACCAGGAGAAGGGGGGGCAGGGCCAGGAGGGCTTCAGTTCACCTGCTGCCTCTCTCCCAGACCACCTGCTGGCTGATGCCTACTCTGGCCACGACGGGTCCCCCGAGATGCAGCCAGCCCCCCAGAACAAGCGCCGCCTCTCCCTCGTCTCCAACGGCCGCTATGAGGGCAGTCTCTCAGAGGAGGTCATCGGTGGAAAACCGACCGCTGAGGGCCCCCAGCCCCGCGTGTACACCATCTCCGGGGAGCCTGCCCTGCTGCCCAGTCCCGAGGCCGAGGCCATCGAGCTGGCTGTGGTGAAGGGGCGGCGGCAGCGGGAGCGGCACCCCCACCACCACAGCCAGCCCCTGCGTGCCAGCCCAGGGGGCAGCCGCGAGGACGTCAGCAGGCCCTGCCAGAGCTGGGCAGGCAGCCGCCAGGGCTCCAAGGAATGTCCCGGGTGCGCCCAGCTGGCCCCTGGTCCCAGCCCTTCCCCTCGGGCCTTTGCGCTGGACCAGCCACCTCTGCCTGAGGCCACCAGCCGCCGCAAGAAGCTGGAGAGGATGTACAGTGTCGATCGTGTGTCTGGTGAGGGGCTCGTTGAGGAATGGGCAGGCTGTGGGGCAGGGTGGTAAGCTGAGCCTTGGACAGGTGGAGGGTGCCCAGGTCGTGGCATGCAGGTAGCCTCCTGCTGCTATCTCCCACGCCACATGTCAGCCCTCGTAGTTGGTTTTGGCCCTGCCAGCACCAAATCAATCAAGGAGTGCTTCCCGGAGGAGGGGGGCGGGGGGCAGGAGAATCTTAAAGATTGAGCAGGCAGAAAACATGGCTTAATTGGAAGATGGGTCTGCCTTTGGGAAATCCTGGGAAATAGTCCCTGCCCTGGGTCCCAGCAAATGGAGTTCTCATTCACCCCAGGAAGCACATATCTATCTGGGGCCTGGCCAGCCATTGGGAGCCTCCCAAGGATTGTTGAGCTGTGTGGGTGGCTGGTGAGCCCTGAAGGCCTACTGTGTCTAGAAGAGGCCTCTCTGGGACACTTGAGCAGCCCCATGCCTCTTGAATCTGAGGGCACTTCCTAAAAAGCAGAGTCCTTACTAGCTGAGCACCCACATCGTCCCAGGACACCCCCTGGGCTTCCAAGTCAACAACCTGCTTGGGCATCAGGGCACAGGCCTGAGGTGTGGGCAGTTCAGCTCCATGACCTCACACTCCTCTGATGAACACAGCTCAGGGGCTGGGGTGGGGGGGTCAGGGCAACTCTCAGGGGGGTAGAGCAAACTTTCATCCACCTTGTCTAGGAGCTGGAGGGGGCAGCCCTCAGCAAGACCATCTCCATGCTGCCTGAGGGCTCCGCCTCACTCTCCTGGCAGGGTCCAAGGGAGTGGAGTGTGCAGGATGCAGACAAAGGGAGGCTGCAACCATTGTCCCTGCCCTGCTTCTCTCCGAAGGGGAACAAAGTGAACCCTTTTTTCTCTGGGCACCCTGGACACAGGCTGTGCTTTCAAAGGACCGCTCTTCAACTGTAGGCCACCAAAGGGAGAGCTAAGCAAAGACAAACTGTCACGAAGCCGCTGAGCTGTCTTGGCTTGAACAGCTAAGCGGGCACATGTTGCCTTACGGCCTGTGCCAGCCTCCGCCCACCTGGGAGAGGGTTAGGGGACCCTGGTGCCTTTCCTCCACTGGCTTTGGCAGAAGCATTGCCTTCCCTGGCAGAAGGGGGTAGAGGCTTTAGGAACTCCCAGGCCACCCTAGCCACTTCTTTTGTCTTCCAGATGACGTCCCCATCCGTACCTGGTTCCCCAAGGAAAACCTCTTCAGCTTCCAGACAGCAACCACAACTATGCAAGCGTGAGTTGTGTACCTGATACGTGCCCGCTGTGAGGGGTGGTGCTCAGGAACTACTGCCAGACCCTCTCCTGCCCTCTGGGCCCACCTGGGTGGCTATTTCTGAGCGACCCCACATGCCCATGTCCCACCAGGTCTGCCAGATGTGACATCAGTCTCAAGGAAGGCAGCGCTGGCCGCTCTTCCCCCCCACTCCCACCCTCCACTGCCCCTCCCATGCCCCCTCCCTTCCCACTCCTCCCTTGCCCACTGCCCTGCCCTCTATCTCCTAGCCCTCCCCTGTCCCTCATGGTCCTCTGCGGACCTGGCCCAGGGCTGAGGCTGATGTAGTCACCACTGGGGCGGTTCTTCCAGGCCACGGCCCCATCTCAGCTTCCCAAACAGCAGCTTACTTGCGTATTCTGTATGAGCCTCAAGGGATCACAAGTCAGGAGTCCCCTGCAGGGGCCTGCTCTTCTCTACCTGTGACACATATCTGGGTTTGTTTTCTGATATAGCGTTCCTTCCCGGGAGGCACCCTTTGCTGCAGTGTCCCCCACACTGAGGAAGCTCCCGCCCCTCGTGCTACCCTGGGGAACCCACCCCTGCCCTCAGGCTGGCTGGGGACTGCCATCTTTGCTGCCAGGCCCAGGCCCAGCAGAAACAGGCCTCTGTGCAGGCCCAACCACGTCACAGCACTTGGTGGCACGGGCCAGTGACCTCAGTGTCCACTGCCCTTTCATGGGCTTACCACAGCACTGCTAGTTGCCTTGCTAGTGCCTGGAGTGCCTGTGAGGGACCCCTGGAGTCCATGACAAGAAGGGAAACGACTGGGAATTTACAAGCTGAGGGGGTCGTGGCTTACTGTGTCTTCTTTCTTACGCTGCCCCTTCCCGCCGCACCTCCAGCATCTCGTAAGTACTCTGCGGGACCCTGAGCCTAAGGGCATGGTGGTTGTCCCTGGGGGACCCCCCACCCCCCACCCCCAAGTAGGTTTGGACAGGCCAGGGACCTGGGCCTTGACTGTGAGGGAGTGCTGTGTCCCAGCACCAAGGCCACAGCAGGGCCTGCCAAGAGCCGGGCCGAGGACAGGGTGAGGCAGGCCAGGACCCTTCTGCCCGGCCCTGCGCTCTGGATGCCCCTCCAGGCCCTGTGCTCACGCTTCTGTCCCCACGTCTCGGTCCCTCCTACCTACCTGCGGCCAAGGGCAGTGCTGACTCGTGGTGGTTTCCCAGGGTGTTCAGGGGCTACGCGGAGAGGAAGCGCCGGAAACGGGAGAATGATTCCGCGTCTGTAATCCAGAGGTAGGGCCTGCCAGCCACTCGCCACCAGAGTCCGTCTCTTGTCTGTGCTGGTCTGGCCTGGGCCCACTGGGCCCTCGCAGACCTGATGGGGGAAGGGCGGTGGCGACCACTGGCCTGGCCCTGCTCTGGGGACGCTGCAGGCAGGAGAGGTCATGTGACCTGGGCCCCCCAGGCCTGTGTTTTGGTGTGTTTTGGGGGTACATTGCCAGTTGAACTGCAGCCAGCTAGCCCACCCGTGTCTCTTTCTGGCCCTTGAACCCCAGAGCTGTGGGGTCAGCAGCAAAGCTTACGCTCCCCATGCCCCACCTCAGAGACGTGACCAGAAACCTTGTCCATCTTGGACACTGGACCCTGGCGGGGCACAGATTTGGGGGCAAAGACCTGTCTCTGAGGTGGCCCAGGGACAGAAGGGCAGGGGAGGGAGTGTCTGCAGGCCCCAAACCTACCTGGGGTCGGTGCGGACAGTTGCGCTTCCCTGGCCCGAGAGCACAGGAAGCAGGAGCCCTTGACCACCTGGAAGAGGGGGGGCTGATGGGGTCCAGAGTATGCCTGGGCCCAAAGAGGGAATTAACGGTGGGCAGTGGAGGTGGGCGCCTGAATGCTGGGGAGCCACCAAGGGAGTGGTCCTGCATGGGAAGGGGGGGGGGACGGGGACGGGGAAGAGGGGGGTGACCGCAAGAGAAGGCGTGATCATTGTGCCTTTGTCCTGGCAGCAAAGGGGAGCCCTGGAAAGGTGTCAGCAGGAGAGGGACTGGGTGGACGGTGGGTGAGTGGGAGAGCGTAGGGGCGCCAGGAGGGCATTTATCACCTAAAAGGGCGAAGGCAGGCCATGTCAGGTCCGGCTGCTGGGGGAAGAGTGGCGAGCCGGAAGCATGGGGGATCCGTCCGCCACCCACCCCCCTTTCGCGGTCCTCACCAGCCACCGGTGTTTCTTCCCCAGGAACTTCCGCAAACACCTGCGCATGGTCGGCAGCCGGAGGGTGAAGGCCCAGAGTAAGATCCTCGGCGGGAGGGCGAGGGGGTGGTGCTGCTCTTGGCCGGCTGGGGCTTCGCAGGCTGCTCGCTGCACCGGAAAGACCCAAGTTCCCAGATCCCCATTCCAACCCCACGGCCTTCTTCCTACCGCCCCAGGCCCGCCAAGAAACCCTTGACTCTGGCCCCGCCCCTAGTCCTGCTGCGGTCTCCCTGACTCAGGCTCCGCCTCAGGTCCAGCACGCAACCCCACCTCAGAACGCCTGGCTCTGCCCCTAGCCCCCCTCCTGGCTCAGACCTCGCCCGAGAACCGTTCGCCCCGCCCCAGGCTCCGCCCCCCAGCCCCTCCCCCCAGAACACCTGGCTCAGGCCCCGCCCCTAGCCCCCGGCTCAGAACCTCTGGTTCTGGCCTCGCCCAGGCTCCGCCCCCACCTCCACCCCAGAACACTTGGCTCCAGCTCCGCCCCCCGTCCCCCCACCCCCAGCGGAACCGATGGCTTTGCCCAGGCTCCGCCCCTAGCCCCGCCTCAGAACCTCTGGCTCTGGCCCCGCCCCGCCCCAGGTCCCACACGCCACTCTTGTCCCCTCGCCCCAATTGGCGTCATTAGGCGCCACCCCCTAGTCCTGCCCCACCTGACTCGGTCCCGGGTGGCCCAACTGATGTCCTCCGACCTCCCCGCCGGCCGGCCGTCGGGAGCTCGAGGACTCGAGGACTCTCCCCCTGGCTTTCCTAAGTCTGCAGTCCCTTGTGTCTGGAGTCCCCTCAGGCTGTGCCCCTCCCGCCCCCGCCCCCCGCCTGCTGACGCGGCTTTGCTCTCACTGCAGCGTTCGCCGAGCGGCGCGAGCGGAGCTTCAGCCGGTCCTGGAGCGACCCCACCCCCATGAAAGCCGACACTTCCCACGACTCCCGAGACAGTAGGTGCCCGTAGGTGCCCGGCGCAGGCCGGCCCACCTGCCTCAGAGGTTCCCCTAGTCCCCCAGTCCCCGCGCTCCGCAGGGCGGGTCTCCTGCCCGGGCAGCTAGGCTTCCGCGCTTCTGCTCTCTGAGCCTCAGTTTACCCATCTGTGAGGCGGGGGCGCCTGGCACCTCCGACCTCGTGGGCAGGGTTAACTAACGGCTACGGCAGTGCTGGGCGGGGGCGAGTGTGTGCTTCACCGACTCTAGAGGCCTGAGACGCTGCAGTGCCCTGGCTGGAGCTGACCCTTGCACGGAGGTCAACAGCGCAGCAGCTCTGGTGGCAGCGGCCAGTCTCGCCAGGCTGGTGGTGGCCAGTGTTGGTCTCTGTCACCCACCCTGGGTTTCTCGCCGGCCTGGAGGGCCCTCCAGGACCATTTATCGCGGGTTCTGTCTGCCACCCGTGTCTGTGGACCACGGCTGGGGCTGGAGGTGGTCCACAGTCCTGGTGACCCATCCTGCCCCTCAGGTAGTGACCTGCAGAGCTCACACTGCACCCTGGGCGAGGCCTTTGAGGATCTGGACTGGGAGACCGAGAAGGGCTTGGAGGCGGTGGCCTGTGACACAGAGGGCTTTGTGCCCCCCAAGGTCATGGTGAGGTCGGGCCGTCTTTATGCTATTCCTATTCCAGCCTGTCCTGGGCTGGAGGGGGGAGGTCCCTTTTCCTCCAGGAGCCCAATGGCTCTGCCAGGAGATGATGCGGCCACTACAGGCTGCCTAGCAGTGGGGGACAACCTCATGGGGCCTCCCACTGCCCGTTGGCTCCAAGGTGGCTGGGCCCTGAGCAGCTCCCCGTGCTGTCTCCAGCTCATCTCCTCCAAGGTGCCCAAAGCCGAGTACATCCCGACTATCATCCGCAGAGATGACCCGTCCATCATCCCCATCCTCTATGTGAGTGACCCTCCCCCGGCCCCTGGTTCTGGGTTGGACTGCTGCCCAAGAGGGACTCTGAGAGTGTGGCCCGTGTCTGTTTCAGGACCACGAGCATGCGACTTTTGAGGACATCCTGGGTATGTGTCCTCCAATCCCCTGTCTTCTGATCCTGGGTCTGGGGGCTTACCTATGGGCCATGGGGGGCTTTGGAGGGCCGTGCTCACACTCCTCCCTCCATAGAGGAAATAGAGAAAAAGCTGAACATCTATCACAAAGGGGCCAAGATCTGGAAGATGCTGATTTTCTGCCAGGTAGGACTCAGTCCCTTTCTGCCGTGGGGGTGGGGGGTATTGAGAATGCAGGCTTCGTGCAGACGTGTGTGAGTGCGTGCATGTATGGGGACGGTGGATGGACGCCCTGTGTATGCCCCACGCGGCCAATTGCAGTTTCTTACAGGGTGGCCCAGGACACCTGTACCTGCTCAAGAACAAGGTGGCCACCTTTGCCAAAGTAGAGAAGGAGGAGGACATGATCCAGTGAGTGGGCAGGGCTGCACGCGGGGGCTGGGCAGAGGGGCTGGAGGCAACGTCCACCCACACAGCCCATCCCCACAGACCCTCCCTGTGAGGCTCTGTCTCTGGAGCCCTGCCCTGGCCTCTGGCCTGCCCCTCCTTGCACCTGGGGGCCTGGGCTGGAGACCACTTGTGACCCACCCCTCCCCCACCAGCTTCTGGAAGCGCTTGAGCCGCCTGATGAGCAAAGTGAACCCAGAGCCGAACGTCGTCCACATCATGGGCTGTTACATTCTGGGAAACCCGAATGGGGAGAAGGTACAGGAACCCCCAAGCCCTGCTCCGGTTTTCTGGAGACCCCAGATCCAGTAAAAGACTTGACAGCACGTCCCACTTTTTCTTCTGTTCCCTTTCTCTCTTCCTTAACCCCCCAGAACCACCTATGCATGAGCCCCCGTCAGTGGTAGAGAATTCCTGCTTCCCCCCAACACCGTTCACCACCCCCCTTCCCTTACCCTGAACTCATGGCCCTGCCCCGCTCTTTCAGCTGTTCCAGAACCTCAGGACCCTCATGACCCCTTACAGGGTCACCTTTGAGTCCCCCCTGGAGCTGTCGGCCCAAGGTGAGTTTCGCAGGCTGGCTCCCGGCCTGAGGGGCGGGGTCCAGGAGGTAGAGGCCTGAGGCCTAGCCACCCTCTCCTTTGGCCCCAGGGAAGCAGATGATAGAGACCTACTTTGACTTCCGGCTGTACCGCCTGTGGAAGAGCCGCCAGCACTCGAAGCTGCTGGACTTTGAGGATGTCCTGTGAGGGCCACGGCCACCGCCTGGCTGCTTCCTTGGACCGGTGGCTGGGGCTGGGCCACGTGCTGTGGGCCGCCCAGGACCACGCGGTCCCAGTCTTCACAGCCGCTTCAGGGCACCCTCAGATGTCGCTCAGGTTCCCACCCACGGACGGGTCTGGTCCTCACTGCACCACAGGCCAGAGGTCACAGCCCCCAGGGCCCCGGGACGAGCCTCACCCCATGTGGCCAGGGGTTGCTCAGCGGCCAGGCGCTGACAGGGCCTAGGCCTCGTGCAGAGGGTGCAGCACTGGGGTGGCTCCTCTTAGCGGGTTCATAGAAATAAGTGCAATTTTCACACCCCCAAAACAATTCAAAGGGAAGCAGCATTACTAGTTGAATAGTTAAGTGCTATGTTACCAGTTACGGTGTAGACAACCTAGCCCAGTGTATGTTCAGGACCTTGTCTGCCCCCAGCCCCCCAGCCCTGCCGTATTTGATCACCAGCACCAGGGTGGCCCGTCCGTGGGGGCGGTGTCGCCTGGCTGCCCGGCCCGGCTCCGGCCTTGGCCGAGTGCCTGATGGTCTTTGCTTGTTCCCTCTTGCCACCCACTGCTTACTCTGACCTCAGCCGTACTGGCCTAGCAGGGGTGCCTGGGAAGCCGCGGGGCAGGGGGGAGGTGACACACCTCCCTTCTCTCAGGAGGCTCTGGGTTGAGCCGGGCCCTGCCTGCTCCCCGTCCTCCAGCACCCGCCTGGCCCTCTGATGCCGCGGTGCGTTCAGCTTTTGCCAGCCTTGGTCTGGAGGCTTCTCCCAGCACAAAGGGTTTGGCAGGGGCAAGTGGGGCTGGGCCCCGCTGGGTGAGAACCCCGCCGCACACTGCAGTGGGTGCCTGGACCCCGCAGCAGCGCTGAGCAGACGGTGGACTCTGGGCTGTGGCCTTGCTGGGGCCCAGTGGGGCCGGCTCTTGTATATAGCTGGGGCTCAGGGGCAGGACCCCTTTGCAGAGCCTGGGTCTGAGGACACCTGGCTGTGCCCTCAGCTAAGGGAGGGGGCAAGGGCATGTGCTGGGCTCTGAATGATGTACGATATCCCTTAGAGTGACCATTAAACCTGACCCTCTGCTGCGGCCACCGCCTGGGTCTCCTCTGTCAGCCCTGTCCCTTACCTCCCTGGGCCCAGGAGCTTCTGGGTCTGCTGGTCCAAGGTTGCTGCTGTGGTGGCTGCCCGCACACCTCTGCCTGGACTGACAGGGCTGGGTGGGGCCGCTAGACCTCCTTGCCCAGGACACACTCCGGAAGAAGGTCTGGCAGCCAGAGGAAGGGGAGAATGGAGAAAAGCAGGTTCTTGAGATGGCCGCTGGGGGGGGCAGGGGCTGTGCTCCTGGAAAAGGTTTGAGAAGGATCAGGAGGTGCAAACAGAGACACTCCTGTGCCCCGCCTCCTCTGTCACTACCCCCAGGCACTGGGCGGAGGGCCACCCATCCCTCTCAGGCCACTCTCCGCGTGTGGTCAGCAGCGTGGCTGCAGCAGGATGCCAAGAAGTGACCACGGGACCAGCTGGCCAGTCTTCTTCTCTGTCATCCCCAGATGTGCCTAATGCTGCTTTCCCCCCAGTGGCAAAGCTGCTGCTGGACATAGCCAGGCTATGGCTATGGCCAGCCTGGCTGCCTGGTGGCTCCTGGTCCTGTGGCCCAGGGATGGAGCGGCAGGTGCCAGCTGGGTGTGTCCACGCCAGCAAGGGCTGGAGGGGACAGGAGGCCACCGGCGGACGGCATGGGCAGAGGCTGGGAGGCTTGCGGCCCGGGATGTTGAGAACCTGGGGCCCAGCGGCGCTTCCTGGGGTGGGCGTGCCAGCTCTGGGGGCACACGGCCCTGGAGCCTCCAGGCGCGTGCACGGTCTCCCACGCAGGGCTATGGAGGGCAGCGGAGGTGTTGGCACCAACGTGGACGGACACACTGTAGGTGCGTAGACTAGATTCCAGATGCCTGTCCACACGCTCTCACGTACTGGGTCGCTGACTACAAAGTCATGGGTCACTCGGGAGTCCTTTGTGCTCTCGGTTCCTGAGCCGTGGCGCGTCTCCCCTACTCCTCACACCTGAAGTCCACGTGGTGCTGCCAGAATCGCTCTCCGTGGGCTTGGCCCTCCGTGTGCAGGCCGTGAGGCTGGCCGTCCCCAGATGACCCACCTGCCTGCCCACCGTGTGCGCAGAAGGCACGTCCGCTGCGCCGCTGCGGCCCTCGTCCGAGACCAGCTGGAAGCTTTGTCACGGGCCCCTGCCCCTCCCCTGGCCCCTGACGGGGCCCTGCATCTGCAGGTCCGGGCTGCTCCCGCAGGTTGTCCTCCCCACACGCCTCTTAGGGATGGCTGTGGTGGGGAAGGCAGGGACATCTGCCGGCGGGAGGCTCGCGGCCTTGCACCTGGCTCCCGAGCTTCTGTTCCTCGCCTGTGGCCACTGAGAAGCACGGAGGGAAGGATGTCAGATGGGGCAGGTGCCCAGTACAACGCGGACAAGCGTTTTAGGGAAGCACAAGCAGGGAAGGTGGTAGCAGACGTGGGGCTGAGGCCGTGCTGCTGACCCACCTGCCCCAGCAGCTGGAGGCAGTGATGGAACTTAGGTCCTTGCCATGTAGGAAGTTCTTCCCTAAAGTAGAAAAAAAAAGTTTTTTTTTAACATTTATTCATTTTTGAGAGACAGAGTGTAAGCAGGGGAGGGGCAGAGAGAGAGGGAGAGGCAGAATCCGAAGCAGGCTCCAGGCTGTGAGCTGTCAGCACAGAGCCTAACGCGGGGCTCAAACCCACGAACTGCGAGACCGTGACCTGAGCCCAAGTCGGATGCTTAACCGACTGAGCTACCCAGGTGCCCCGACCTGTAAGAAGTTTTTAAGTATTAATAAGAAAAGGACAGGGGCTCTTGATTTCAGCTCAGGTCACAGTCTCACAGTGCATGGGTTCGAGCCCTGAATGGGGCTTTGCGCTGACAATTCAGAGCCTGCTTGGGATTCTGTCTCTCCCCCTCTCTCTGCCCCTCCCCTGTGCATTCTGTCTCTCTAAAAGAATAAATAAACTTTTTGGGGCGCCTAGGTGGCTCAGTCGGTTGAGCGTCTGACTTCAGCTCAGGTCATGATCTCATGGACCGTGATTTCGAGCCCTGTGTCGGGCTCTGTGCGGACAGCTCAGAACCTGGAGCCTGCTTCGGATTCTGTGTCTCCCTCTCTCTCTGACCCTCCCCTGCTCGTGCTCTGTCTCTCTCTCTGTCTCTCTGTCTCTGTCTCTGTCTCTGTCTCTCTCTCTCAAAATAAATAAACATTAAAATAAATAAAGCGAGTAGGTAAGTGAATGCTGATGGTGACACATACACCTTCATAATTACTCAGAAGGCCAGGCCTGAACACCCGTGTCTCCAATCGGCATGGGCAGAGTCGTCCCAGCCTGCCCCGTGTCCCCCACACTGCCCTGGCTGGAGCTCGCTCACATGGTGTGGGTGGCCCAGCCTGCATGTCCAGGCTAGCCCCCACAATCCCGAATGGCTATCCTCAGCCCCAGACGAGGGCCCTGGAGGACAGAGCTGGGGCATGGTCAGCCAACAGGGTGGGTGGGGGAGTGTCTCCAGTCACATCGAGGTGAGATCCTCCTCATCTAGAGAGATGGTGTGACTACAGGCTGTGAAGGAAGGTGTGGCCGCTCGCTCCTGGCAGAGGAGAGAGGACCTGACACCTGCCCCTGCGAATGGCAGGGCGGGCCAGGCCGCCTCCGTCCTCACTCCTCTGCCGAGACATAGGGCGCACATCTGGCTCATCCAGAACCTCCCAATGCTCCCTCACCCGTGGAAGGAAACTCACGTTTCGCACCACCATTTGCCCCCTGCTTCCAGAAGGGACACTTTGCGCCCACAGCTCCTTTCACTAAGTCTGTGCACCCTAGAGAACAGATTGGTACTTGCGTTTCCCGTTGAGTGGTCTCCGGAAACCAGGGTCGGGGGAGATCGTCAGCCACTGTGGGAAGTGCCCCCACGGGTCCCACCCCGTGCAGCTGTCAGCCAGACGGGGTCAGGGTCTGTCTGCAAGCTCAAGGAAGACAGCCACGCAGGCTGCATATGCTGGACACGCTGGCCTGGTGCAGGAGGAGCTTGCCACAGGGCCAGGAAGAGGGACCCAGCGGGGAGCCTGGAGGCAAGGGTATAGAAAGCACCGGGAAACCGCCTGGAAAGGTGTTTACGAGGCCCTAGCCCTGCACCCAGGCCCATGTAGAATGAACCGTAACCCGTGCCTGAGCAGCAGACTGGCCCGCTCCCAGACTGGAGGCACAGCAAAGCCAAACAGACGACACAGTGAAAGAAAAGGGGATGACCTGGGACTAGAGCCCCCGAGGCCACAGCTAAAACCCCGGCATTGTCCACAGGATGGGGGCCAGACCCCAGGCTCACAGACTAGTATTCAAAATATCCCAAACCAGAACTGGTTGGCACCTGGAGAGCCATGGGAATACTGGCCAGCAGGGAAAAGGCCCCAGCGCTTAGCAACACTGAGCAGCACTTTGGCACCGTTCTAAACAGAAATCACCAAGAC